>NC_133144.1:27124576-27430918 GCF_048418815.1 Hemitrygon akajei
ACTGTAGTAGCTTAGGTAGTGTTCTAATCACAAACAAAAGAAAATCAGCAGATGCTTGAAATCCAAGCAACACACACAAAATGCTGGAGGAACTCAGTAGGCTCAGCAACATCTATGTAAAAGAGTACAGTTGATATTTCGGCCCAAGACTCTTCAGCAGAACTGAAGAAAAAAGTTGGAGTCAGAGTTAGAAGGTGGGGGAGGGGAGGAAGAAACACAAGGTGATAGGTGACACTGAGATGGGGGGTAAGGGTGAAGTAAAGAGCTGGGAAGTTGATTGTTGAAATAAATACAGGGCTGGAGAAAGGGAAATCTAATAGAATGGGACAGAATTCTATAGAAGAAAAAAAGGGGGAAGGAGCACCAGAGGGAGGCGATAGGCAGGCAAGGAGACAAGGGTCGACCTTTCGGGCTGAGGTCCCATCCCATTTTCCCTCTCTCACCTCATCTCCTTACCTGCCCATCACCTCCCTCCTTCCCCTTTCCTTTCTTCCATGGCCTTCTGCCCTCTCCTACTAGATTCCCCCTTCTCCAGCCCTGTATCTCTTTCACTAATCAACTTCTCAGCTCTTTACTTCACCCCTCCCAGTTTCACCTGTCACCTTGTGTTTCTTC
Organism: Hemitrygon akajei; assembly: GCF_048418815.1. Taxonomy (NCBI): domain Eukaryota; kingdom Metazoa; phylum Chordata; class Chondrichthyes; order Myliobatiformes; family Dasyatidae; genus Hemitrygon; species Hemitrygon akajei. The sequence continues at coordinate 27,125,192 of NC_133144.1, forward strand.
CTTCCCCACCCCCCTAACTCTAATTCATTTTTCTTCTCCAATCCTGCAGAAGAGTCTTAGCCCAAAATGTTGACTGTTCTCTTTTCCATAGACACTGCCTGGCCTGCTGAGTTCCTCCAGCATTTTGTGTTGGTTGCTCGGTAGTGTTCTAATTTCTGTATTTCATGCAAATACATTATGCATTACTCAGTCAAATGAGAGTTTGCCTTTTTATACCTTTTTAATCTATGTCCATGCAAATTCAAGATAATTGGGACAGCCACTTAGTTGGGCCAAAATATACTGGTCCCGATCTGTCCAATTAACCAAAATCCATTGTACTATCCTGAAATTAATTTTCGTGCAGGCATTCACAGAAAATAGAAAGAAACAATACAATCAATGAAAAACGCACACGACAGATGGCCAAACAACAGTGCAAAAGACAACAGATTGTGCAAATACTAAAAGAAAATAATAATAATAAATAAGCAATAGAGAACATCAGTAGTAGAGTCCATAGGTTATGGAATAACTTCAGTGTTGGGATGAGTGAAGAGTCTGATGTTTGAAGGGTACTAACTGCTCCTGAACCTGTGGTATTGGACCCAAGACTCCTGTACTTCCTTATTGATGGCAGCAGTGAGAAGAGACCATGGATGGTGAGGGTCCTTGATGATGGATGCTGCTTTCCTGTGACAATGCTTCTTGTAGATGAGCTCAATGTTAGGGAGGGATTTATCTGTGATGGACTGGACTGGATCCAATACGTTTTTTTAAAGAAACCTTTTCCCTTCCTCGCTCAAGGGCATTAGTGTTCCAATACCAGGCCATGATGCAACCAGTCAGCATACTTTCCACTGTACATCTATAGAAGTTTGTCAAAGTTTTAGACTACATGTTGAATCTGGACAAACTTCTAAGAAAGTAGAAGTGCTGCCATGCTTTCTTTGTAATGGCAGTTACATGCTGGATCCAGGACAGATCCCCTGAAATGATAGGAATTTGAAGTTGCTGACTCTGTCCACCCCTGATCCCCTAATGAGGACTGACTCATGGACCCCTGGTGTCCTCCTCCTGTAATTAATAAACAGCTGTTTGGTTTTGCTGACAATGAGTGAGTGTTTATTGTGGCACCATTCAACCGAATTCTCAATCTCAATCTCCCTCCAAATGCTAAATCATCACCACCTTAGATTTGGACCACAGAGGTCTACAAACTCCTGCACTATTCCAGGATACTCATTGTGAGCCTAAGGAACAGCGCCTGTCTGGGCACATTATCAAATTCCATATCAACTGCAAAAGGTTGCAATCTCATTTGATTTGTTTTCATTGTTTGCATCACAACTTGTCTTTCTTCTTCTAAGTTATTCATCTGTGATATAAATTGTCTTATTCATCTGCTGAGTGTTCCCTGTAGCTCTGACCTGCCCTTCACAAAATTTACTTATACCTTTGTGTACAGTCACTGAGAGTCAGAGTATGTAACCAAGCCACGTTGCCCAAGAATATAGAATTGTTATGTCACTTGTAATTTTCCTAAAATTTATTTTTCCTATGCTTGTCTATAATCTTTTTATAATGATCTGTATGTGCATAATTACTCAGTGAAAGTATATGACTATGACGCTCACTGATTTCTGTACTTTTCTAGAGGTTTCTCTGCAGTCTGTATCATACTATTAAACCTGATCATTTCATAGGTTAGTCCTTATCTTTGGAATGTCTTCTTAGCTCTCTAGTCTGAGCTAGTTTTTAGCATAAGATGACTATGACCTTTATTTTTGTTCATTCTTTGTTCTTGTAACATTTGACCATGCCCCACAAGCTTATGCTTCATTCTTGACTTTCAAAGTGTCTCTGGATCACAATATCACCACAGCAAACAGGGTCAACTAGTTTGTGCCTCCTAAGATACCTAGCTGACCTCATCAAGTCAAGTCAAGTTCAAGTTTATTGTCGTTCTACCGTACACATGGATACTGCCAAACAAAACAATATTCATCCAGACCAAGTTACACACAGTAAATATAACTCTCAAACACAAACTAACAAATAATTTTTATAAATCTAGCAGACTGACATTTTAGCATAAGGTGCATTTACAACACATTAAAAAGTAAATAGGAAAACTCTACTGGTGCTTCATACATAGAAACATAGAAAATAGGTGCAGGAGTAGGCCATTCGGCCCTTCGAGCCTGCACCACCATTCAGTATGATCATGACTGATCATCCAACTCAAAACCCTGTACCTGCTTTCTCTCCATACCCTCTGATCCCTTTAGCCACAAGGGCCATATCTAACTTCCTCTTAAATATAGCCAATGAACCGGCCTCAACTGTTTCCTGTGGCAGAGAATTCCACAGATTCACCACTCTCTGTGTGAAGAAGTTTTTCCTCATCTCAGTCCTAAAAGGCTTCCCCTTTATCCTTAAACTGTGACCCCTTGTTCTGGACTTCCCCAACATCGGAAACAACCTTCCTGCATCCAGCCTGTCCAATCCCTTTAGAATTCTATACGTTTCAATAAGATCCCCCCTCAATTTTCTAAATTCCAGTGAGTATAAGACTAGTCGATCCAGTCTTTCTTCATATGAAAGTCCTGCCATCCCAGGAATCAATCTGGTGAACCTTCTTTGTACTCCCTCTATGGCAAGAATGTCTTTCCTCAGATTAGGGGACCAAAACTGCACACAATACTCTAGGTGCGGTCTCACCAGGGCCTTGTACAACTGCAGTAGAACCTCCCTGCTCCTGTACTCAAATCCTTTTGCTATGAATGCCAACATACCATTTGCCTTTTTCACCACCTGCTGTACCTGCATGCCCAGCTTCAATGACTGGTGTACAATGACACCCAGGTCTCATTGCACCTCCCCTTTTCCTAATCGGGCACCGTTAAGATAAAAATCTATTTTCCTGTTCTTGCAACCAAAGTGGATAACCTCACATTTATCCACATTAAATTGCATCTGCCATGAATTTGCCCACTCACCTAACCTATCCAAGTCACCCTGCATCCTCTTAGAATCCTCCTCACAGCTAACACCGCCACCTAGCTTCGTATCATCCGCAAACTTGGAGATGCTGCATTTAATTCCCTTGTCTAAATCATTAATATATATTGTAAACAACTGGGGTCCCAGCACTGAGCCTTGTGGTACCCCACTAGTCACTGCCTGCCATTCTAAAAAGGTCCCGTTTACTCCCACTCTTTGCTTCCTATCTGCCAACCAATTCTCTATCCACATCAATACCATACCCCCAATACCGTGTGCTTTAAGTTTGCACACTAATCTCCTGTGTGGGACCTTATCAAAAGCCTTTTGAAAATCTAAATATACCACATCCACTGGCTCTCCCCTAGCCACTCTACTAGTTACATCTTCAAAAAATTCTATAAGATTCGTCAGACATGATTTTCCTTTCACAAATCCATGCTGACTTTGTCCGATGATTTCACCCCTTTCCAAATGTGCTGTTATCACAACTTTGATAACCGACTCCAGCATTTTCCCCACCACCGATGTCAAAACTAACCGGTCTATAATTCCCCGGTTTCTCTCTCCCACCTTTTTTAAAAAGTAGGGTTACATTAGCCACCCTCCAATCCTCAGGAACTAATCTAGAATCTAAAGAATTTTGAAAAATTATCACTAATGCATCCACTATTTCTTGGGCTACTTCCTTAAGCACTCTGGGATGCAGACCATCTGGCCCTGAGGATTTATTTGCCTTTAATCCCTTCAATTTACCTAACACCACTTCCCTACTAACATGTATTTCCCTCAGTTCCTCCATCTCACTAGACCCTCGGTCCCTTTACTATTTCCGGAAGATTATTTATGTCCTCCTTAGTGAAGACAGAACCAAAGTAGTTATTCAATTAGTCTGCCATGTCTTTGTTCCCTATGATCAATTCACCTGTTTCTGACTGCAAAGGACCTACATTTGTCTTGACCAATCTTTTTCTTTTCACGTATCTATAAAAGCTTTTACAGTCAGTTTCAATGTTCCCTGCCAGCATTCTCTCATAATCTTTTTTCCCTTTCCTAATTAAGCCCTTTGTCCTCCTCTGCTGGTCTCTGAATTTCTCCCAGTCCTCAGGTGTGCCGCTTTTTTTTGCTAATTTATATGTTTCTTCTTTGGACTTGATACTATCCCTAATTTCCCTTGTCAGCCACGGGTGCACTACCTCCCCTGGTTTATTCTTTTGCCAAACTGGGATGAACAATTGTTGTAGTTCATCCATGCGATCTTTAAATGCTTGCCATTGCATATCCACCGTCAACCCTTTAAGTATCATTTGCCAGTCTATCTTAGCTAATTCACGTCTCATACCTTCAAAGTTACCCTTCTTTAAGTTCAGATCCTTTGTTTCTGAATTAACTATGTCACTCTCCATCTTAATGAAGAATTCCACCATATTATGGTCAGTCTTACCCAAGGGGCCTCGCACGACAAGATTGCTAACTAACCCTTCCCTCATTGCTCAATACCCAATCTAGAATGGCCTGCTCTCTAGTTGGTTCCTCGACATGTTGGTTCAGAAAACCATCCCTCATACGTTCCAAGAAATCCTCTTCCTCAGCACCCTTAGCAATTTGGTTCACCCAATCTATATGTAGATTGAAGTCACCCATTATAACTACTGTTCCTTTATTGCATGCATTTCTAATTTCCTGTTTAATGCCATCCCCAACCTCACTACTACTGTCAGGTGGCCTGTACACAACTCCCACCAGCGTTTTCTGCCCCTTAGTGTTATGCAGTTCTACCCATATCGATTCCACATCCTCCAGGCTAATGTCCTTCCGTTGTATTGTGTTAATCTCCTAACCAGCAATGCTACCCCACCTCCTTTTCTTTCCTGTCTATCCCTCCTGAATATTGAATATCTCTGGATGTTGAGCTCCCATCCTTGGTCACCCTGGAGCCATGTCTCTGTGATCCCAACTATATCATATTCATTAATAACTAACTGCACATTCAATTCATCCACCTTGTTACGAATGCTCCTCTCATTGACACACAAAGCCTTCAGGCTTGTTTTTACAACACTCTTAGCCCTTATACAATTATGTTGAAAAGTGGCTCTTTTTGCTTTTTGCCCTGGATTTGCCTGCCTGCCACTTTTACTTTTCACCTTACTACTTTTTGCTTCTACCCTCATTTTACACCCCTCTGTCTCTCTGCACTTGTTCCCATCCCCCTGCCACATTAGTTTAAAACCTCCTGAACAGCAGTAATAAACGCTCCCCCTAGGACATTGGTTCCAGTCCAGCCCAGGTGCAGACCGTCCTGTTTATACCTGTCCCACCTCCCCCAGAACTGGTTCCAATGCCCCAAAAATCTGAATCCCTCCCCCTTGCACCATTTTTCAAGCCACGTATTCATCTGAAATATCCTATTTCTACTCTGACTAGCACGTGGCCAGAGATTATTACCTTTGTTGTCCTACTTTTTAGTTTATCTCCTAACTCCCTAAATTCACCTTGTAGGACCTCATCCCATTTTTTACCTATATTGTTGGTACCTATGTCCACCACGACCACTGGCTGTTCACCCTCCCATTCCAGAATGTCCTGCAGCCGCTCAGAGACATCCTTGACCCTTGCACCAGGGAGGCAACATACCATCCTGGAGTCTCTTTTGCGGCCGCAGAAACGCCTATCTATTCCCTTTACAATCGAATCCACTATCACTATACGCGATGAGACCTGGGTGGTGACAGGGAGTTCAGTAGTCTCACGACCTGGGGGAAGAAGCTGTTTCCCATCCTCACAGTCCTTGGCCTAATGCTTAGGTACTTCCTGTCTGATGGTAGGACGGACAAAGAGATTGTGGTATGGATGGAAGGGATCCTGAACCTGGTGGAGTGAGACCCAAAGCCACTGCCCAATAGAAGTAGTAAGAAAAGAGCACAGCCTGGAAAGTGGGGGTCCTCGATGATGGATGCCGCTTTCTTGTGGCAGTGCTCTATATAAATGTGCACAATGCTAGAACTTGCTGTTTCCACCACTTTCTGTAGACTTTTCTGTTCTTGGGCATTGGTGTTTCTGTGCCAGCTATGATGTAATCAGTTAGGATATTCTACACTGTGCATCTACAGAAGTTTGTCAAAGCCTTAGTGATATCCCACGGTTCAGGCCCTTTGATTCAGGATATTGTGACAACCTTTTAACCAACTCCACAATCAATGTAACCCTTCCCTCCTACATGGCCCTCCATTTGTCTTTCATCCATGAGCTTATCCAAGAATCTCTTAAATGTCCCTAATGTATCTGCTTCTACCACCACCCATGGTAATGTGCTCCACAGACTTACCACTCTGTGTGTGTGTTAAGAAAGAACTACCTGATACCTCCCAAATATATTCCACCAATCGCCTGAAAATAATGCTCCCCTATATTTGTTATTCTCGCTCTGGGAAAAGGCACTGACTGTTCACTCAATCCATGCCTCATATCCTCTTAAACACTTCTATCAAATTTTCTTCAACCCAAAGAGAAAAGCCCTTTCCTGATTAAACCATGCCCTCTAATCTAGACAGCATCCTAGTAAAGCTCCTGGGCATGCTCTCCAGAGCGTGTTTCTCGTGTTGATCAAGACTTCCTGCATCTGCAGAATACCTTGTGTAGCCCCAGGCCACAAATGAGACCTGACCCAAACTTAACATGTAATCCGATCCTCCTCCTAAATAAATTGAGCTATCTTTTGAATAAGCAGCCCAAACACTTGAATGTTCTTCTATTTAGTACCTACTCAACTTGAACTCAACATATAGTCAGGCTTGGATCCACAAGACACTCAAGAGGCAAGCATGCAAATCTGGAGTTCAGTTGATGGTATTCAATCACACCTCATTTCTCGGTGATAATTTGTTTGTGAATTCCTACTTTTACAGTGCTGCTTTATTGAACAATACCACACAGTTTAATCTTCTCAGCCCATGATATTGTACAGACCTAAATAAACCTTCTCCATTATCAATCTAACCTCTCCCTCCTACACAACCCACAACCCTCCATGCTTGTGCCCATCTGAGAGTCTCTTAAATGTCCCCATACTATCAGCATCTACACTACCTCTGGCAGTGGCTGACCATTCTATGCCTCACAATCTTATACACCTCTATCAAGTTGTGTCTCATCCTCCTTTGCTCCAAAGGGAAAAGTCCTCACTCACTCAGCCTTTCCTCATAACACTCATTCACTATTCCAAGCAGGATCCTGGTAAACCTCCGCTTCACCCTGTCTAAAACTCTCACAACTTTCCTACAATCAAGCTAAACTTTCCTTGAAGCTTTTACACTTTATTCTACATTGTTATTGTTTTACATTGTTCGACCTCAATGCACAAGACAAGCTTTTCACTGTACCTTGGTACATGTGACAATAATAATCCAATTGCAATTCCAATGAGACAACCACAATTGAACACAATACTCCAAGGGTGGTTTAACCAGATTAGAGAGCTGCAGTAATATACTTGACACAAGAGATTCTGCAGATGTTGAAATTGTTGAGCAACACTCACACACACACAAAATGCTGGATGAGCTCTACATCACGAAGCATCTAGGTATATATACTTAAGCATTCAAAGTCAGAAGCCGTTAACAATAATCTTCTCACTGGAAATGTTAACACTGTTCTATGTAAACACCTTCAACTTGGATTTTGAGAGCTCGCTGATGATATAAAACTTCAAATTAAATTTATTATCAATCTATATGTCACCATATACTACCCTGAGATTCAACTTCTTGCAGGCATTCACAGTAAATTCAAAGAGGGGGAGGGGGAGGGTACAGTACTGAAAACATGAGCTGCTGAGTCTTTGAAAGTGAGTCTATAGGTTCAGAGTTGAGGTCTCACGCTGGTTCGGCAGGCTAATGATTGAGTAATAACTGTTCCTGAACCTAATGGTATGGGACCCAAGGCTCTGGTCCCTTCTTCCTGATGACTGTAGCGAGAAGAGAGCGTGGCCTGGATGGTGGGAGTCCTTGATGGCAGATGCTTTCTTGTGGCAGTGCTCCATGTAGATGTATTCAATGGTGGGAAGGCATTTCCTCTGATGTACTGGGCTGTATCCACTATTTGTAGGTTTTTCCATTCTTGGGCACTGGTGTTTCCATACCATTCCTTGAGGCATCCAGTCAGAATATGAGTCACTGTGCATCTTTAGAAGTTTGCCAGAGTTTTACAAACCCCATTTCCAGAAAAGTTGGGATATTTTCCAAAATGCAATAAAAACAAAAATCTGTGATATGTTAATTCACGTGAACCTTTAACAGACAAAAGCACAAAAAGATTTTCAATAGTGTTACTGACCAAAGATTGTATTTTGTAAATATACACAAATTTAGAATTTGATGGATGCAACACACTCAACAAAAGTTGGGACAGAGTTAAAATAAGATTGAAAAGTGCACAGAATATTCAAGTAACACCGGTTTGGAAGACTGCACATTAAGCAGGCTAATTGGTAGCAGGTGAGGTATCATGACTGGGTATAAAAGTAGCGTCCATCAAAGGCTCAGTCTTTGCAAGCAAGGATGGGTCGTGGCTCACCCCTTTGTGCCAAAATTCGTGAGAGAGTTGTTAGTCAGTTCAAAAGGAACATTTCCTAACGTAAGATTGCAGAGAATTTAGGTCTTTCAACATCTACAGTACATAATATTGTGAAAAGATTCAGAGAATTCAGAGACATCTCAGTGCGTAAAGGGCAAGGTCGGAAACCACTCGTGATCTTCGAGCCCTCAGGCGGCACTGCCTAAGAAACCGTCATGCTACTGTGACAATTATAGCCACCTGGGCTCGGGAGTACTTCAGAAAACCATTGTCACTTAACACAGTCCATCACTGCATCCAGAAATGCAACCTGAAACTGTATTAAACAAGTTTGAAGCCATACATCAACTCTATGCAGAAACGCCGGCGAGTTCTCTGGGCCCAAGCTCATCTCAGATGGACCAAAAGACTGTGGAACCGTGTGCGGTGGTCAGATGACTCCACATTTCAGCTAGTTTTTGGAAAAACGGGTGTCGAGTTCTCCGTGCCAAAGATGAAAGTGACTATCCTGATTGTTATCAGCGAAAGGTGCAAAAGCCAGCATCTGTGATGGTATGGGGGTGCATCAGTGCCCACAGCATGGGTGAGTTGCATGTATGTGAAGGTACCATTGACTCTGAGGCATATATTAGGATTTTAGAGAGACATATGTTGCCATCAAGGTGACTTCTCTTCCCAGGACGTCCATGCTTATTTCAGCAGGACAATGCCAGACCACATTCTGCATGGGCTACAACAGTGTAGCTTTGTAGACACAGAGTGTGTGTGCTTGACTGGCCTGCTGCCAGTCCAGATCTATCTCCTATTGAAAATGTATGGCACATCATGAAGAGGAGAATCAGACAACGGAGACCACGGACTGTTGAGCAGCTAAAGTATTATATCAAGCAAGAATGGACAAAATTTCCAATTGCAAATCTACTACAATTCGTATCCTCAGTTCCAAAACGATTAAAAAGTGTTATTAAAAGGATGGTAAACCATCCTTTTAACGATGGTAAACATGCCTCTGTCCCAACTTTCGTTGAGTGTGTTGCAGCCATCAAATTCTAAATTTGTGTATATTTACAAAATACACTTAAGTTGGTCAGTAAAACGATTGAAAATCTTTTCTTTGTACTTTTGTCAGTTAAATAAAGGTTCACGTGAATTAACATATCACAGATTTTTGTTTTTATTGCATTTTGGAAAATATCCCAACTTTTCTGGAAATGGGGTTTGTAGATGGCATAACAAATCTACACAAACGTCTTAAAAAGTAGGGGTGCTGCCACTTCTTATATAGTGCCATGCAAAAGTTTGGGCACCCTGGTCTATTACTGTGAATAACTAAACGAGTAAAAAATTACCTGATTTCCAAAAGGTATAAAGTTAAAAATGGCACATTTCTTTAATGTTTTAAACAAGATTACTCTTTTACTTCCATCTTTTAGTTTCAAAATAACAAAAACGGGAAAAGGGCCCAAAGCAAAAGTTCAGGCACCCTGCATAGTCAGTACTTAGTAACACCCCCTTTGACAAGTATCACAGCTTGTAAACGCTTTCTGTAGCCAGCTAAGAGTCTTTCAATTCTTGTTTGGGGGATTTTCACCCATTTTTCCTTGCAAAAGGCTTCTAGCTCTGTGAGATTCTTGGGCTGTCTTGCATGCACTGCTCTTTTGAGGTGTATCCACAAATTTTCAATTATGTTTAAGTCGGGGGACTGCGAGGGCCATGGCAAAACCTTCAGCTTGCACCTCTTGAGGTAGTCCATTGTGGATTTTGAGGTGTGTTTAGGATCATTATCCTATTGTAGAAGCCATCCTCTTTTCATCTTCAGCTTTTTTACAAGATGGTGTGACATTTGCTTCCAGAATTTGCTGGTATTTAATTGAATTCATTCTTCCTTCTACCAGTGAAATGGTCCCCATGCCACTAGCTGCAACACAAGCCCAAAGCATGATCAATCCACTCCCGTGCTTAACAGTTAGAGAGTGTTCTTTTCATGAAATTCTGCACCTTTTTCTCTCCAAACATACCTTTGCTCATTGCAGCCAAAAAGTTCTATTTTAACTTCATCGGTCCACAGGACTTGTTTCCAAAATGCATCAGGCTTGTTTAGATGCAACACGAGTGAATCTGCAGATGTTGGAAATAAATAAAAACACAAAATGCTGGCAGAACTCAGCAGGCCAGACAGCATCTATGGGAGGAGGTAGTGACAACGTTTTGGGCCAAAACCCTTCATCAGGAGTGAAGTAACTCCTGATGAAGTCCTCCCACTCCGACATGTCTGTCCATGGCCTCCTCTACCGTCAAGATGAGGCCACACGCAGGTCGATGGAGCAATACCTTATCTTCCGTCTAGGTAGCCTCCTACCTGCTGGCATGAACATCCAACTCACAGACTTCCGTTGATACCCCTGCCCCCCTTTACCCCCATCCCTATCTATTATTTTAGTCTGGTTCTCTTTCTCTCTCTTTTTTCCCCCCTCACTATAATCTCCCCCCAGCCCTACCTTTCTTTCTCTTTTATTTCCCATAATTCTCCACGTTCCCCCTAGTCCATTTCCCTCTAGCCTATCACTTCCTAGCTCTCTACTTTATCCCTCCTCCCACTTCTTATCCCCCCTCGATCATCCCATGTTACTTCACTCTTGATGAAGGGTTTCGGCCCGAAACGTTGTCATTACCTCCTCCCATAGATGCTGTCTGGCCTACTGAGTTCTGCCAGCATTTTGTGTTTTTAGGCTTGTTTAGATGTTCCTTTGCAAACTTCTGACACTGAGGTTTCTGGTGAGGACACAGGAAAGGTTTTCTTCTGATGACTCTTCCATGAAGGCCATATTTGTGCAGGTGTCGCTGCACAGTAGAACAGTGCACCACCACTCCAGAGTCTGCTAAATCTTCCTGAAGGTCTTTTGCAGTCAAACAGGAGTTTTGATTTGCCTTTCTAGCAATTCTATGAGCAGTTCTCTTGGAAAGTTTTCTTGGTCTTCCAGACCTCAACTTGACCTCCACCATTCCTGTTAACTGCCATTTCTTAATTACAATATGAACTGAGGAAACAGCTACCTGAAAATGCTTTGCTATCCTCTTATAGCCTTCTCTGGCTTTGGAGACATCATTTATTTTAATTTTCGGAGTGCTAGGCAGCTGCTTAGAGGAGCCCATGGCTGCTGATTGTTGGGACAAGGTTTGAGGAGTCAGGGTATTTATAAAGCTTTGAAATTTGCATCACCTGGCCTTTCCTAATGATGACTGTGAACAGCCCATAGCCCTAACAAACTAATTAAGGTCTGAGACCTTGGTAAAAGTTATCTGAGAGCTCAAATCCCTTGGGTGCCTGAACTTTTGCATGGTGCTTCTTCACTTTTTTTCATTCAAAAATTGCACAAAACAAAAATAATACACTAATCTTGCTTAAAATGTTGAAAAGAATGTTTCATCTTTAACTTTGACTTTTGGAGATCAGTTCATCTTCTACTCACTTAACTATTCACAGTAACAGAAATTTTGATTGGGGTGCCCAAACTTGCATGCCACTGCAATACTTCACAAGAAGGGTAAAAACATACATGCAGGAAGGATAAATACCGTAATCTGTAGAATGGGCAGAAGTTGTAGCCATGTAGTTAAGTTGAAAGTTACGTTATTATTGAAATACATACATGTCACAGTGTACCAGAGTCATTTTCTTGCAGGCATACACAATAAATACAATAACATTACAGAATCCATGAAAGACCACACCAGCTGGATGACAGCCAGTGTGCAAAAGAGAACAAACTGTGCAAGTATTTAAAAATATTATAATAAATAAATAATAAATATTGAGAACACGACGTGAAGAGTCCTTGAAAGTGAGTCAATTGGTTGTGAGAACAATTTAGTAATTGGGCAAGTGAATTTCAGTGACGGTTTAGTTCAAGACCCTGATGGCTGAGGGATACTAACTGATCCTGAACCTGGTGGTGTGGGACCTAAGGCTCATGTATCTTCTTCTAGGTGGCAGCAGCAAGAACAGATCATGGCCATAATGGTGGGGCCCTTGATAATAGATGCTGCGTTCCGACAATGCTCCGTGTAGATGTGCTCAATGATGGGGACGGCTTTACCTACAATGGACTGGGCTGTATCCACTATTTTTTGTAGTATTTTCTTTTTTTTTTTTTTAAAAGGGCATTGGTGTTTCCGGACCATATAATTACTCTCCACTACACATCTATATAAGTTTGTCCAAGATTTGGATGTCTCGCCAATTCTTCACAGACTTCTAAGGAAGTAGAGGCATTGCATTTATGTGCTGGGTCCAAGACAGGTCCTCAAAAACAATAACACCGAGGAATTTACGTTGCTGATCATCACCATCTCGGATCCCCCCATGAGGACTTGCTCATTGACCTCTGGTTTCCACCTCCTGAAGCCAATAATCAGCTCCTTAGTTTTGCTGACACTCCACTCAGCCAGATTTTCAATCTCCTTCCTATATGCCGATTCATCACCCACTTTGATTTTGCCAACGACAGCGGTGACATCAACAAACTTGTATAGGGCATCAGAGCTGCACTTAGCCACAGTCACGATTGCAAAGTGAGCAGCGCAGGGGACTAAGCATGCAGCCTTGTGGCACGCCCATGCTGATAAGGATTGTGGTGGAGATCTTGTTGCCAGTCAGAACTCACTGGGGTCTGCAAGTATTGAAATTGAGGATCCAATTGCACAAGGAGGTATTGACGCCATACCTTGAAGCTTATTGATTAGTTTTGAGGGGATGACAGCATTGAATGCCAAGCTGTACTCGATAAAAAGCCTCCTGATGTACACATCTTTGTTGCCCAGAGTTGAGTCAAGAGCCAATGAATTGGCAGTGCTGGTGGCCCTTTGCACCAGTAGGCAAACTGAAGCAGATCCAAGTCACTTGTCAGGCAGGAGTTCTTATGTTACATCGCCAATCTCTCAAAACACTTCATCACTGTGGATGTAAGTGCTACTGAACAATAGTCATTGAGGCAGGATACTACATTCTTCTAAGGTACTGGTATAACTGAAGCCTGCTTGAAGCAGGTGGGTAACTCAGACTGTTGAAACAAGAGTTTAAAAATCCCAGTGAGCACTCCAGCCAGTTGATCAGCACAGGTCTTTAGTACCTGGCTAGGTACCCTGTCTGGGTCAGATGCTATTCATGGGTTCATCCTCCTGAAGAATGCTCACACATCAGCCTCAGAGACCAAAATCACAGATTCATCAGGGACGTGGAAGCTTGTGATGGTTCCTCCATGTTTTGACAGTCTAAGTGAGCATAGAAGACTTTGAACTCATCTGGAAGTGAAGCCCTATGTCACTTGATTTGACTTTAAGAGAGGTGATGGCATTCTAGCCCTGCCACAACTGTGGAGCATCTTTCATTGATCAATTCAAGCCTAGTCCAGAATTACCACTCCTCTATCGTTACAAGGCTTTTTGGAGATTGTAACTGCATCTCTTGTAACTTTCTTGACCCTCCAATGCAGATGGCTGTGAAACAATGCAGTTCCAGAGAAACAGTGTCAGAGATGTACTCAAATGACCGAAGTTTGATTTGATCTGATGTGCAGATTACATAAAAATGTAAGCAATACAAGAAAGAGCAGGCCATTTGCTGTTGGCTAAACTCCAAATCGATACAAATCCAAATAACCTGGCCAATACCTTCAAAGCTACATACATCTGTTTATGTAGGTCAATAGACTTTGAGGCCCATTGAAGATTAATTACTTATAGTGAGGGACATCAGAAAATTGGCAGTTTTATGAATCTCCATGTCCAGGGAAAAAATAATTTGTCAAAACTGCACTTTTTGATAAGTGGGCTGAACAGCCTGTTTCCCTGCTCAGAGACTTTATGACTCTATGTGAGTGGGATAATTATGACTCTGAGTGGGATAAAAGTCATTTTGCATCAGTTAACACTTAGCCACACCAGGTCTCGCAAGTTCATTAGGTAAAATAAAAACAGTAGCAAGAGAACGGACCGCTTATCCCTTGAGCCAGATCCTCAATCCAAGTGGATTATAGATAATCAAATCTTCCAGCCTTTCCCAGGCTACACTTTTCTGCTTAATTCCCAAAAGCCTCAGAAACCAAATATGACCATTCCAGCCTTGAATATTTTCAGCAGCTTAGCCTCCACATTGTGTGGATATTGCAATTAAGGAAGTACTTTAGATACTTGCCCTGGGAAATAGCAGCATAATAGTATGGTATATAGTCAATCACTACAGTCAAGGGTTGCAGACTTAGCCAAATCCATCATGGGCACTAGCCTCTCCACCATAAAGGACTTCTTCAAGCGGCAGTACATCAAAAAGGCAGGATCCATCATTAAAGATCCTAGCCATCCAGGGACAAGCCTTCTTCTGATTACTTCTGTCAGGGAGGAGGTATACAGAAAATGACTGTATTTGCAAAAAAGACTGGTCTTTCTCTATTTGTTCTCCACCCTTACTTACCATTCAACTGAATAGGTTGATAGACTTTTTAAAAGATAACACCATGTGGTGATCTGGTGGGCACTTATGAAACAGACCCACACACACAAATGCCAGAGGAACTCAGCAGGTCAGGTTGCATCGTGGAGGGAAATAAAAACAGTCGACGTTCCAGGACGTGACCCTTTCTCAGGATGCCCCCTCACTTGCTGAGTTCCTCCTGCATTTTGTGTGCACTGCTCAAGATTTACAACATCTGCAGAAACTCGTGTCTATAAACAGACTAAGTTGGATTTCCTGTCATTAGTGAAACAGATGTACTTTTACAGTACTCTAAAAGTAGCAAAAAAATGGGTTTAGCTTTAATGGGCATCCTGGTTGGCAAATCAAACTTTACAGATGCTGGAAATCTGAAATTAAAAAGTGCTGGAAATACTCAGCAGGTCAGGCAGCATTTGAGGAATTTTCATTTTCCACAGATGCTGCTTGACGTGCTGGGATTTAATTTCCTCCACACTTTGCTTCCAAAAAAGCAGCTGTTCTGCCATTGCCTCTGGGAAATGTTGATTTTTTTTTTCTTTACAGCTGCAATAATTTATCGATTAGAGTAAGGCATGTTATATTTTAAGGCAAGCCCTAATTGAAGTAAATGAAACAGCTGTTAAAAACATTGCAGGCTTTACTTTTTTTTTAAAAAGAAAAAGGTACATTCCAAAGGAGGAACAAATCAGTACTGGTTGTTTCTGTTCACTTGGTAGGCAGTGAGGGAATGTACTTGGCTACAAGGAGTGTGGTTAGGCTGTATCATGGTGAATCCGAAGCCACAAGTTACAGACATAGAGTTATGCAGCCCAGAAACAGGTCCTTCCGCTCAGCTCCTCCACTTGAACCAAGTTGTCTACTTGAGCTAGTCTTACTTGCCTGTGTTTGGCCCATTCCCAGGGGTTCCTAACTGGGGTCCACAGACCCCTCGGTTAATGGTTGACCATAAGACATATAGGAGCAGAATTAGGTTTTTCAGCCCATCGAGTCTGTTCCACCATTCCATCATAACTGATCACAGATCCCACTCAACCCTATACACCTGCCTTCTTGCCATATTCTTTGATGCCCTGTCCAATCAGGAAACGATCAACTTCCGCCTTAAATATACACACGGATTTGGCCTCCACCACAGTCTGTGGCAGAGCAATCCACAGATTTACAAATTTCTGCCTCAAAAAATTTCTCCTCACCTCTGTTTTAAATGGTCGCCCCTCAATTTTGAGGCTGTGCCCCCTAGTTCTGGATACCCCCACCATAGGAAACATGCTCTCAACATCCACCCTATCTAGTCCTTTCAACATTTGGTAGGTTTCAATAAGATCCCCCCCACATTCTTCTAAATTCCAGTGAGTACAGGCCCAAAACTGCCAGACACTCCTCATATTAACCCTTTCTTTCCCAGAATTATCTTCATGAACCTCCTCTGAACCCTCTCCAATGACAACACATTCTTTCTGACACATGGAGCACTAAACTGTTGACAATACTCCAAATGCAGCCTGCCTAGTGCCTTATAAAGGCTCAGCATCATCACCTTGCTTTTATATTCTATTCCTCTTGAAATAAATGCCAACACTGCATTTGCCTTCTTTACCACAAACTCAACCTATAAATTAACCTGGGAGCCTTGCAGAAGAACTCCCAAGTCCCTCTGCACCTCTGATGTTTGAACCTTCTCCCCATTTAGATAAAAGTCCACACTATTGTTCCTTTTACCAAAATCCATTATCATACATTTCCCAACACTGTATTCCATCTCCCACATTTTTGCCCATTCTTGCAATTCGTCTAAATCTTGCTGCAATTGCATTCCTTCCTCAGCAGTACCTACCCCTATACCTAACTTTGAATCATCTGCAAATTTTGCCACAAAACCATCAATTCCATTATCTAAATCACTGACAAAGTGAAAAGCAGCAGTCCCAATACTGACCTGAGAAACAACACTAGTCACCGGCAGCCAACCAAAAAAGTCCCCCTTTATTCCCACTCACTGCCTGCCTCTCAGCCATTCCACCATCCATGCCAGTATCTTTCCCATAGTGCCATAGAATACTATCTAGTTAAGCAGCCTCATGTGTAGCACCTTATCAGATGCCTACTGAAAATCCAAGTAAATGACATCCACTGCCTCTCCTTTGTCCAACCTCCTTGTTACTTCCTTGAAGAACTTGAACAGATTTGTGAGGCAAGGCTTCACTTTACAGAAACCATGCTGACTTTGACTTTTATTTTATCATTAGTCTCGAAGTACCCTAAAACCTCAACCTTAATAGTAAACTCCAACACTTTCCCAACCACTGAGGTTAGACTAACTGGCCTATAATTTCCTTTCTTTTACCTTCCTCCCTTCTTAAAGATTGGAGTGACATTTGCAATCTTCCAGTCAGGATCAAGAGATTATTGAAAGATCATGACCAAAGCATCCATTATTTCTTCAGCAACCTCTCTCAGGACTCTGGGTTTTATCCATCTGGTCCAGTGACTTATCCACCTTAAGACCCTTTGAGTTTGCCCAGCACTTTTTCCTCTGTGATATCAATGGTTCTCCCTCCTGCTCTCTGACACTCACAGACCTCTGACACACTGCTAGTGTCTTCCACAGTGAAGACTGATGCGAAGTACCCATTAAGTTCATCCGCCATTTTTTGTCCCCCATTACTACCTCACCAGAATCATTTTCCAGCAGTCCAATATCAACTCTCACCTTTTTACTCTTTATATAACTGGAAGCTATATACTCTTTATATCTTGCTTTATATTATTGGCTAGTCTGCCCTAATATTTCATATTTTCCCTTCTTATAGTTTTTTTTAAGTTGCCTTTTGTTGGATTTTAAAAGCTTCCCAATCATCCAACTTCCCACTTGCTTTTGCTACATTATATGCCCTTTCCTTGGCTTTTATGCAGTCCTTAACTTCCCTAATCAGCCACGATCGCCTACTCCTGCCATTTGAGAAAAATTTCTTCTGTGGGACATATCTATCCTACACCTTGTGAACTACTCCCAGAAACTTCAGCCATCTCTGCTCTGCCGTCATCCCAACCAGTATCCTCCCCCAATCCACCTGGGCAAGCTCCTCCCTCATGCCTCTGTAATTCCCTTTATTCCATTATGATACTGATACACGTGACTTATGCTTCTCCCTCTTAATTTGCAGTATGAATTCAATCATATTATGATCATTGCCTCCTTAGGGCTTATTTATGTTAAGCTCCCTAATAAGATCTGGGTTATTATACAACACCCAGTCTGAGATAGCCTTTCCCCAAACAGGCTCAAGCACAAGCTGCTCGTAAAAGCCATCTCATAGGCATTAATCAAACTCCCTCTCTTACGATCTGAACCAACCTGATTTTCCCAATCCCCTTGCTTACTGAAGTTCCCCCATTACAATTGTTCCATTGCCATTTCCAGCTCCCTTTTGCAATCTTAACCCCACATCGTGGCTACTATTTGGATGCATATATATAATTCCCATAATGTTTTTACCACCCTTGCAATTTCTTAACAAAGATTCAACATTCTCTGACCCTGTCACCTCTTTCTAAAAACTCAATTCCATTTCTTCCCAACACAGCCACACCACCACCTTTGCTTTCCTGCCTGCCCTTTCAATACAAAGTATATCCTTTGATATTAAGCTCCCAGCTATGGCCTTCTTTCAACCACAACTCAGTGATGCCCACAACGTCATACCGACCAATCTCTAAGTGTGCCACAAGTTCATCCACCTTATTCCGAAAGCTACACGTATTTAGATACAGTGCCTTCAGTTCTGCATTCTTCACTCTTTTGAATTTTGCCTCTGTGGTAAAATTTAACTCTTTGCTCTGTCTGCATTGTACCCAGTCATTGGCTAGTCCTTCCTTACATTCATGCTACATCCATCATCTGCTTGTAAACCTGCTGGTTCCTCCTCAGCTCTCTCATACTTGGTGCCACATTAGTTTAAACCACTCCCAACAGCTAGGTGTCCATGACATTAAAAAGGTTGGGAAACCCTGATCTAAAACTTTTCCAGCCACATTTGGCAGACAGTTTAGCTGTGCACTTTGATTTGCGTGAAGAGCAAAAGGTAACTGCCAATGCAGGAAATCTCAAACAAGCAATAACAAGTCCTGTGAAAACTCAGTGTGTCAGGGAACATCATTGGAAAGAGTTAATTTTTCAGGATGAAAGCTAATCATCAGTGCTTGAATCAATATACAATGGACTGCTAGTAAATAGGATTTGTATAGACAGGTATGTAATAGTTGGCATAGACATTATGCTTCTGTGTCGTATGACTGACTCCCGAAGAACTATTACAAAGTTCAGTCAGTTCCAACAAAGGATCATCAACTCTTTTTCTCTTTCCACTGATACTGCTGGCCTGCTGAAAGCTTCCAACATTTTATGACCTTTGATTTTAAATAATGTGATTAGTATAACTATGGAAAAGAAATGAGAGAAATTTTCTTCTAAAAAAGCATATGGAACACACTCCCAGTAGAGAGATTGAGATGAAAATCAAAGATGCATTTAAACAGAAGCTGGATGAAGGGGAAATGAATAGTGGCATCTGAAGACCATAAGAGGTGTTAACCACAGGGCTTCTCAAGTCTACTACACTATTCAATAACATCATCACTGATTGGTCTTGGCCTCACCTCCACTTTCCTCCCAAGAATATTTTCAATGGTTTACCTTCTATAACTGAGGAAGAAAATGCCAATGATCCTTTAATTGCAATCATTAAATCGGTTTATTATTGTCATATGCAGAGTACAGTTTTTCATACCGTGGTTTGCACACAGATGGTTCATCGCATCAGTACATCGAGGGAGTACAAAGGAAAACAAAAACAGAATGTAGAAGTTAGAGGAAATGTAGTGCAGGTGCACTACGTTCAAGGCCATAGCACAGTAGATTGTGACATCAAGAGTCCAGCTTATTGGAGTAACGACTGTTCAATAGTCTTCTAACAACAGGATAGAAGCTGTCCCTGAGCCTACTGGGACGTGCTTTAATGCTTTTGTATCTTCTGTTCAATATGGGGGGAAAGAAGAGAGGATGTCCAGGGTGGATGGGGTATTTGATTATGTCAGCTGCTTTACTGAGGCAGTAAGAAATACAGACAGAGTCCATGGATGGGAGATTGGCTTCCATGAAGTGCCTAGCTGTGTCCACAACTCATTGCAGTTTCTTGCAGTCACGGGCAGAGCAGTTACCAAACTGTGATGACTTCTAAGGTGTTAAAAAAAAAGGTTTGTTAAAAAAAAAGGGTGCATAGGGGATCTGCCCTATCTCTTTAGCTTTCTGAGGAAGTAGAGGTGCTGGCGTGCTCCAAAAGCTACCTTGACTGAGAGGTCAAGTATGATGATAGAAGGTTTATGTAAAGCAGAAGCCCTGGCATGTTGGGCTGGATGTGCTGCTTTTATAATATGAATTCTATAAATAATACATCAGTGTTGACAGTGGTTTAACATCCTCTCAGTTACGTCATATTTGCCTGCCAAAGTTTGTGCATACTAATTGCAATATTAAAGAATAAATTAGACTGCAGGAACTGAATGACAGGTTAAAAGTGGCAGGACATGTTCACAATGGTCAGTTTACAATAGGGACGTAGAGTAGAAAAGCAGGGAAGTTGTGTTGAACAACACACACAAAATGCTGGTGGAACACAGCAGGCCAAGCAGCATAAGGAGAAGCACTGTCGACGTTTCGGGCCGAGACCCTTCGTCAGGACTAACTGAAAGGAGAGATACTAAGAGATTTGAAAGTAGTGGGGGGGGAGGGGGAAATGTAAAATGATAGGAGAAGACCGGAGGGGGTGGGATGAAGCTAAGAGCTGGAAAGGTGATTGGCGAAAGTGATACAGAGCTGGAGAAGGGAAAGGATCATGGGACGGGAGGCCTCAGGAGAAAAAAAGGGGGAGGGGGGAGCACCAGAGGGTGATGGGCAGAGAAAGAGAAAAAAAAACTAAATATGGTAAGAAGGGGAGGAGGGGCATTAACAGAAGTTGGAGGTCAATGTTCATGCCATCAGGTTGGAGGCTACCCAGTCGATATATAAGGTGTTGTTCCTCCAACCTGACTGTGGATTCATCTTGACAGTAAAGGAGGCCATGGATAGACATATCAGAATGGGAATGGGACATGGAATTAAAATGTGTGGTCACTGGGAGATCCTGCCTTCTCTGGCGGAACGAGCATAGGTGTTCAGCGAAACGGTCTCCCAGTCTGCATTGGGTCTCACCAATATATAAAAGGCCACACCGGGAGCACCGGACGCAGTATACCACACCAGCCGACTCACAAGTGAAGTGTCGCTTCATCTGGAAGGACTGTCTGGGGCCCTGAATGGTGGTGAGGGAGGAAGTGTAATGGCAGGTGTAGCACTTGTTTCGCTTACAAAGATAAGTGCCAAGAGGGAGATCGGTGGGAGGGGATGGGGGAGACGAGTGGACAAGGGAGTCACGTAGGGAGCAATCCCTGCGGAAAGCAGTGGGGGGGGGGGGGGGAGGGAAAGATGTGCTTGGTAGTGGGATCCCGTTGGAGGTGGTGGAAGTTACGGAGAATTATACGTTGGACCTGGAGGCTGGTGGGGTGGCAGGTGAGGACAAGGGGAACCCTATCCCGAGTGGGGTGGCGGGCAGATGGGGTGAGGGCAGATGTGCGGGAAATGGGAGAGATGCGTTTGAGAGCAGAGTTGATGGTGGAAGAAGGGAAGCCCCTTTGTTTCAAAAAGGAAGACATCTCCTTCGTCCTGGAATGAAAAGCCTCATCCTGAGAGCAGATGCGGTGGAGACAGAGGAATTGTGAAAAGGGGATAGCCTTTTTGCAAGAGAAAGGGTGGGAAGAGGAATAGTCCAGGTAGTTGTGAGAGTCTGTAGGCTTATAGTAGATATCAGTAGATAGGCCGTCTCCAGAGATGGAAACAGAAAGATCAAGAAAGGGGAGGGAGGTGTCGGAAACAGACCAGGTAAATTTGAGGGTAGGGTGAAAGTTGGAGGCAAAGTTAATGAAGTCAACGAGCTCAGCATGCATGCAGGAGGCGGCGCCAATGCAGTCGTCGATGTAGCAAAGGAAAAGAGGGGGACGGATACCCATATAGAGTTGGAACATGGACTGTTCCACAAAGCCAACAAAAAGCATAACTGGGACCATGCAGGTGCCCATGGCTACACCCTTGGTTTGGAGGAAGTGGGAGGAGCCAAAGGAGAAATTATTGAGAGTAAGAACTAATTCCGCTAGACGGAGGAGAGTGGTGGTAGAGGGGAATTGGTTAGGTCTGGAATCCAAAAACCAGCGAAGAGCTTTGAGACCATCCGGGTGGGGGATGGAGGTATATAGGGACTGAACGTCCATGGTGAAAATAAAGCAGTGGGGGCCAGGGAACTTAAAATCATTGAAAAAATTCAAAGCGTGAGAAGTGTCATGAACATAGGCGGGAAGAGATTGAACAAGGGGGGATAAGACAGTGTCAAGGTATGCAGAAATTAGTTCAGTGGGGCAGGAGCAAGCTGAGACAATAGGTCTACCTGGACAGGCAGGTTTGTGGATCTTGGGTAGGAGGTAGAAACGGGAAGTGCGGGGTGTGGGAACTATGAGGTTGGTGGCAGTGGAAGGGAGATCCCCAGAGCTGATAAGGTTGGTGATGGTATAGGAGACAATGGCTTGGTGCTCCTTAGTGGGGTCATGATCAAGGGGTAAATAAGAGGAGGTATCAGAGAGTTGTCACTGTGCCTCGGCCAAGTAGAGGTCAGTACGCCAGACAACAACAGCTCCCCCCTTATCAGCGGGTTTTATAGTGAGGTTGGGATTGGTGCGGAGGGAGTGGAGAGCAGAGCGTTCGGAAGGAGTTAGGTTGGAATTGGAACAGGGTGTGGTGAAATCGAGACAGTTGATGTCCCATCGGCAATTAGCAATAAAGAGATCCAGAGCAGGCTGAAGACCAGAGTGGGGTGTCCACGAAGAGGAGGAGGGTTGAAGATGGGAGAAGGGGTCATTGGTGGGGGTAGGAGAGTCCTTGCCAAAGAAGTAAGCTCGGAGACGGAGCCGGCGGAAGAAGAGTTCAGCGTCATGGCGTACGCGGAACTCGCTGAGGTGTGGGCAAAGGGGGACAAAGCTGAGGCCCTTACTGAGGACAGAGTGCTCTGCCTCAGAGAGTTGAAGATTGGAGGGAATGGCAAAGACCTCATGAGAGATGGGATCAGAGTGGGGAGGGAGGCTGGTAGTGTCAGTGGAGAGGGAAGGGTTGGGGTGAGAGGAAGATGGAGCCTCTGAGGGCCCAGGAGCTGACGATGGGATCTGAGGGAGAGGGGATTGCAGAGTGGTGGTGGGGAAAGCGGAGACGGGAGTCACAATCGCAGCATGTGAAGACCCGGCCTGGAGTTCAAGACAATATGCCCAGGGTTGCTGGGGCAGCCCAGATCGATGGCCGAGGCCAATCCATGGCCGTTGGAACACGCGATGATGGTGCTGGAGTTCGGGTTTTGAATATGACCAGGGTTGCTGGGGCAGCCGAGATCAACAGCCGGGCCCGGGGCCACGATACGAAGTCCATGCTCTGGGGTCTGCAGATGGAAGATCTTGCGATCCTTGCAGGACGTGATAAAGTCAAAGAAACAGCGATTGCACGCATGGATCTGACGGAGGATGAAGTAACAAACAGGTCCATTACAAACGGAGAAAAAGGTGTCCTGGAGGCGTGGAAGGGATTGTGATAGGGACACCAGGTACCTTCTCATGGCGGAGAGTGTCGCTCTCAGAGCTTGATGGGAGAAACAACAGGAGGCAGAGTCAATTAAATGGGAGTACCTGGGATCCTCAGAAGTTGTGTTGAACTTGTATTAAAATTTGTTAGGCCAGATATGGAGTATTGTGTCCATCTCAGGTCAGCTCACTTCAGGAAAGCTACAAAGATCCCAACAAGGATGCAAAAATTGTTCTAAGGAGGGATTTTAGCCACCAGATTAGACCACAGAAGCTATAGGTTTTAAAATAAAACAGGTTTGGAGATGTACTAGAGTGTGATTGCACATGTTGGATTAGATAGAAGTGAGCTGTTTCCATTAATGAATGATAGATAACATTTTGGCCTCATTATAGAAAAACTTATTTTTCCCCCAAGCAGGAGCAGCAATGATCAGCAACTCACTGTCATGTCAGCAGGGGTGATAGGAACAGAATTAATATTTCCAAATGGAGATAGCTAGAATAATTTACAGGTCTGCAGGAAATGAGGAGAGAGATTAAAAATCTGGTTGAAAGGTGCCTCGACAACCACCTTTCCTTTAACAACAATAAAACTAAAGATCTGATTGGAGGTCCATGAGCCAGTTCTCATCAGGGGATCAGAGGTAGAAAAGGTCAACTTTAAATTCCTGTGAGATCATTTCAGATGATCGGCCCCATCTTTGGGACATCATCTGAAACTTTGACAAACTCCTTTAGATGCACAGTGAAGAGTATACTGACAGGTTGCATTACAGCCTGAATTTTCATAGCATCATTCAAAACACCATAACCAGAACTCAAAGATCTTAAGTCTTATCAGATATGGGAATCACTAAAGGGAGGTTGTACTGAAACTACCCAATCTTCAAAGAGTAGTTCACTTCCCTAATTATTCTTCATGAAGAGTTTAGCTGCCAATATCCACTATTCAAGCAGTAGGTGCCTTCTCCCTACCAGGGGTAAAGTACTGTACTTTCAGCTATAACGTAGTTTAAAACACAATTCATTTATTTTCAGAAATACATGCTTAAATCCAAACAGCATTCTTAAAACATTTAAAACTCAGGATTTCTATTTCTACAAACTATTTCTTAAACATAAAGCATTTCTAAAACACAAACCATTTCCAAAGCACAGGTACAATTCCTATAAACTAAAAAGTCATACCAACGATGTAGATGAGTGAATCATTCCTCAGACCCCAAAGCCAGAGGAATGGATTCCAGTTCACCATGTTTCTTTATGTTCTTTAGCCATTCCCAATAAGCCTGAACTGCTCTCTACATTTATACCTTTTTCTCTGCCACTTGGGTAACTTCACATGCATATTTCCTCAGATACTCTTTTTGCACAAAAAGATCTAAGAGTTTCAGAGACATAGATCTCAGCTTCCCACCATCGATGCTGTGAAGCTAACTTCCTTGAGTACATAAACATTCCAACATTGATAGATCTGTTATTGATATGAAAAATCATCTATTAAATAACCCATTTTCTTATATTGCATTTCTTGAGCAGCAATAAACCAGGTGGATGAGCTATATTGCTTTCCACAGACAAAGCATTTGCTATATACAGAGCTTGTCTGTAAAGCTGTGCCTTCAACTTCAGGATGATTATTGCTGTCAGGAAGAGAATATCCCTGGTCGAGGGAAGTGCCTGGTGTGAAAAGTGCTAGTCTTTGGCTCGAGAGTCTTCGGCCAGGAGACTACGCCAGGCACAATTGCAGAGGGTGGAGACATGACCACTAAGCTGATTCAGTGTGCTACGTGCATGATGTGGGAGGTCAGGGACACTGATGGTGCCCCCGGCTGCTACAGCTGTGGAAAGTGTGTCCAGATTCAGCTTCTGAAGGAGCATGTTGCAGCACTGAAGAAAGAACTGGATGACCTCAGGTTTATCCGCGAAAACGAGGATTTTCTGGACAGGACCTACAGTGAGGTCGTTACACCGAGGATACCGGAAGAGAGAAAGGGGGCGACGATGAGGAAGGATGCTTTAAGTACAGGAGACCCCAGGGGATGTACCTCTCGTAAACAGGTTCACCTTCTTGGAAGCTGTCAGGACAGAAGATACTGCCAGTCTGAGAGGCGGACAGATCTGCGAGCTGAAAATTGGTGCAGAAGCAGAGCCGAGGAGTCAGACATCAGGAAGAGCCGTGGTAGTAGGGGACTCCATAGTAAGAGGTACGGAAAGGGGTTTCTGCGGCAACAGGCGAGATTTAAGGATGGTGTGTTGCCTCCCTAGTGCTAGGATCCAGGACATCACGGACCGATTGCAGGGAATCCTCAAGGGTGAAGGTGAACAGCCGAAAGTGGTAGTGCATGTCGGCACAAATGACATCGGGAAGAAGAGGAAGGACATTCTGCAGCGGGACTTCAGAGAACTCGGAAGGCGGCTGAAAAGCTGGACTTCCAGGGTGGTTATCTCTGGTTTGCTTCCAGTTCCTCATGCTGGAGAGGGCAGGAACAGGGAGATAATGGATCTGAATGTGTGGCTGAGGAACTGGTGCAGGAAGCAAGGATTTACATTCTTGGACCACTGGGGTCTGTTTTGGGGTAGGGATGAATTGTACAAAAGGGACGGGTTGCACCTTAATAGGCGGGGGACCAGCATTCTGGCAGACAGGTTTGCCACTGCAACACGGATGTGTTTAAACTAAGTAGTGGGGGGGGGGGGGGGGGGGGGAGATGAACTGGAAATATAAGGATGAAGTTAAAGGGAAAGTGAAAATAAGAAAAGTTAAAAAGGACAACAGAATCAATGGAGTAGAAAGCTCAAGAAGAGATCATACAGTATGGCCAAGTGAAATAGGAATTGATATGAAAGGGGAGGGGAGTACCGAATTAAAAGTATTATATATGAATGCACGAAGTATAAGGAATAAAGTAGATGAGCTTGAGGCTCAGTTGGAAATTGGCAAGTACGATGTTGTGGGAATAACTGAGACATGGCTTCAAGCAGACAGGGCCTGGGAAATGAATATTCAAGGATATACATCTTATCGAAAGGACAGACTGACTGGCAGAGGGGGTGGGGTGGCTCTGTTGGTGAGGAATGATATTCAGTCCCTTGTGAGGGGGGACATAGAATCTGGGGATGTAGAGTCAGTTTGGATAGAACTGAGAAATTCTAAGGGTAGGAAGACCCTAATGGGAGTTATCTACAGGCCCCCAAACAGCAGTCTGCATGTAGGGCATAAGTTGAATGAAGAGTTAAAATTGGCATGTCGCAAAGGTAATGATAGTTGTCATGGGGGATTTCAACATGCAGGTAGACTGGAAGAATCAGAATGGTACTGGACCCCAAGAAAGGGAGTTTGTGGAGTGCCTCCGAGATGGATTCTTAGAACAGCTTGTACTGGAGCCTACCAGGGAGAAGGCAATTCTAGATTTAGTGTTTGTGCAATGAACCGGATTTGATCAGGGACCTCGAGGTAAAGGAACCATTAGGAAGTAGTGACCATAATATATGTTTTAACCTACAATTTGAGAAGGAGAAGGAAAAATCGGATGTGTCAGTATTACAGTTGAACAAAGGGAACTATGGAGCTATGAGGGAGGAGCTGGCCAAAGTTTAATGGAACATTACCCTAGCAGGGAAGACAGTGGAACAAAAATGGCAGGTATTTCTGGGAATAATGCAGAAGGTGCAGGATCAGTTCATTCCAAAGAGGAAGAAAGATCCTAAGGGGTGTAAGGGGCAGCCGTGGCTGACGAGGGAAGTAAAGGGCAGTATAAAAATAAAGAAGTATAACATAGCAAAGATGAGCAAGATACCGGAGGACTGGGAAGCTTTTAAAGAGCAACAGAAGATAACAAAAAAGGCAATACGCCAAGAAAAAATGAGGTACGAAGGTAAACTAGCCAAGAATATAAAGGAGGATAGTAAAAGCTTCTTTAGGTATGTAAATAGCAAAAAAAAGTTAAGACCAAAATTGGGCCATTGAAGACAGAAACGGGTGAATTTATTATGGGGAGCAAGGAAATGGCAGACGAGTTGAACAGGTACTTTGGATCTGTCTTCACTAGGGAAGACACAAACAATCTCCCAGATGTAATAGTGGCCAAAGGAACTAGGGTAAAGGATGAACTGAAGGAAATTTATATTAGGCAAGAAACGGTGTTGGATAGACTGTTGAGTCTGAAGGTTGATAAGTCCCCGGGACCTGATGGTCTGCATCCCAGGGTACTTAAAGAGGTGGCTCTAGAAATCATGGACGCATTGGTAATCATTTTCCAATGTTCTATAGATTCAGGAACAGTTCCTACTGATTGGAGGGTGGCTAATGTTGTCCCACTTTTCAAGAAAGGAGGGAGAGAGAAAACAGGGAATTATAGACCGGTTAGCCTGATGTCAGTGGTGGGAAAGATGCTGGAGTCAATTATAAAAGAGGAAATTACGACACATTTGGATAGCAGTAGAAAGATCAGTCCGAGTCAGTATGGATTTATGACGGGAAAATCAAGCTTGACTAATCTTCTGGAGTTTTTTGAGGATGTAACTATGAAAATGGACAAGTGAGAGCCAGTGGATGTAGTGTACCTGGACTTCCAGAAAGCTTTTGATAAAGTCCCACATAGGAGATTAGTGGGCAAAATTAGGGCACATGGTATTGGGGGCAGAGTACTGACATGGATTGAAAATTGGCTGGCTGACAGCAAGCAAGGAGTAGTGATTAACGGGTCCCTTTCGGAATGGTAGGCTGTGACCAGTGGGGTACTGCAAGGTTCGGTGCTGGGACCGCAGCTGTTTACAATATACATTAATGATTTAGATGAAGGGATTAAAAGTAACATTAGCAAATTTGCTGATGACACAAAGCTGGGTGGCAGTGTAAAATGTCAGGAGGATGTTATGAGAATGCAGGGTAACTTGGACAGGTTGGGTGAGTGGGCAAATGTATGGCAGATGCAGTTTAATGTGGATAAATGTGAGGTTATTCACTTTGGTGGCAAGAACAGGAAGGCAGATTACTATCTAAATGGAGTCAAGTTAGGAAAAGGGGAAGTACAACGAGATCTAGGTGTTCCTGTACATCAGTCAATGAAAGCAAGTATGCAGGTACAGCAGGCAGTGAAGAAGGCTAATGGCATGCTGGCTTTTATAACAAGAGGAATTGAGTATAGGAGTAAAGAGGTCCTTCTGCAGCTGTACAGGGCCCTGGTGAGACCCCACCTGGAGTATTGTGTGCAGTTTTGGTCTCCAAATTTGAGGAAGGACATTCTTGCTATTGAGGGAGTGCAGCTTGGGTTCACAAAGTTAGTTCCCGGAACGGCGGGACTGTCATATGTTGAAAGATTGGAGCGACTGGGCTTGTATACACTGGAATTATAGAAGGATGAGAGGGGATCTGATTGAAACATATAAGATTATTAAGGGATTGGACACACTGGAGGCAGGAAGCATGTTCCCGCTGATGGGTGAGTCCAGAACTAGAGGCCACAGTTTAAGAATAAGGGGTAGGCCATTTAGAACAGAGATGCGGAAAAACTTTTTCACCCAGAGAGTGGTGGATATGTGGAATACTCTGCCCCAGAAGGCAGTGGAGGCCAGGTCTCTGGATGCATTCAAGAGAGAGTTAGAGTTCTTATAGATAGCGGGGTCAAGGGATATGGGGAGAGGGCAGGAATGGGGTACTGATTGTGTACGATCAGCCATGATCACAGTGAATGGCAGTGCTGGCTAGAAGGGCCGAATGGCCTACTCCTGCACCTATTGTCTATAGTAAGTGCTGGACATGCCATTAGGGACTATCCAGACAGAAAAAGACTAAAACAAAATGCTTAACTAATAAACATGCTTTTGAAAAATCAGTGTTTTATAAACCTGGTTATCTCACTAACATCTGCAGCCACGCCAACCAGGAACATAACTATTCCAAGAATTTTAATTCCCCTTGAAGTACACATAACAATTTCACGTTATGTTAGGCATAAACAAAACCCTGTTTCACGTAAGTTTTGAAACTATACCTCTGCTAGTGCGGTCTGGTCGGTAGACACTTCCGAAGGCCAACCTTGGCCCAGGCACCAGGCGGCCATGGTCCATCTCACCATTGGGAAGCGTTCTCTGGAACGGATACTGCTCCACGTTTGGATCGTCGGAGCG
Source organism: Hemitrygon akajei (assembly GCF_048418815.1). NCBI lineage: Eukaryota > Metazoa > Chordata > Chondrichthyes > Myliobatiformes > Dasyatidae > Hemitrygon > Hemitrygon akajei. Next base: position 27,155,085 of record NC_133144.1, read on the forward strand.
GTCAGGGGGGTACTGGTCCACCGGGACGATGCGGCCGACTTGCGGGTAGAAACCAGAGCGTGGGAGGTCGGGGTTCGCCACCCTCGGCCCCAAGTGACCGGCGTCGGGGGACGGACCCGGCTGCACGGCAGAACTCCTGGACACTGTGGATGGCAAGTGCGACGAAGGATCTTCTCCCGTGACCGCCTGTCCCCTGCTCTCGTCGTACAGGCTGTGCATGTATCGCCTGTCCAGACCATCGTGGGCATACGGTGACTGGGGCACGCTGTATCTCTCCTGCACTGGGTTCTGCCCTTGGTATCTGTAGGGGTAAGTGTTCTCTCCATAGTCGCCATACCGGGTCCTAGGCTGGTTGGGGTACCCTCCACCACTATCCAAAGGCACTCTGCGATAGGGAGGGTGCTCGTCGGGGTTATCAAAGCCCCTGGACGGCCCATACTCATAGCTGGGGTCGTAAGAGTTGGGGTAAGGGGGCTGCGCCACTGGGAACCGGGGGTAAGGTGCTTGGGCGAAGGTGGGCTCAGAGTAAGGCGGCTGGCGTGGCCTTGGCCGGGGGGCTTGCCTTGGGGCGGGCTGCACGTACCGATGGATGTGGGTGGGGTCGCCAAAGGCGCCCTGCCTCCAGTTGTCCGGAACCTGGCCGAAGCCGAAAGGGTGCCTGGTCTGCCCCCTCACCGTCTCCGAGCCGGCTCTGACGGACGGCGAGGGAGCCTGGCGCCGCCCCGTGCCCCCGGCTCGGGACGACCCGCTGGGGTACCTCGAGGAGCCTCCCAGCCAGACCCTCGGGTTTCTCCGGGACGCCGAATGCCCGGCCGGCACGTACTCAGAGCCGGTGTTGAGGAGGCTGTAGACCCGCCCGTTGTCCTCCCATTGAATCATCTGCCGCCAGCGCTCGTTCGGCCCACCGGTCTGGGCTCGGACCCCGAGGTAGGGCAGCGAAAAGAACCAGCCCAGCACTGTGGGGAGCAGCCAGCCCGTGACCCCTGGCATCCCGCGCGGCGTCAATCCTCTCTGGAAGCGAAAAGAAACAGATAAAACCAAGAAGCAAAACTTTCAGGTCTCAGATTCCCCGGCAGCACTGCAACGCAACTATGCACAGCTCCAGCATGTTGGGGAAGGGTGTTCCAGATCACAGACAACTCCACTGTTCCCAGCGCCCTGCCAATACCTCAGTGCACCACCTCACTTTTTTTCCTCTCCCTCTCTGTCCCCCTTCCTTCTTTTCTTTTACACCCCGGTTCCAGAATCCAGCTGCTCGCCACCAACTCGTGTACTCTGCACTTTTCCCACAGAAGGGAATGCCGTGGGATCCCTGCGCCCGACTGATTTCCCCTTTTAAAAAAAACTGCCTAGACCGCCCTTTGAGTGACAGCGTAGTTTAAAGTTTGCCGATCGGTTAGATATTCCTCCACATTGAAATTATCTTGGAAGAGGAGTGATTTTCTTAATGAATTCTCAGCAATTACAATCCCCCCCACCCCCACACACAGAAACTACAGACAGAGAGACTACCTAAATCTCTCTGTGCTACATTTAAATTCCTGTGCCAGATAAACTTCCCAGCTTGGTGTCCCATAATGACCGACTTGTCAAATTATAGGATGTTCACCAGCAAATCTGAGAGGGAATTCAGAAGAAACATTCTGTTCTAGTCAGGATGAGGAACTTTAGAAGGGGTGCAAAAATGGTTTCGCAAATCAGAATAATCAAAATCCGGTTTATTATCACTGTCTTATATAATGTGAAATTTCTTCTTTTGCTGTAGCACTACAGTGCAAAAACATAAAATTATTATAAATTGCAAAATAAATAAATAGAGCAAAAATTTAACTAGGTAGCATTCAAAGACCGTTCAAAAATCAAATGGCAGAAGGGAAGAAGCTGTTTGTGAATATTTGAGTGTGGGCCTTCAGGCTCTTGCACCTCCTCCCTGGTGATAGTAATGAGAAGAAAGCATGTCCCAGATGGTGCTTGGATTAGAGAGTATAAATTATGAGGAGAGGTTGAACAAACTTGGGTTGTTTTCTCTGGAGCATCAGAAGCCGAGAGAGATCTAATAGTTTATAAAATTATGAGAGGCATAGTTAGGGTAGACAGTCAGAATCTTTCCCTCAGGATAGAAATGTCAAATACTAGAAGACAGATGGGAGGGAGAAAGCTTGACAGAGATGTGCAGGGCAAGTTTTTTTATTACACAGAGAGAGGTAGCTGCTTGGAACATGTTACCGGGGTGGTATTGCAAACAGATACAATAGAGGCATGAACACATGAACGTGCAGTAAGTGGAGGGATATGGATCTGTACGGACTGAAGAGATTTAATTTCATTTGGCGTCATGTTCAGCACAGGTGTTGTTGGCCGAAGAGCCCGTTCCAGTGCTGTTCTATGTCGCTCTATAAACTGACTCATTGCCGCCTATTATTCAGTGAATTTGTATTTGCCATTGGAGCTCTGCTTAGCCACATTTCGTGTGTATAGGGAGTAGAACAAAGAGCTAAGCACACAGCCTTGAGATGCACCTGTGTTGATGGTCAGCAAAGAGGAAATGTTTTTACCAACCCTTGGCTGATGAGGGAGATAAGTACCCTGTTGTCGAGGGAGGTACTGCAGCCTTGGTCTTAGAGCCTGATGATTAATTTGAATGGGATGATTGTGTTGGACATTGAGCAGTAGTTGATGAACGTCAGTCTGACAGATATGTTCCTGTTGGCCAGATGGTCCAGAGGAATGTAATGAGGCTTGCTACTAAAAGGCAGTGACCCTATTCAAAGGAGGTCATGCTGCAAACATAAGACATGGCTGGTGTTAAAATGAGGAGGCAACTCACAATGGTACCTGACCCTTCTTCTCAGGATGTTTGACCCTGTTCTCTGGACAAGATCTCTTCTGAACTGCCAGCAAACATTATTTGCTCTTCGGACCAATGCAAATTATTTTCAGATCAAAAGGTGTGTAATAGAAACAGGAGAAATGGTATCACATCTTTATTTTAAAATTTAATTTTCTTTAATGAATCTATGTTCAACTATTCCATTTGAAACAGCTCTTCCAACAGTAAGGCAAGTAAGTAACATACCCAGTCTACATTATTTTTCCCATCATAAAGCCAGCATTAGGGAAAAATACTGGCACACAAAACAAAGGACATCTCTGTGAAAGGCAAACAGAGGTAGATTGTAAGCCTTCCTCAGATTCCCACAGGAGGCATGTTTTCTCCAGTTTAAAGAGAATGTTTAGTAACAACATTATTGGGAGGCTCTGATAGTCACTGCATTACAGGAAGGAAGGATGTGATATCGCTAGAGAGAGTATACAGGATGATGTTATCAGGTTTAGTTATGAGGAACAGTTGGCAAGGCTGGGGATGTTTACTTGGGAATAGGGGGAGCAGAGAGACAATTTAGTTGGTGTATGAAATCATGATAGGATCTACTTTCTTAGCAGTTCGGTCAATAATAGGAGAGAAAAGTTTCAAGACAGTTAAGAACCAACTATGCTGGTGCATTTGGAGTCGCAAATAGGATGGCAGATTTCTTTCATTGAAGGACATCAATGATGAACCTATCACCTGCCAGCTCTTGCTACCACCCGCATTCCCCCCGGATCTTTATACTGGCTATCTCCTCTCTATCTTTCAGTCCAGATGAAGGTTTTCGACCTGAAATGTTGACCGTACGTTTCCCTCCACAAATGCCGCCAGACCTGTTGCATTAATGAACTCCGAGGGGGAATAAGGAAAACTTTTCTCATCCAAAGAATTGGGGCTTGAAATTCACTGTCTATAGGATTAGAATCGGTACAGAAGTAGAAATCTTCAACTCATTTCAAAAGTATCTGGTTTGCATTTGAAATGCAAAGAAATCTATGAACCAAGAAAAGAGAATCATGCAGTACAGAAACGGGCCTTTTGTTCCACTGAGTCCACATTAACCACCAAACAGCCATTTATTTTATTTTATGTAGAGATACAGCATGGTAACAGGCCCTTCTGTCCCCAATGAGCCCATATCACCCAGTTAACCCACGAACCTGTAATCTTTGGAATGTGGGAGGAAAGCAGAGCACCTGGAAGAACCCACGCAGCAGAATGTACAAATTCTTTACAAGCAGCAGAAGAATCGAACCTAAGATGCATTGCACTCTACATCTATTTTCCACATTCCATCAACTCCTCTCAGATTCTAAAGCTCACCCATGTATTATAGTTGATTTTCAGCAGGCAATTAACTTACCAATCCATGCATCTTTGGAATGCGGGAGGAAACTGAAGCATCCAGAGGAAAGGAGGACAAGGACACGAGATAAAACTATCATCTGCAGATACCCTTCCAAGCCACAGGCCATCTTACACACAAGCAATTCTGCAGTTGCAGGAAATCCAGAGAGGCACACAAAACACAGGAGAACTCGCACCACTCACACCCTCCTCACCACCCCCACCCCCCCCCCCCCCACGCTTCCATTGGTGGCACAGCAGTGGAAGCTGCAAACTCCTGGGAGTGCACATCACACATAACATTTCATGGTCCCAGAACACATCCTGCGCAGTCAGAAAAGCTCACCAGCACATTGATTTTCAGAGAAGGCTGAAGAAAGCTGAACTTTGCACATCCATAATCACGTCATTCAACAGATGCGCAGTAGAGACCATCCTAACAAGCTGCATCACCGTTTGGTAGGGAAAGTGCATTGCTGCAGATAGGAAGGCTCTACAATGGGTTGTCAAAGCTGCCCAATGCGTCACTGGCTCCAGCCTACCCACCATTAAGGACATATACTACAGAAAGATGCTGGAAAAGGGTCAGTAAGGTCATGAAGGATCCCACCCGCCCTGCTCGTGGACTGTTTGCCCCACTCCCATCAGGCAAAAGTCTATGTAGCATCCATGCCAGGACCACCAAACTCAAAAACAGTTACTTTCCCCAAGCAGTGAAGCTGATTCACACCTCCACTCTCTACTTATTATTCCCCAACAGTCACCTTACAGCCTAGTGGCACTTTATGGACATATAATCAATCTGTGTGTATAAGTTATGTAATATATCTATATTTATTGTGTGTTTTTTTATTATTATTATTATTGTGTTCTTTATCCTTTATGGGGTTTTTTTGTGCTGCATCAGATCCAGAGTTACAATTATTTAATTCTCCTTACACTTGTATACAGGAAATGACATTAAACAAAAGCACTGCGGGAACCACCTCACCCAAACAACAACAGCAGTTCAAGAAGACATCACATCACCACCTTCTCAATTAGGGATGAGCAATTAGTGCTAACTTTAACAAAGCACCCAGATCCTGAAAAGAAACAAGTAACATTATCTTGGCATGATTGCTAACATCCATAAGCAATTACAAGATCAGATTGATGTTCATCAAGAAGGCACGTCAGCAGCTATACAGAACTTCATTAGGAGTTTAAGATGCTACCAAAGACCCCAGCAGATTTCTACAGTTCTACTATGGAGAGCATTCTAACTGGTTGCATCACCGTCTGGTATGGAGGGGCCACTACACAGGATCGGAAAAACATGCCGGGTGTTGCAAGCTCATCCTGGGCACTAACCACCCCAGCATCGAGAACATCATGAAAATGCATCAAGGCAGCATCCATTATTAAAGCCCCTCACCACCCAAGTCATTCCTCCTTCTCATTACTACCATCAGGAGCCTGCAGATGCACACTTACTGTTTTAGGATCGTCTGCATCTCCTCTGACAACACATTTCTGATCGCTCCATGTACATGACTTCACTCTTCCTCTTTTGCAGTATTTATTTATTCATTTTTATTTGTAACTTATGGCATTTATATGTCTTGCACTGTACTGCTGCCACAGAACAACAAAATTCATGACTTGTCTGTGATAATAAACCTGATTCAATTGATGGGTTTAAGCTCATCGTATTTCCAAAGGACAGACAACAGTGGAAAAGATAAATGCAATAATAATAGTAATTCACCCCAGTGCACTTTCACTCCAGGTTCCTGAACCTGAGCAAATTTATATCCCCTTGAAGGAAAACAGACGGAACGTTGTTTTGGAGCTGGCCGCACCGTTTATTTATGACTTTATTCAGCAGGTGTTTCAGTTTGGGAAAAGTGGGATCCCTCCGTGCCACATTTGACTGCAGTCAGTTATTTGGATTAGGGTTTAATTAGGTTGACTCCCCTCAAAGGAGACTCCTCAGAACATTTCATGCCCCTCAGAAGGAATAGCAGATTCACTCAGACAGTAAGCATTTTGTGAACAAAATTTAAAGAGACTGACCTCAATAAGGTGCCTGCGGTCGAGTGACTTCAGATCTCATCGGTTTACCAGCTTGTGAGCCTGGTCATAGCAGGAGGGGCAGCGAAGATGACAGTTGCTTATCCTCAGGCAGAAAAAACATCATTGCCCATTCTACTTTTAGACCTGCTAGCCTTCCAGGTGTTTGACAGTGATGTTATTGTACTTGCATGCCTGATAGACAGTGTCATTTAAATGCTTAGAAAATGTTTCCCCTGTGGGGGAACCTAGAACAAGAAAAAGCAGTTCAAAATATGAAATGGCCCTTTCTTCTCTCAGAGGGGTGTCACTCTTTGGAAGGATGATGGGGCAGAATCAGTGAATGCATTCAGGCTAAAGTCAGCTGCTGGTCTGTGAGGTGGTCGTTATCAGGACCATGTGGGAAGGTGGAAATGTCAAGGGCAGGATGAAATAACAAACACAACAGAGGCACTCATCCTACCACCTGCAAGATGACACCCTGATTTAAGAGCCGTTGACAGTTACACTTCCACATCGAGGTGCTGTTAGAGTCAGAAAGGCCTTCCAGCTGAAGTCAAGATCTGATGGAGCAGATCTGATAGATCATACGGCCTTCTGCTCATATTTCTGTTCCTTTAACTCCTATTTAGTCTTTTCTGTGACTGACTGGGTTTAACACTGACTGTAATTCAACACCTTACTGCCTTGATTTCCACTCATTCCAAAGATCAGCACGATCTGATCTGACCTCCATGTGCAGTAATCTACCGATTACGGAGTTCTGGAGAATGCTGCACAGATCCAGGTATCAAACATACTCACAGATTAATAACTTTTCAACCAAGTTAGGCGATGCCCTCAAGAAGGGAGCATCCATCATTGAGCACCTTCACCATCCAGGACATCCCTTCTTCTCATTACTATCATCATGGAGGAAGTACAGGAGCCTGAAGACCCCACTCAATGACTCAGAATCAGCTACTCCCCATCCACCATCGTATCTCTGAAGAGTCTATGAACATATGGATACTACCTCGTTATTCCTTTCTTTTTTGCATTATTTATTTATTTTGCAATTAGACTCAGAATTAAGTTTAGAGCATCATTTTATATAATTGTTTTGTGGCAGCAGTACAGTGCAACAGCATTAATTTGCTATCAGTGATGAAATAACTTTATAATAATTTCATGTGTTTGCATGGTACTACTACCACTAGACAACAGATTTCACACCTTAAACGACAGTGAAAATAAACTTGCTTTTGATGACCGATAAAGATACGGAAAATTAAGAACAGTAACTATAGCAAGAATGAGATAAACTTTAGAGAAATGTGAGATTTCAAATAAAACCTTTCTACTGAGAAAAATGTCACTTATTTTGGGACTGGCACTAGGACCTGTGAAAATCCCTTGCACTCCTGTAGGACTCGTGAATTGATCAGTTGATCCAGCTCTTCTTTAAGCCATTTTTTTCTATATAGTCCTCAATTTCAACAAATCGCTGTCGCTCTGTGTGATTCAAGTTACTTCTTTTTTTTGTAATTTATTTTTTATTGAAGTTCATCAAACAAACATTTCCATAAGATGTATTTCAGACATTGTACATATACATCATATAATCATATATATCACAAATCTCCACAAAGTATTTATCTGAGGTATACACTTATAGAAAAGAGTGGAAAGAAAAAACAAGCAAAAGGAAAGAACTATGTACAAGTAGGGAGTGATTTTTTTTTTACAACAGATTCATTGATTTGTGAGAATAAAATCAGGCCTATGAGGCAGTATGTAGTTGAACCATTTTTCCCAGTATGAATCAAATTGTTCCAGCTTATGTTTAACATATGCTGTTATCTTCTCCATTTTGTAAATGTCCATTGTAATTTCCATCCATGTATTAGTTGGGCTCTCCTGTGATAGCCATTTCCTAGTAAGAGTCTTTTTACCAGCCACCAACAGTATATTCATTAAATATTTATCTCTTTTCAATCATTCTTGAGGTATATATCCAAAATATATGGTCTTACTCTCCAAGGGTATTTCACATTTAAAGATGTCTTGTAGGGCATTGTGCATCCCCCTCCAATAGTTTTTGATAACAGGGCAGTCCCAAAAAATATGATAATGATTTGCATTTTGATTTCCACAATTTCTCCAACAAACAGGGAGGTTACTATCATAATGGGATTTCTGAGAGGGTGTAATAAAATATCTTATCAAGTTTTTCCATCCAAACTCCCTCCATTTCTGTGAATTGGTACACTTCCATTGATATCTCCATATTGTTGTCCATTCTTCCTCAGATATAATTATCCCTCCTTCCTTCTCCCATTTTGTTTTAATGTATGAAGTCGAATGTGTTTTAAGATTTAACAACCCCTTATACATGCTTGAAATGATTCTACTACCATTATCTGAACTATATGCTTTTCTAAAGAGCTCTATCAAGCATGTATTTGCCTTGGTTACATTTTTAAGCGTCTTATTAACATATTGTCGCATCTGTAAATACTGATAAAAATCTTGATTTTCTAATAAGTGTTTCTCTTTAAGCATTTCAAAACTGAACTGTGTTCCTTCTTTCATTATGTTGCAAAGAACTGTTATTCCTTTAGCTGTCCAGTCCTTAAATCTAGCATCCAATTTATTTGGTGTAAAATCAGAGTCATATGCACACCATTTAAGAATTGCAATATCTCCCTCTAGATTATATTATTTTATAGAGGTTTTCCATATTTTAAGAGTCAATTTCACCCATGGGTTATCAATAGTATTTATGTACCTTTGCAGGTTGATATCAGCCAAAATTGCTTGTATGGGGATGGGAAGTATCCGCTCCTCAATGTTTTTCCATTGAGAGTCATATGATGGGTTGCACCAACATATCACAGCTCTCAACTGTGCTGCAAAATAATAATCTCTAAGAGAAAGCAAGACCCATCCCCCCCTTTTCCTTTGTTAATTGCAAAGTTTTGAGATGAACTCTAGGCCTTTTACCCTGCCAAATATACCTTGATAGCATCTTGTTCCATTCATTGAATTGATTTTGATTAATCTCTATTGGTAGGGTCTGAAAGAGATATAACAGTCTGGGCAGTATATTTATTTTAATAGACTCAATCTTTGAATTGAGACTGAAAAAAGGAATCAGGCTCCATCTTGCCACATCTTCCTTAATTTTTTTATATAGAGGCTGATAATTACATTTTGATAATTTTGCCAGATCTTTTGGCATAATGATGCCCAAATATTTGAAAGACTCTGTGTGCCATGCCCAGGGGTATCGACTTTCAATTTCTCTTGGTGGGCTATAGTAATATGAAAGTAATTGGGTTTTATCTATGTTGATCTTGTATCCTGATAATTGACCATATTGTTCAAAGGACTGCATCAAATTAGGTAAAGAGTATGTGGGTTGATAAAAATGTCATCTGCATAACAAGCCAATTTATGCTCTGTCCCTTTAATAGTAATTCCCCTGATATCTTCATTTTGTCTGATGTATTGAGCTAATGGTTCCAGATATAGCGCGAAGAGTAGTGGTGACCATGCACAACCCTGTCTCGTGCCCCTTTCTAGAGTAAGACTATTTGATAAATATCCATTGATTTTAATCCTAGCAGTAGGATTGTCATATAGTGTCTGTATAGTTTTAATAATTGTGTCTTGGAAACCAAATCCATGTAAAACTCTGTAAAGAAAATTCCAATTAACCGAATCAAATGCTTTTTCAGTGTCCATGCTTATCACTATTGCTTCGATTTTATTATTTTGTATATGATCCATAATGTGAAGTGTCCTTCGTATATGGTCTTGAGTCTGGCGTTGTCATATAAAACCTGTCTGATCATTACGTATCAGTATGGGTAGAAGCTCCTGTAATCGTTTGGCCATGATGGAGGTAAATAACCTATAATCTACATTAAGAACAGATATTGGTCTAAATGACCCGCATTCCATTTTATCCTTGCCTTCTTTCGGTATAGCTGAGATTATCGCTTCCTTCCAACTGGGTGGCATTTGTGCCTATTTTAGAGCCCAGTTCAGTGTGGGGAGTAAAACAGGAATTAACTCATTTTTAAATTCTTTGTACCACTCGGTCGTATACCCATCTGATCCTGGTGACTTGCTTAATTTAAGCCTACTAATTGCAGCTTTTAATTCAACTTCAGTTATGTCAGCAGTCATCCTTCTATTTTGTTCTTCGCTTAAAGTGGGTAACTCTAGAGAATTCAAGAAGGTGTCAATTTGGGTTATGCTTCCCCCAGAACTTTGGAATATAGCGTTTTGTAAAACACTTCAAAAGCTTCTTGAATTTCACTTAGCTTATTTTTTATCATTTTCATTCTTGGGTCCCTAATTCTATGAATTGTATTTTCTTCTATCTTTTTTTCAGTTTCCACGCCATATTTTCATAGATTTCGATCCACTTTCATAATGTCTCTGTTTCAGAAACATTAAGTTTTTCCTGATTTCTTGCGTAGCCAAATTATTTATTACATTCCTAATTCTTTTAATTTCCCCTAATGTATCCTGTGCCAAATTCAATTTGTGTTTTTTCTCTAGTTCCTTCAGTCTATTTTGTAATTTCTCTAATGTTTTATTCCTTATTTTTTTCTTATATGAAGATATCACTATAATTTTCCCTCTTAAGACCGCCTTCAGAGTATCCCATAAAATGGAAGGTGAAACCTCTCCATTATCATTAAATTCTAAGTAGAGACCAATTTCTTTTTTAATTTGTTCCTTAAAGTACGGATCATTGAGTAGACTTGAATTTAGTTTCCAAATAGTATTCTTTGGTTGTAGGTCAAAATCAACAGATAAATATATAGGTGCATGGTCACTTACATCTATTGTCCCAATTCCACAGGTGTTTATTTTGTCTTTGTCTTTTCCAAATGTTATGAAATAGTCTATTCTTGTATATACAGAATGGGGAGCAGAATAATGAGTGTAATCCCTTCTGTCAGGGAAAAGGTCCCTCCATATATCAATTAAACCAACATTCTCAAAAAGTGTATTAACTTTCTTATGTAAAAATTTTGTTTCATAGGTTTTTCTATTGGAAGAGTCTAAGTTTGGTTGTAATTGTAAATTTAAGTCTCCCCCACATATCAGGAGACCTACTGTTTCTGTTACCATAATATCAGTAATTTTCTGAAAGAAACCAATATCACTTCCTGGGGCTGCATATATATTCAATAGAGTAACTGCATTGCCATCTATATTCCCCCTTACCAGGATATATCTGCCTTCTTTATCTCCCATTTCAATTTTTTGTTCAAAATTTAGCTTACTTGAGATAAGAATAGCAACTCCCCTCCTATGTCCTGATTTATATAAGGAGAAAAACAGATTAGTGAAGCCCATTCACTTTAGTTTTTTATGCTCATTATCACTTAAATGAGTTTCCTGTAAATATACTACATGGGCTTGTTCTTTTTTCATTTTGGATAAAATTCCCTTATGTTTGATTGGATTTAATAGCTCATTTACATTAAAAGAAATGAATTTTACCTTGTCCTTAGCCATCTGTATTTATCTGTCAATGTATTATTGAAATTAGAATAAAACTTAATCGATCTACTCCCTGAACAAATAAGAACCAAGAAACACAAATAACAACAAAGATGGCAAAGAACATGTGATTCCAAGGCTGAGGTCTCTAGTAGATGACCCTGCGTTGAGCTAGAGGAAATGTCTAGCTGTGGGGGATAACCCCTCCTACTTGTGAGTTGAGGGCCCCCAGTGCAGTATTCATAAAAGTCAGTGAACAAATCCATTACACAGAAAAGATTTCCCTGTGTACTCCTCCTATATATATATATATACACACACACACACACACATATATATATATAATATATATATATATACACACACACACATACATACATACATGCACACACACAAATATATATATATATATATGCATACACATATACACACATATATACATACATACACACACACACACACATTACACACATACACATATATGCACACATATACATACATATATATATTCTCATTTTGGTTGGGAAAAAGGAGTAAGTGAGCAAATAAAGAATAACAACTAAGTAATATAAAATCCACATTATAATAAGTATTTTTCGAGATAGGTATATCACCGTGTACTTTTGCTTCTGTTTAGCTTCTCAGCATTTTTAAAGTTAGCCAAACCTTATGGCTCTTCTGAAAGGGGTGAGGACTGTCTTTGGGAAACTCCCGGTCTCTTCCTGATATGTTTCTCTCGGCTTCCTCCCCGTCTCCTGCCTTCTCGATTCTCGCACTATTTCCCAAGCTGAGCGAGACAATTCCTCAGCCAGGCTTTCTTTCATTTTGGTCACGCTGACGGGCAACCCTCTGGCCTTCATGTCTGTAGTCTCCTCTTCCACTGTCTGGTACAACTGCGTCCCATTGTCATAAAACACTCAAAGTTTAGCAGGGTACAGAGTTTGAAATCTAATCTTATTTTGCTTTAGTACTCGCTTTACTTCGGAGTATTCTTTGCGTTTCTGGAGGACTGCGGGGTGGGGGGGTAATCTTGGTCGAAATATATTACTTTATCATCTAAAAACACTCTCTTCTTACCCTAGGCCCTTCATAGAATCTCTGCCTTGGTGCTGTACTGAAGGAATTTAATTATAATTGATCGTGGCTTTTTATCCTGGGTAGGTTTTGGGACTAGCGCGCGGTGCGTTCTCTCGATTTCCAGCTTCATAGCCGGGGGAAGCTCCAGCGCGTCCCACAGTAACTTTCCGACAAACTCCGTCATAGACGGGCCCTCCGCTCCTTCGGGAATGTTGTAGATTCTGATATTTTTCCGCCGTGATCTTCCCTCCAGATCAAGCAGTTTACCTTCTTGGTGATGTATGATTTTTATTGTCTTGCTCAGTATCCGTTCCACGTTTTGAATGCGATCTTCCACCTTCTCAATGCGAGTCTCTGCCACTGCTATTTTTTGATTAACGCTGGCGAGCTCTGCCTTAATATCACGGAGCTGCTGCTTTATATCTTTCTGGACCTCCATTATTTCTTTCAGGATTTTGAACATATTCGCCGCTTCGTCTGAACGAGGCTCAGCGCCCGCCTCGCTCGCACACGGTCGGGTAGGAGAGCCGCTCGCTGCACTCCTCTCGGACATAGGCTCCGCAGTGTTGCTTTTTTTATTTCCATTCTTTTTCCCCATTTTTGCCCCTCTTTTCAGTTCAAATATTTTTCAAAAAATATTTTATTTGATGGGTTAACGGGGCTTAATATGCGTTTTTCCGGAGGAGCTAGTGTTTAAGCTGCCATTCTCGACGATGACATCACTGGAAATCCCTCAAGTTACTTCTTTTGCCCTGACCAGCCCTAACGAGCTCTGATAAGTGAGCAAGTGGAAAGCAGCTGCAGGCAATCAGGATGTGCCAGAAAGAATGTGCATTAGTGTATTAAACAGAGACAGAAATACTTAACCATGTCTGCATACAGAATCCATAAATCTTATAAGAGGAAAAAAGTTTTTGAAACCCAGAAATAAAAGGGGGAAGTGTTTCTGATTCGGGTGGCGGTAATATTTGAGTTACTTGATTAGAATCCAAGGACTTGGACGACTGATTCAGGGTCATGTGATGGAACCCTAAAATGGCACCTAGGGAATTTAAATCTACTTGATTAAAAAATATATAAAATTTATATTTTTTAATATATATACAAGAGATTCTGCATATGCTGTAAATCCAGAGTAACACACACAAAATGCTAGAGGAACTCAGCAGGTCAGGCAGCATCAATGGAAATGAATAAAAACTCAGCATTTCAGGCCGAGAACCTTCTTCAGAAAAGGAAGGGGGAAGGTGCAAGAGTAAGAGAGTGGAGGAGGGGAAGGAAGACATGCTAGAAGGTGTTAGGTTAAGCCAGCTGGGTGGGGGAAGGACAATTAATTCAAAAGCTAGGAGGTGATAGATGGAAAAGGCAAAGGGCTGGGGAAGAATTCCCTGAAAGTGGCATCACAGGTAGACAGGGTTGGAAAGTTTTGGCATCCTGGCATTCATAAATCAAAGTATTGAGTCTAGCAGTTAGGATGTTATGGTGAGGTTGTATAAGACATTGGAGAGGCCAAATTTGGAGTGTTGTGCGCAGTTCTGGTCACCTAACTATAGGAAGGATATAAGTAAGATTGAAAGAGTGCAGAGAAAATTTACTAGGATGTTGCAGGGTCTTCAGGAGTTGAGTTACAGGGAAAGATTGAACAGTTTAGGACTTTATTCCTTGGAGCATAGAAGAATGAAGGGGGATTTGATAGAGGTTTACAAAATTATGAGGGGTATAGACAGAGTAACTGCAAGTAGGCTCTTTCCACTTGGATTAGGAGAGATAATTATGAGAGGACATGGCTCTAGGGTGAAAGGGGAAAGGTTTAGGGGGAACATAAGGGGGAACTTCTTCACTCAGAGTGGTGGAAGTGTGCAACGAGCTGCCATCTGACGTGGTAAATGCCAACTCACTCTTGATAGATACATGGATGGGAGAGGTCTGGAGGGTTATGGACTGGGTGCAGGTCAATGGGACTAGTGGAATAAAGTTTCAGTAGAGACTAGAAGGGCCAAATGGCCTGTTTTCTGTGCTGTAGTGTTCTATGGTTCTAAGAAAGAATCTAATAGGAGAGACGAGTAGACCCTGAGAGAAAGTGAACGAGGAAGGGCACCAGGAGGAGGTGATAGGCAGGTGTGGAGAAGAGGTAGAGGTCAGAGTGGGGAATAGAAGAAAAGGCAAGGGGTATGGCAAAAATAAATTACCATAAGTCGCAGAAATTGATGCTCATGCCATCAGGTTGACGACTATATAAATGGAATAAGAGACGTTGCTCCTTCAACTTGAGGGTGGCCTCATCGTAGCAAAAGAGGGGGCCATGGACTGACATATCAGAACAGGAATTTAAATTGTAGGCCACCAGGAAATTTTGCTTTTCATGGATGAAACAGAGGTGCTCAACAAAACGGTCCCCCAGTTAACATTGGGTCTCACCAATGTAGAGGAGGCCACATTGGCAGCACCAGATACAGTAGGTGACCCCAACAGATTCACAGGTGAAGTGTTGCCTCACCTAGAAGGACTGTTTGGGGCCCTGAATGGACGTGAGGGAGGAGGTGAGTGGGCAGATGTAGCATTTTTGTCACTTGCAGGGATACATGCCAGGAGGGAGATTACTGGGGAGGGGTGAATGGACAAGGGAATCATGGAAGGAGCGATCCCTGTGGAAAGCTGAGGGTGCTAAAGAGGTAAAGATATGTCTGGTAGTAGGCCTATCTTTTGCCCCGCCTCCTTCCCTTTCTCCCATGATCCACTCACCTCTTCTAAGAGATTCTTTCTTCCCAGCCCTTTGCCTTTTCCACCTATCGCTTCTGAGTTTCTTACTTCATTTACTTCTCCCCTGCCCAGCTGGCTTCACCTATCACCTTCTCGCTTGTTTTTCTTCCCCTTCTCCCAGCTCCTTGTTCTGGCATCTTCCCACTTCCTTTCCAATCCTGATGAAGGGTCTGGACCCGAAACTTTAACTCTTTATTCCTTTCAGCCTGACCCGAGGAGCTCCTCCAGCATTTTGAGTGAGTGGCTCTACTTTTTAACTTGTTTCCTTCACTGACAAGGCTAGCGTTCATTACTCAACCCTAATTGCCTTTTAATAGGTGGAGCAACACATAAGATGCTGGAGGAACTCAGCAGGTCAGGCAGCATCTGTGGAGAAAAATCACCAGTCCATATAACCTCCCCAATATGGATGCTATTTCCACCCTCCCTCCTCCATCTGCCTCTGACTCACCTCACCCGGATTCATCCATCACTTGCTAGCTCTTCATGTTCCAGTTCAAGTTTATTGACATTCAAACATATGCATGTACACTGCTAAACAAATGAATGTTCCTCTGGACTAAGGTACATGTTTCACATACAGCACATAACATTATTGTGTGAAAATTAGTTTAACAGATAAAAAAACTGCAGATGTACAAATTGACATAAAGTGCATATACTACATATAATTAAATATACAACAGTATAATACTGCTGGTACTGTCATAACAATGGTGTGCTGATTAGTAGCACGGTGTTCAGAAGTCTTGCAA
The DNA here is from genome assembly GCF_048418815.1 of Hemitrygon akajei. Lineage (NCBI taxonomy): Eukaryota > Metazoa > Chordata > Chondrichthyes > Myliobatiformes > Dasyatidae > Hemitrygon > Hemitrygon akajei. The sequence continues at coordinate 27,171,456 of NC_133144.1, forward strand.
CTTAGGGAAGAACCTGTTACCCAGCCTAATGGTCCTTGATCCACCCTTTCCCTCCATCTTTCTATAGTTGCTATCTCCCCTCTATGCTAGACCTGAAGCATAAATTGCCCATTTCCCTCCACGGTTGCTGCCTGATGCATTGAGTTCTTCCAATAGCTTGTGTGTTCCTCCAAATTACAGAATCTGCTCATCATAAACACAAGAGATTCTGCAGATGCTGGAAATCTTGTGTAAACAGAAAATAGTTGAGTAACTCAGCAGGTAAGGTAGCATCGATGGAGGGGGATAAACAGTCAACATTTTGGGCCGAGATTCCTCATCAGGACTGGAAAGGACGGGGAAAGAAGCTGGAATAAGAAGGTGGAGGAAGGGTAAGGAGTACAAGCTGGAAGGTAGCAAGTCAGACCAGGTTAGGGGAAAGGCGTGTAGATGGGGGTGGAGGGAGGGTGATAAAGTGAGAAGCTGGAATGTGAAAGGTGGAAGAGTTGAAAAGCTGAAGAAGTGGAATCTGATAGGAGAAGAGAATAGTCTATGGAAGAAAGAGAAGGAGGAGGCGCACCAGAGGGAGGTGAGGAGAAGAGAAGGGGTAAGAGGGGCACCAGAATAGGGAATGGAAAAAGAAAGAAGGAGGAGAGGGTGAAATTACCGTGTTAGAAAAATTAACGTTCATGCTGTCAAGTTGGAGGCTACCCAGATGGAATATGAGGCATTGCTCCTCCGACTTGAGAGTGTCTTCTTTGTGGACAGACATGTTGGAATGGGAATGGGAAGTAAATGGGTGGCCACTGGGAAATCCCACCTGTTGTGGCAAATGCAGATAAGGTGTTTGACAAAGTAGTACCCATCTACAGTCTTTTTTTCTCTCCACTTCAGCGGGTGGTAGTGGTGAGCTCTCTTCCTGTATCATTGCAGGTCTTCTGGTCAGGGTGTACCTACTGTGCTGTTGGGCAGGGATTTCCAACACTTAGACTCAATGATGATAAAGGAACAGAGATATTAATAAAGGTAAATACGAAACCATTATGATTCACTGATGTTCTTCATGGAAGGCCAACCTCCACCTTTACTCTGTCCAGTCAAAATGTGACTCCAGGCCACAGTGGGATTGAATCTTAACTGCTTGTCTGTATTTTTGGATAAGAATGAAGGAGACCTTGTTCAAATATACTCAGTGGCCACCTTATTAGATACCTCCTAATAAAATAGCCACTGGATGTATGTTCATGGTCTTCTGCTGCTGTATCTCATCCAATTCAAGGTTCAACACATTGTGCATTCAGAATGTAACGTGTAACATTGTTATTTCAGTTACCTTTCTGTCAGCTTGAACCAGTCTGGCATTCCCCCTGACCTCTCTCATTAACAAGGCATTATCACCCACAGAACTGCTGCTCATGGATTTTTTTTTGTGTGTTTCTTTGCACCATTCTCTGTAAACTCTAGAGCAGAGGTTCCCAACCAGTGTCCACGGGCCCTTTGGCTAATGGTAGGCGTCCATGGCATAAAAAGCCTAGAAACTCCTGCTCCAGAGACTGTTGTTTAGTCTGATTCTAATGTTTGGTCTGAACAACAACTGAACATCTTGACCATATCTGCATGCTTTTATGCATTGCGTTGCTGCTACAGTTATACCTAATAAAGTAGCCACTGAGTGTATAAGATTGTAAGGCAGCATAATAGAGTAACTATCAGGATGTTTCTGGTACTGGGAGTGTCTCAAATGATTGGATGTAGCTTTAAGATAAAATGCAGGTCTGTAGATGGATAGAGTATCTCTGCCATCCACCACTTCAGAGAGCTGTGGAGGCCAAATGATTAAAAGTATTCAAAGTGAATGTAGACAAATTTTTTGAAAGATCATGAATTGAGAGTTGTTGGAAACTGGTACAGAAGAGAAGTTGAGATCTGGATTAGAACAACCATGATCATATTGAGCAGTGTGGCATGCTTGTGGACCCTGCACCTGTTTCCATTCACTTGTGCTGTTCTGGGTTCTCAGTTCTGGAGCAACTAGTGATGAACAGAAAATCTAAGCAATAGTAGCATCACGCAAAGGAAAAGCTTTTTAACGCTAATTGAAATTCTTAATGCTTAATGAGAACCTGAATAGATCTCAAGGATCACTCAGACCTACATGTAACTTCAATCCCATGCCAATATATTTGACTTCAGATTCAGATTCATTTAGTTATCACAGTACATTGAAATGTACTGTGAAATGCATCATTTGCATTAATAACTAGCACAACCCAAGGACGTGTTGAAGTACCCCAAAAGGGTCACTCCACAATTCCAGCAGCAACATCACATGCCTACCAGTCACTGCAGAACACAACAAGCAACAAAACAACAACAAAGAAACAAGTCTCTTTCCTTATTCCCAACCACCCACCCGCATAGATAGTCATCCAATCCCAGGACAGGCCACCAAGCCACCAGTCTCCAGGCTTCAGCCACCAGGCTTTGACATCCTTCCTTTTGATTGACCTTCATATTTTGATCTTCTGTATCGACCTCCAGAGTAGCAAATGACAGGACCCCGAACTCCAGGTTCACCGACTCACCAGCCCTTGTGCCTCCTGGTTGCACGGCCATTCAATCCCGGGATACAGGAGGGAGACTGAAAATTTAGCTGAGTGGTGTAATAACAACAACCTCTCACTCAATGTCAGTAAGACCAAGGAACCAATTATAGATATCAGAAAGGAAACCAGAGGTCCATGAGCGATTGCTCATCGGAGGATCAGAGGTGAAGAGGAAGAATAACTTTACATTCCTGGGTGTCGCTATCTCATAGGACCTGTCCTGAACCCGTCAAATAAATATATTTGCAACGAATGCACAGCAGCACTTCTACTTCCTCAGGAATCTGCAGAGATTCGGCATGTCATCAAAAACCTTAGCAAACTTCTATAGATGTGTGGTGGAAAGTGTGCATCATGGCCTGGTATGGAAACACCAATGCCTTTGAGCAGAAAATCCTACAAAAGGTAATGGATTCGGCCCAATACATCACAGGTAAAACCCTCCCAACCATTGAGCATATCTACATGAAAGGTTGCCGTAGAAAAGCAGCATCCATTATCAAAGATCCTCATCACCCAGGCCATGCTCTTTTCTTGCTGTTACCATCAGGTAGAAGTTACAGCTGCCTCAGAACTCACACAAACAGGTTCAAGAACAGTTACCACACCTCAACCATCAGGCCACTGAACAAAACTACACTCTTTCTATTTCTAGTGTTCCCACAACTGATGGTTTTACTTTAAGGAATCTTTATCTGGTTATTTCATGCTCTCGTTATTTATTGATATTTATTTATATTTGCAGTTGCACAGTTTATTGTTCATTGATCCTGTTTACAGTTACTGTCCTGTAGATTTGCTAAGTAACCGCAGGAAAAGCGTCCTAGGGTTGTATGTGGTGACGTGCATGCATTCTCATAATAAATTTTATTTTGTACTTTCGACCCACTGACCAAGGTCAGCCCAGCATCCATGGGGTCTTCAAGCACAGAGTAGAAGCCTACATTCTGGATGCCCTTCATCACTTGTCCACGCTGCTGACATGTAACTACATTTTAAGGTTACAAAAAATGCTGCTCAGAAACTCTCAGGGAACTAGAAGTGGGCAATTGGTGCCAAAAATGCTCATATCCCAAGAATACATTTATGGTCTCCTACAGTGTTTTACATTTTTGTTAAGAAGATTATAGTACTTATATCTTTTCGGTGTCCATCACTCTTCTCATATAGCACAGGGCATGGTATGTCACCAGGCCCCTCAAGCCTGGCCCACCACTCAATATAATCACGGCAGCACACAGTGTGGTGGTTAGCGTAAGAATATTACAGCACCAGTAACCCTGGTTCAACTCCTCAGCTGTAAGGAGTTTGTATGTTCTCTCCATAACCACATGGGTTTCCTCCAGCTGCTCTGCTTTCATCCCACATCCAAAGGCACACGGTTAGTAGGTTAGTAGCTCACGTGGGTGCAAAAACACAAAAATACAACTGCAGATGCTGTGGATCAAAGAATACGTACACAATGCTGGAAGAACTCAGCAGGCCAGGCAGCATCTTTTCTCACGGATGCTGCCTGGCCTGCTGAGTTCTTCCAGCATTGTGTACGTATTCACATGGGTGTAACTGGGTGGTGCGGGCTTGTTGGACCAGAAGGTCTTGTGACCATGCTATATCTCTAAGTCTCTTAATACCTCAAAGATTCAAGTCATCTAGACATTTTATAAATGTTGTGGGTCTCTGCCTCCACCAGCCTCTTATTTATGGATCTGAACACAGTTTTACATTCGAGACGTTAGTTGAAACGGAACGTAATATAACTTAATTGGCACCGTGTGAAAAGGATTAAAAACTCCGTATTTCATTCCACTTTCCCCAAAGTTCTGGGTCCAGAACATAGATGCAATCATCAGGAAGGTGGACCACCATCTTTGCTTTCTTAGAAGATTGAGGAGGTTTGCTATGCCTTTTTTAAAAATTTTCATTAATTGAGATACAACACAGAGTCAGTCCTGCTGGCACTTCGAGCTGTGCCACCCAGCAACCCCCAACTTAACCCTAATCTAATCATGGGACAATTTACAACAGCCACTAACCACAGTCCTTGGACTCTGGGAGGAAACTGGAACACTTAGAGGAAACCTACGCAGTCACAAGGAGAACGTACAAACTAATTACAGACAGGGTCGCTGGTACTGTAAAGCGTTGTCATCTATCATTCTAAGAAACAGACTATTGAAGGTGTCCTGACTGGTTCCATCGTGGTCTGGTACAGCAATTCAAATGCGCAGGAATGCAAGAAATTGCAGAGCAGTGGGCCTGGCCAATACATCACAGACACATCAATCCCACCATCAGTAGTATCTACATGAGGCACAGCCTCAAGGAGTCAACATTCTTCATCAAAGATCCCCACCATCCAGATTGATGGCTCATTTGGGACATGCCCTCACAAGACTCCTTTTCAGTCCTGGTGAAAGGCCTCATCCTGAAATGTCAACTGCTCATTCCCTCCATAAATGCTTCCTTCTCTGCTGAATTCCTCCAACATTCCGTGTGTGTTGTGAAAGCATTCACCATATCCATGCCCCTCATGATTTTCTGCACTTCTATAAGAGCATCCCTAAGCTGCTGGTTCTCCAGCCCTTCATCTTTCCAAACCACCTGGCTTCATCTATCACCTTCTCGCTCTGCTCCTTCCCCTCACCAACCCCACTTTTTAATCTGGTATCTTCCCCCTTCCTTTTCAATCCTGAAGAAGGGTCTCAGCCCAAAATGTCAAAGATGCTGCCTGACCTAGTGAGTCCCTCCAGCATTGTGTGTGTGTAACACCAAAGAGAGTTTGGGAGAATAATGTATGAAGTGTCATATTGGAACAGACAGAAGTATGGCTGGCCCACAGGAAAAAGGGGATAGGCTTATCTGGTTTGGAAGATAAAGCGAATGGTATATCACAGGGATCGGTGTTGGGGCCCAAGCTTATCGCATTTATATAAATGACAAGGGGAATAAAGACCTAATGGTATAGTTGTAAAATTTGCTAATGACACAATAATTGGTAGGAAAATAGGTTCTGAAGAGGAAATGAGATGGGTACAAATGGAGATTAGTAGGATAAGTGTGCAAAGATCTGACAAATGGAGTATAATGTGGGAAAATTTTAACTTGTTATTTTGCCATGAAAATTGGAGGTGTTACTTTTGGTGAATCAATGGTACATCTAGAAGAGCTCCAGTGAACAGGATCCAGTCCTGAACTCTAGTCCTATCTGTGTGCCTGTTTCACCTCTGACCAGTTGAGCTTCTTCAGGAAGCTTCAATTTCATCCCTCACCCCCAAATTATGTAGGAGGATAGATCAATTCGGCATTGCAAATTGCCCCTAGAGTGTAAGGCGAATGAGAGAAGTTCGAGGGTAGTTGATGGAACTGTGGCAAAACTAAAATAGATGATAGTAGGATTAGAGAAAATGGTTAGCACAGAGTCAGTGGGCCGATAGGCCTGCTCATAATTCTCTCTGTGATTCTCCCTGCATGTTCAATGTTAAAACTATTATTCACTGTGTTTTGATTTAACCTTGTGTAAACCAGTTGTATCTCAATCTGGGATCTTCAGTCCCCTCAGTTAATGGTAGGGGTCCATGGTGTAAAAAGGTTGGGAACCCCCTTGTCTGTACAGTAAATAACTGAAGGAGTTCTGTCACAGGGCTTAAAAAATACAATGTTGCTTATGGATTTGAATAGAGTTCTAATTTGAGACATTGGTTGAAATGAAACACAAAGTTGTTTGGTAGACACCATGTAAAGAGGATCCAAAGTTCCTCATCCCAAGCCTCTTTATCCACCATTCTCGACCTTAATGCAATTCCAAGGAAGGTTTGCCCTTACTTTCTTAAGAGGTTACAAGGGTTCGGCTTGAAACCAAACAATTTACATTACTTCTACAGATACACTGTTGAACATGTCCTGACTGGTCGCATCATGATCAGGTACAACACTCCATGATATAAATGATGAGTGATTGCATTGCTCTAAGATGCAAAGTGATCTGGGTGTTCTAAGACAGGATTTTCAAAATATTAGTGTGCAGATGCAGCATGTAATCAGGAAAGCTGACAGTCTGTTCTCATTTATTGCAAGGGGAATTGAATACAAAAGTAGGAAGGTTACACTCAGGTCACCCTCAGCAATGCAGAGGCTGCATCTGGAGTACTGTGTAGAGTGTTGGTCTTCTTATTCAAGGAAGGATGTTAACATGTTGTAAAAAATCTCAGAGGAGGTTTACTAGATTAATTCCTGGAAGGGACGTGTTCTTATAAAAAATGTTTGGACAGACTAGCCTTGTACTCAATGAAGCTTGGAAAACAGAGAGATGGCAAATTAAGAAGACATCTTGTGAGAGAATATAGAACTGGGGTGACTGTGTAAGCATAAGGTGTCACACATTTATAAAAGGGATGAGGCAATAATATTTTCTTGGGGGTGGGGGAGTCTAGGACAGGAGGGTACAGCCTCAGGATAGAGGGGTATCCATTTAAAAAAGACATCCGGAGAAATTTCTTTAGCCAGAGGCTGGTGAATTTGTGGAATTTGTTACCACAGGCAGCTGTGGAGACCAGGTCATTGAATATATCTAAGGCAGAGATTGCTAGGTTCTTGATTGCACACAGCATCAAAGGTTACATGGAGAAGGCAGGGGAATGAGGTTGAGGGGGGGAGAAAAGGATCAGCCATGATTGAATGGCGGAGCAGACTCGATGGGCCAAATGGCCTAATTCTGCTTCTATGTCTTATGGTCTTATGAGACTTTAGAACTTTTTTTGTTCAAGGGTGGTGGAAGCAATCTTTGAATAATTTGAAATAATAGAAGACATGGACTTAATATGTGAGGAGTAAAGTTCGAAGCACACACAAAATGCTGGAGGAACTAAACAGGTCAGGCAGCCTTAACGGAAATATATAAACAGTTGACATTTCAGACAGAGACCCTTCTTCAGGATTGGAAAGGAAGGGGGAAAGACAACAGAAGTTTAAAGGTGTTTTTTTTACTTAAGCAGAGAGTAGTTGGTGCCTAGACTGGGCTGGATGCAGACATGAAACGAGCATTCAGGAGGCATTTAGATAGATACATGAATATGCAGGAAATGGAGGAATATGGATCATCTTCAGGCAGAAGGGATTTAGTTTCATTTCTATCATGTTTAGCTCATATACAGCATTTTAAGCCAGAGAATCCGCTCTTCTGCCTATATTTATATGTTCTTTGTTCTATTTAAATGGATTCTTTCTAAGCAAAAGGGTTAAAAGTTACTGTAGATAGACAGGAATTCAGAGCTGAGGTTACATTTAGGTAACCTAAGGTTTAGGTAACCTTAGGTAACCTTTAGGTAATCATGGCTGACCCTTGCCTTGCTCCACGAAGCAAGGGAAGAGATTCCTGAACCTCTGGCTAGGATCTTTATGTCCTTGTTGTCTACAGGAATGGTACCAGAGGGTTCCGGTGATGTCATCGTCGAGAATGGCAGTTTAAGTCACAAGCTCCTCTGGAAAAACGCGTATTAAGCCCCAGTAACCCGTCAAATATAATATTTTTCAAAAAATATTTGAACTGAAAAGAGGGGCAAGAATGGGGAGAAGAAATGGAAATAAAAAAAGTGACACTGCGGAGCCTGCGGCTGAGAGGAGTGCAGCGAGCGGCTCTCCTACCCAACCGCATGCTAGCGAGGCAGACGCCGGGCCTCGTTCAGACGAAGCGGCGAATGTTTTCAAAATCCTGAAAGAAATAATGGAGGTCCAGAAAAATATAAAGCAGCAGCTCCGTGATATTAAGTCAGAGCTTGTCAGCGTTAATCAAAAAATAGCGGTGGCAGAGACTCGCATTGAGAAGGTGGAAGATCGCGTTCAAAACATGGAACGGATACTGAGCAAGACAATAAAAATAATACATCACCAAGAAGGTAAACTGCTTGACCTGGTGGGAAGATCACGGCGGAAAAATATCAGAATCTACAATGTTCCCGAAGGAGCGGAGGGCTCGTCTATGATGGAATTTGTCGAAAAGTTACTGCGGGACGCGCTGGATCTTCCCTTGGTTATGAAGCTGGAAGTCGAGAGAGCCCATCGCGCGTTAGTTCCAAAACCTACCCAGGATAGAAAGCCACGCTCAATAATAATTAAATTCCTGCAGTACAGCACCAAGGTGCAGATTCTACAAAGGGCCTGGGGTAAGAAGAGAGTGTTTTATGACGATAAATTAATATATTTCGACCAAGATTACCCCCCCTCCACGGTCCTGCAGAAACGCAAAGAATACTCTGAAGTAAAGTGAGTATTAAAGCAAAACAAGATTAGATTTCAAACTCCGTACCCTGCTAAACTTTGAGTGTTTTATGACAATGGGACGCGGTTGTACCAGACAGTGGAAGAGGCGACTACAGACATGAAGGCCAGAGGGTTGCCAGTTAGCGTCACCAAAACGAGGGAAAGCCTGGCTGAGGAATTGTCTCGCTCCGCTTGGGAAATAGTGCGAGAATCGAGAAAGCAGGAGACGGGAGGAGGCCGAGAGAAATATATCAGGAAGAGACCAGGAGTTTCCCAAAGACAGTCCTCACCCCCTTCAGAAGAGCCATAAGGTTTGGCTAACTTTAAAAATGTTGAGAAGCTAAACAGAAGCAAAAGTACATGGTGATATACCTATCTCGAGAAATACTTATTATAATGTGGATTTTATATTACTTAGTTGTTATTCTTTATTCTCTCACTTACTCCTTTTACCCCACCAAAATGAGAATATATATATATATGTGTATGTATGTGTGTGTGTATGTATATATATAGGAGTACACAGGGAAATCTTTTCTGTGTAATGGATTTGTTCACTGACTTTTATGAATACTGCACTGGGGGCCCTCAACTCACAAGTAGGAGGGGTTATCCCCCACAGCTAGACATTTCCTCTAGCTCAACGCAGGGTCATCTACTAGAGACCTCAGCCTTGGAATCACACGTTCGTTGCCATCTTTGTTGTTATTTGTGTTTCTTGGTTCTTATTTGTTCAGGGAGTACATCGATTAAGTTTTATTCTAATTTCAATGATACATTGACAGATAAATACAGATGGCTAAGGACAAGGTAAAATTCATTTATTTTAATGTCAATGGGCTATTAAATGGGCTATTTGATTCATACTAGGAAAAGTAGTTTAACTACATAATGCCTCATAGGCCTGATTTTATTCTCACAAATCAATGAATCTGTTGTAAAAAAAAAGATCACTCCCTACTTGTACATAGTTCTTTCCTTTTGCTTGTTTTTTCTTTCCACTCTTTTCTATAAGTGTATACCTCAGATAAATACTTTGTGGAGATTTGTGATATATATGATTATATGATGTATATGTACAATGTCTGAAACACATCTTATGGAAATGTTTGTTTGATGATGAACCTCAATACAAAATAAATTACAAAAAAAAGGAATGGTACCAGAGGATTGGAGGGAGGCGAATGCTGTCCCCTTGTTCAAAAAAGGTAGTAGGGATAGTCCAGGTAATTATAGACCAGTGAGCCTTGCGTCTGTGGTGGGAAAGCTGTTGGAAAAGATTCTTAGAGATAGGATCTATGCGCATTTAGAGAATCATGGTCTGATCAGGGACAGTCAGCATGGCTTTGTGAAGGGCAGATCGTGCCTAACAAACCTTATAGAGTTCTTTGAGGAGGTGACCAGGCATATAGTTGAGGGTAGTGCAGTGGATGTGATCTACATGGATTTTAGTAAGGCATTTGACAAGGTTCCACACGGTAGGCTTATTCAGAAAGTCAGAAGGCATGGGATCCAGGGAAGTTTGGCCAGGTGGATTCAGAATTGGCTTGCCTGCAGAAGGCAGAGGGTCGTGGTGGAGGGAGTACATTCAGATTGGAGGGTTGTGACTAGTGGTGTCCCACAAGGATCTATTCTGGGACCTCTACTTTCTGTGATTTCTATTAACGACCTGGATGTGGGGGTAGAAGGGCGGGTTGGCAAGTTTGCAGATGACACAAAGGTTGGTGGTGGTGTAGATAGTGTAGAGGATTGTCGAAGATTGCAGAGAGACATTGATAGGATGCAGAAGTGGGCTGAGAAGTGGCAGATGGAGTTCAACCCGGAGAAGTGTGAGGTGGTACACTTTGGAAGGACAAACTCCAAGGCAGAGTACAAAGTAAATGGCAGGATACTTGGTAGTGTGGAGGAGCAGAGGGATCTGGGGGTACATGTCCACAGATCCCTGAAAGTTGCCTCACAGGTAGATAGGGTAGTTAAGAAAGTTTGGGGTGTTAGCTTTCATAAGTCAAGGGATAGAGTTTAACAGACGTGATGTAATGATGCAGCTCTATAAAACTCTAGTTAGGCCACACTTGGAGTACTGAGTCCAGTTCTGGTCGCCTCAGTATAGGAAGGATGTGGAAGCATTGGAAAGGATACAGAGGAGATTTACCAGGATGCTGCCTGGTTTAGAGAGTATGGATTATGATCAGAGATTAAGGGAGCTAGGGCTTTACTCTTTGGAGAGAAGGAGGATGAGAGGAGACATGATAGAGGTGTACAAGATATTAAGAGGAATAGACAGAGTGGACACCCAGCGCCTCTTCCCCAGGGCACCACTGCTCATTACAAGAGGACATGGCTTTAAGGTAAGGGGAGGGAAGTTCAAGGGGGATATTAGAGGAAGGTTTTTCATTCAGAGAGTGGTTGGTGCGTGGAATGCACTGCCTGAGTCAGTGGTGGAGGCAGATACACTAGTGAAGTTTAAGAGACCACTAGACAGGTATATGGAGGAATTTAAGGTGGGGGGTTATATGGGAGGCAGTGTTTGAGGGTCAGCACAACATTGTGGGCCGAAGGGCCTGTAATGTGCTGTACTATTCTATGTTCTATGTTCTGAACTAAAGTTCTATTGAATGGTGAATCATTCTCAAGGGCTGTGGCCACTTCTTTTCTCAGGTGAAGTGTATTCTGCCTGGAGGTCCATGACTACCGGTGTTCTGCAGGGATCTGTTTTTGTGCCCCACCCTTTGTTATTTTTATAAATGATTTGGATGAGGATGTGGAGATGTTTGCTGATAACACAAGGCTGGATGTGTTGTGGAGAGTGTGGAAGGTTGTTGTAGCTTTCAACAGCATATAGACTGGATGCACAGCCGGGCGGAGAAGCAGCCTACAGAGTTCCATTCATAAATCCACTTTCGAAGGTTGAAATTGAAGATAGAGTGCAAGATCAATGGCAGTATTTTTAGCAGTGTGGAGGAATAGAGAGATCCTGGGGTCCTAGTCCATAGATCCAGCAAAACTGCCAAGCAAGTTGACAGAGTGGTTAAGACGGCTTTTGGTGTGCTGCCCTTCATTATTCAGGAGATTGAGTTCAAGAGCTGTGAGGTAATGTTGCAGCTCTATAAAACACTGTTTAGACTACACTTGGCGTGTTGTGTTCATATAATGTTTGCCTCATTATAGGAAGGATGCGGGAGCTTGAGAGAGGGTGCAGTGGAGATTTAGCAGGATGCTTCCTGGATTGGAGAGCATATCTTCTGAGGATAGGTTGAGCAAGCTAGGGCTTTTCCCTTTGCAGAGAAGGAGGATGGGAAGTGACTTGATAGAGGTGTGTAAGATGATAAGCAGCATAGTCAGAGTGGACAACCAATGTTTTTTTTCCCACAACAGTAATGGCCAATATCAGAGGACATCAATTTAAAGTGAGTGGAAGATGGTTTTGGGGAGAATGCAGAGGTAAGTGTCAGGAGTACATTGCTGGGGGTGTTGGGAGCAGCTCGTTCACCAGGGACATCTAAGAGACTCTTAGAGAGGCACACATATTACAGAAAAATGGAGTGTGCAGGTTGTGTAAGAGAGAAGGGTTAAATTGATCAAGCAGTATGTTTATATAGATTGGTACAACATCCTGGGTGAAGTGCTATACTGTTCTATGTTCAATTGATAGGTATGTTATAGTACAGGGAGAGGACAGACTTAAAACATTATTTAAAATAGTGTGTGCACTGAACACATTGGGAGACCTGCAGGTATGGTCACTTGGAAGATAGAATTGATGTCTTTGTTGCCACATTTACAGATGATACAAAGATTGGTGGAGGGGCAGGTAGTATTAAGGAAGCAGGGACTCTGCAACAGGACTTGTTCAGATTAGAAAAATGGGCAAACCAGTGGCAGATGGAATATAGTGTAGGGAGGTGTATAGTCATGCACTTTGATAGAAGGAATAAAGGTGTAGACTATTACCTAAATGATGAGAAAATTCAGAAATCAGATGTGCAAAGGGACTTGAGAATCCTCATTCAGGATTTTGTAAAGGTTAACTTGCAGGTTGAGTTGGTGGTCAGGAAGCAAATGCAATGTTAGCATTCATTTTGAAAGGATTATAATATAAACACAAGGATGTAATGCTGAGGCTTTAGAAGGCATTGGTCCTTATCTAAGAAAAGATGTGCAGGTATTGAAAAGGATCCAGAGGAGGTTTACAAGAATTATTCCAGAAATGAAAGGGTTAATGTATGACAAGCATTTGAAGGCTCTGGGCATTTATTCTCTGGAGTTTAGAAGAATGAGGGGGTTTGTCGTTGAAACCTATCAAATTTTGAAAAGCTTAAGTACAGTGGGTGTTGAAAGGATGTTTCCTATAGTGGGGGAGTCTAGAACAAGAAGGCACTTCGTCAGAATAGAGGAACATCCCATTAATACAGAGATGAGGAGGAAGTTCTTTCGCTAGATGATAGTGAATCCATGGTATTTATTACCACATGCATATGGAGGCCAAGTCATTAGGTATATTTAAAGTGGAGGGTGACAGGCTTTGATTAGTAAATATGTCAAAGGTTATGGGAAGAAGGCAAAAGTATGAGGTTGAGAGTGATAATAGATCAGTCATGATTGAATGGTGGAACAAACTCAATAGGCTGAATGGCTTAGTTCTGCACCTATGTCTTGTGATCCTATGGTCACTATGGTAAATACTTTGAGAATATCTGCTGTAAGTGTTACGATACATTGATCAAAGCTGCTTTAACTGTGTAACCAACACTGCTACCACCACCACCGATAAGGTCACGAATGTTAGTTTGGAGGGAGTGCTGTAACGTCCAACTTCCTTTCCAGAAGATTCACAAGCCTGATGTCTCACTGTCAATTTACTGTCATTGGGTCAGACACTGTAACAGCAGTGCAGAAGCATATTCACCATAGAAACTAATGTAACCTGGTATGACAAAAGCTGCCTTTTATAGATCTATATTTTATGCATTTTAATTCCAGCTCAACTGAAAATATTTTAATGAACTTTAATTGTAAAAATAGTCATGGTAGAGGTGGGCATTCAGCTCACTGAGTCTATACTCACTTGGAGCAGATCAACACTGTCTCACTTACTCACCAACACTTACTCTTCAATTCTATAGAATATTCTCTTTCATACTGGTCCAATTCCCTTCAAAAGCACTGAGAGGTTCAATTTCCAATATGGACAGTGAATTCCCAAATATAGCTGTTCTCTGATTGATAAGGTTTACCTCACATTTTTAACATTCAGATTCAGATTTACTTATCGCACGTGCATGGAAGCATACAGTGAAATGCATCATTTGTGCTAACAACTAACACACCCACGGAGCAGCCCACAGTTGTTGCCACACATTCCTATGCCAACATAGCGTGCCCACAACGCTCAGCAGAATAACGCAGAGCACAACAAAACAGAGTAGAACAAGTGGCAAAGAAAGAAGAGCAAAACAAGCCCCAATCCTCCCTCCCACACACCTACCCATCCGTGCACATACACAGTACTTTACAGCAGGACAGGCTGGCTCCTTCAGCCTCCAGTCTACAGTTGGCGCATCCATTCATGGATATTCAACCTTCGACTTCCACAGTGGACTCAATTTTGTTATATTTGATTTGTTACATGCTTGTTGTGTTATATTTATGTCCTCTGCACCTTGAACCATTCACTAATTTACCCAATCTAAGCTAGTCATGTCCACTACACTGTTATCAAATCTGTCCTTCTTCGCTCCAGACACAACAATTCCTGGATTCCCGGTCTAAACTTATCATTCTATCTCCAGACATTCCCAACAACTCCCCTCCAGAAAGAATGAAAACAAAGTTTTAACTCAAGCTTTACCCTATCCCTCTTTCCCATGCTTATTCCTGCTCTCTGTCCAGTTTCTGAACTGGCGTGTAAAACGCAGAGCCAAAGTAAAAGTGGAAATCTCTTTTTGTTTCAGGTATGCATTGATGCAGGGTTGGGTAATATATATCCTGTGGTTTGCCTGCCAATTACTTGTGGGCGAGTCTTAGGTGTTGATTTGGTCCAAGTTTAAAGGGTAGTCTGCATGCGGAGACTGGTCTAATTACATTTATTATCAAGGTAATTCCATCATGGCATGCAAACTCGTGTTCTGATTGATAACCCTTCTCTGTCTCAACAAACATACTCATCATCCTGTGCCCAATGTTTCATCCAAATCTGGAGTTGACAAAAGGAATGATATCTGGGCTCCAAAATGCTCACCCTCATTATTACTAAAGGAGACACAGTACATAGATAGATAGATAGATAGATAGATAGATAGATAGATAGATAGATAGATACTTTATTCATCCCCATGGGGAAATTCAACTTTTTTTCCAATGTCCCATACACTTGTTGTAGCAAAAACTCATTACATACAATACTTAACTCAGTAATAATATGATATGCATCTAAATCACTAACTCAAAAAGCATTAATAATAGCTTTAAAAAAAGTTCTTAAGTCCTGGCAGTTGAATTGTAAAGCCTAATGGCATTGGGGAGTATTGACCTCTTCATCCTGTCTGAGGAGCATTGCATCGACAGTAACCTGTCGCTGAAACTGCTTCTCTGTCTCTGGATGGTGCTATGTAGAGGATGTTCAGGGTTTTCCATAATTGACCGTAGCCTACTCAGCGCCCTTCGCTCAGCTACCGATGTTAAACTCTCCAGTACTTTGCCCACGACAGAGCCCGCCTTCCTTATCAGCTTATTAAGACGTGAGGCTTCCTTCTTCTTAATGCTTCCTCCCCAACACGCCACCACAAAGAAGAGGGCGCTCTCAACAACTGACCTATAGAACATCTTCAGCATCTCACTGCAGACATTGAATGACGCTAACCTTCTAAGTGGCTATACTATTAGGTACAGATGTGGAACCCAGTGTGGTCATCTGTTGCTGTAGCCCATCCACCTGGATGTGTTGTACACTCAGAGATGCTCTCCCGCAGACCATTGTTGTATCATGTGTTTACGTGAGTTACTGTTCCCTTCCAGTCAGCTTAAATGAATCTGACTGTTCTCCTCTAACCTCTTATTAACAAGGCATTCTTGCACACAGAACTGCCACTCACTGGTTGTTTTCGATTTCTCACACTATTCTCTGTAAATTTTAGATTCTGTTTTGAATGAAAATCCCAGGAGATCAGCAGTTTCTGAGCTCATCAAACTACCTGTAAGGCACCAACAACCATTCCATGGTAAAAGTTACTTAGAATACATTTCTTCCCCATTCTGATGTTTGGTCTGAACAACAGTTTAACCTCTTGACCATCTTTGCATGATTTTATGCATTGAGTTGCTGCCACATGATTGGCTGATTAGATATCTGCATTAACTAGAGAGACTGGTCCTGGCTCAGCTGTGACTCCTGGTCATGTTTTCTGCAGAAATTATCTGATGACTCAGCAATAGTTGGGTGTATCAATGGAGGATGGGAGGATGAATACAGGGCCCTATTGGAGGACTTTGTCAAATGGTGCAAGCTGAATCATCTGCTGCTCAACATTAGTGAGACAAAGGAGATGGTGATGGACTTTAGGAAGACGAAGCCTGCTCTGCTCCTTGTTACTATTGATGGTGAGGACAGACAAGTATCTGGGGGTGCACCCGGATGACAGACTTGAGTGGAGTGCCAACAGAAAGGCTGTGTACAAGAAGGGCTAGAGTTGCCTCTACTTCCTATGGAACATGCAGGCCTCTCCTTCACATGCTCTACCAGTCTGTTGTCACCAGTACAACAGGCTCAATAAACTGATTAGCAAGGCTGGTTCTGGTAGAACAAAGGACCCTACAGAAAATCTTGGCATTTCTGGACAATGTTTCTCACCCTCTGCATGCCACTTTTGCTAAAAAGAGGAGCACTTTTATTAATAGACGGAGACCACTGTACTGCTCCAAAGAGCGCTATATGAGGTCATTCTTATCCTCAGCCAGTAGGCTCTATAATGAGTCAACCGATTTCTGGGAAAGTGGTGAAACCCCCTGTTAGACTGTTTGAGGAAACCTATTTTTTATTCTTTCTACTTCTCTTCCAACATTTATATCTGTGCACTTATAATGCTACTGTGATACTGTAATTTCCTTTAGGATCAATAAAGTATCCATATATCTATCTACCTCTCTCATGAATAGGTGTACAGATGTATCTGACAAAGTGGCCACCGAGTGTAGTTGCCACTTAGTGTTCTATCCAGTTTCTGAGGCTTTGATCAGACTGAACCTGAAATATCGTAAGCAGTGCTGGGCCCCTTATCTAGGAAAGAATATCCTGGCATTGGACAGAGTCTAGAGGAGGTTCGCAACAATGATCCCTGAAATGAAAGGGTTAATGTATGAGTAATGTTTGATGGCTGTAGGCCTGTATTCGCTGGAGTTTAGAAAAATTAGGGGGAAACTTATCGAATATTGAAAGGCCTAGGTAGATTGGATGTGGAGTGGATGTTTTCTGTAGGGAGGAATCTAAGACCAGCGGACACAGCCTAAGAAAAGTAGGACATCCCTTTAGAACAGTTGAGGAGGAATTTTGTTAGCCAGAGGGTGGTAAATCTGTGCAATTCATTGTCACAGATGGCAGGAGAATTCTGCTCCTATATCTATGGCCTTATGGTTTTATTCCTGGTCCTAAATCTTTTAATCTATGAACCAGGTATTCTACATTGACATTCCTAGCTTTGATCAACTTTGGCGCCATTCAACATATGACAGACGTAAATAAAGCTGATTCGATAAGAATGAATCAGAAAACTTTATATTGTTCAAAGACTTCATTAGTTATTAAATATAGTTAGATATTAAATATATATCTAAACCCTCCTGTACAACACACACAAAATGCTGGTGGAACACAGCAGGTCAGGCAGTATTTTGTGTGTGTTGCTTGAATTTCCAGCATCTGCAGATTTCCTCCTGTTTTTCTCCTGTACAACAGTGGGTTTTGTAAGCTCAAGTTGTGCTCAAGCTAGGCTGGCATACAAAAGAAATTATCCCTAAACTGTATATGTGTAAATATTCTTTAATAAAACAAGAGCAGTCTTAGATCCATTCCTACATTCCATGTTCCCAGTTATAGAAGTCAGAAAATATTTCCTTCCTGTGCCTCATCTCAACAAAAGCTGTCAAATGCTTCTTCAAATGAGGCACAATTTTATGGCATATTAATGATTTGTTCACAGAGCCTGCCATGGGGTGTGTAAAAAAAGTCAGGAAGTAATGATTAGAATTGTGAGATTGCCTGAAATTCCAACTAAGTTGTCGTTAGCCTCTCATAAAACAAAAACTCATCCTCAGCTTTTCTGTGAGTTTCAAGACATAGACAAGGTAGAGAGTCAGAATTTTTTTCCCAGGTAGGGTAGAATAAACAAGGGGCCATGAGTTTAAGGTGAGAGAAAGTACTTTTTTGGAAGGATAATGGTTTATAGAACAACATCTATCACAGATAGTGAAGAGATTTATTGAAAATCAGCTTGGTAAGTGAACTAAGGAATGGGAAATGGGAGTTCAATCCAGATAAGTGTGAGATCTTGCATTTTGAGAAGTATCGACTTATAGTGAATGGTAGGACTCTGGGGAATGTTTCAGATCAGAGGACCTAGCAATACATGTACCCTCAAACACGAGGAAATCTGCAGATGCTGGAAATTCAAGCAACACACACAAAATACTGGTGGAACGCAGCAGGCCAGGCAGCATCTATAGGAAGAAGCACTGTCATCATTTCGGGCCGAGACCCTTTGTCAGGACTAACTGAAAGAAAAGATAGTAAGAGATTTGAAAGTAGTGGGGGGAGGGGGAAATCCGAAATGATAGGAGAAGACAGGAGGGGGTGGGGTGAAGCTAAGAGCTGGAAAGGTGATTGGCAAAAGGGATACAGAGCTGGAGAAGGGACAGGATCATGGGACGGGAGGCCTAGGGGGAAAGAAAGGGGGAGGAGAGCACCAGAGGGAGATGGAGAACAGGAAAGGAGTGATTGTGAGAGGGGCAGAGAGAAAAAAAAGGGAGGGGGAAATAAATAAATCAGGGATGGGGTAAGAAGTGGAGGAGGGGCATTAATGGAAGTTGGAGAAATCAATGTTCATGCCATCAGGTTGGAGGCTACCCAGACGGAATATAAGGTGTTGTTCCTCCAACCTGGGTGTGGCTTCATCTTGACAGTAGAGGAGGCCATGGATAGACATATCAGAATGGGAATGGGACGTGGAATTAAAATATCTAATATAAACCTCCTGACTCTCACAGCTACCTGGACTATTCCTCTTCCCACCCTGTCTCTTGCAAAAAGGCTATCCCCTTCTCACAATTCCCCCATCTCCGCCGCATCTGCTCTCAGGATGAGGCTTTTCATTCCAGGATGAAGGAGATATCTTCCTTTTTTAAACAAAGGGGCTTCCCTTCTTCCACCATCAACTCTGCTCTCAAACGCATCTCTCCCATTTCCCGCACATCTGCTCTCACCCCATCCACCCGCCACCCCACTTGGGATAGGGTTTCCCTTGTCCTCACCTACCACTCCACCAGCCTCTGGGTCCAATGTATAATTCTCCGTAACTTCCACCACCTTTAACAGGATCCCACTACCAAGCACATCTTTCCCTCCCCCCCTTCTGCTTTCCAGAGGGATCGCTCCCTACGCAACTCCCTTGTCCATTCGTCCCCCCCTATCCCTTCCCACCTATCTCCCTCCTGGCACTTATCCTTGTAAGTGAAACAAGTGCTACACTTACCCTTACACTTCCTCCCTCACCACCATTCAGGGCCCCAGACAGTCCTTCCAGGTGAGGCGACACTTCACCTGTGAGTTGGCTGGTGTGGTATACTGCCTCCGGTGCTCCCGGTGTGGCCTTTTATATATTGGTGAGACCCGATGCAGACTGGGAGATCGTTTCACTAAACACCTACACTATGTCCGCCAGAGAAAGCAGGATCTCCCAGTGGCCACACATTTTAATTCCATGTCTCATTCCCATTCTGATATGTCTATCCACGGCCACCAGCATTTTGTGTGTGTTGCAATACATGGACCCTGATTCCCTGGGAATGACTAGAAAGGGTGCTAAACAAGGTGTTTTGAATGCTCATCTTTATCAGTCAGGGCATTTAGGTGTTGAGATGTTAAGCCGCATCTTTCCTGTACATGGTAACCAAGATCTGGGTTGGCATAAGTGTAATGGACTTAACAGACTCCAGTCTCAAAATGTCCTATAATTCTGTGCAGATTGTGAAAGGACACCTTTAATGCCTGAGAACGCCCCAAACCCAAAGATGGAATGGTTAAAACTTTGAGATTTAAATCTTGCCTATAGTAAAATTATTCCTAGACATTTTAAGATGTAACATATCTAATGGTTTCTCTTTGCTTTTTTTTTCTAATAACAATGCACTTTATTTGATATATCTATCTGATTCAGATTCACCCTATTTCCTTCTCCATTCAGCATCTGTTCTTTTCTTAGTCATATATTTATTGATTCCATTCCTCACCAAGGTCTGATGACACCATCACCAGCCCAAATTTACAGAGATTTGTGGGGCAACATGTTGGAATGTGAGAGAAATAATCGGACATGTAAAGTAAGCAAATTGCCTTGTCTCAGTAAGATCTGGCCCAAGTAATTACTTATGGATTGTCTAATGTGTTACTACATAAGCATAATTTAGGATTGGTTTTTATATTTCCTTATAATGAGGTCATTGAGTTACTCAGGTCTATATGTCTCTCAGAACATGCCCATCAACCTCACCCATCCACTTATTTCTATTCTATCTTTTCTCTCTCACATTCCCATCAACTCTCCTCCTGATTCTACTACACAACTACACAATTTACAGCTGCCAATTAACCTAGCAACCCATCAAACCCATGATCACAGAGCCCTGGTGTCGGTAACTTGAGGTTGGCGAAGTCTAGAGGGCAAAGCCGAAGGTCGAAGTCACGTTGGTGCTGAAATGTGTGGCGATACGTGTAGCTGACCCCCAGCACAGCCTTGAGTGTGTGGTTGTTAATTCGATTGACGTGTTTCAATGTACGCATGATAAATAACTCTGAATCTGAACTTGCATGTTCTTGGGATTTTGGAAGGAGACCAGAGCACCTGGAGGAAACCAATATAGTCACAAGCTCTGTACAAACTCTGCTTCCATGGACAGGATTGAAACTGGATTACTGGAGCTGTGCGGCAGCCGTATGAAGTGCTCCTGATGAAAGATTCTCTGCACATCAGCAGGTGTCAAAGCATTCAGGGTTTGTGATTATGTAACTGGCCTGTTTATCCAAGAGCACAGACTATTGTCGCTTGTTCAAATCCCACCACAGCAACTGAGCAATTCACGTCATCAATTAAATCAGCTGGGATTATAAATGAAAGTACCTGACTTGTACAAAAGGATGAACATCTGCTATGCTGACTTCCTTTGTAAAGGGATATCTGACGTATTTATCCTGCCTGGCCTGTATCTGACCCCAAACCCACAGTAATCTCCTCTCTGATTGAAAAGGCCTTGCCAGCCACTCAGCTTGAGCCTAGGCAATAAATGCCAAACATGCCTGCAGTACCCACATCCAAAGAATAAATAAAAGAACCTTCCCTCCATTGCAAGAAGACACTTAATGAAGCCCAGAAGTCAACAACTTACCCCTAGTCTTAGAAACTAACTTCTGCATCATTCAAATACAACCTTATTAGTTGCCAGTAAATTTCATTCTATAAAACAGGGACAATGTCTTTTGCCCTGGATTTGGGGAATCTAGAACTAAAAGACGCAAGTTTAAGGTGAGAAGGGAAAGTCAAAGTAAATGTATTATCAAAGTACATACTCTACAACTGAGATACATTTACTTGCAGTTGTTTACTGGAAAATAAAGAAATACAACAGAACTTATGAAAATCTATACATAACAAAGATTTAATAGGAACTTGAGAGACAAACTTATTTTACACAGAGGGCGGTATGTATTTAAGTTTGCTGACAACACCACTGTTGTTGGCGTAATGAAAGGTGGTGACAAGTCCACATATAGGAGGGAGGCTGGTTTAGTGGCCCAACATCAAAACTTCTCACTCAAAATCATCAAAATCAAAGCTACAGGAGGAAGAAGCCAGAAGTCCGTGAGCCAGTCCTCATTAGGAGAACGGAGGTGGAAAGGTCAGAAGCTTTAAATTCCTTGGCACTATCATTTCAGAGGATCTCTCTTGGGACCTACACCTAAGCGCCATTATAAAGAAGGCACAGCAGTGCCTCTACTTCCTCAGAAGATTCAGCAAGTCACAAAAACTTTGACAAATTTCTATAGATGTACAGTGAAGAATATCCTAACTGGTTGCATCATGGCCTGGTATGGAAACACGAATTCACAGGATCAGAAAAGGCTACAGAAAGTGGTGGATACATCCCAGTCCGTCATAGGTAAAGCCCTCCCTAACATTGTGTGCATTTACATGAAGCACTGCCACAAGAAGGTAGCAGCTATCATCAAAAAGCACCACTATCCAGGCCATGCTCTCTTCTCACTAATACCATCAGGCAGGTGGTACAGGAGCTTGAGGTCCCACAACACCAGCTTCTGGAACAGTTATTGCCCTACAACTATCAAGCTCCTGAACCAATATGGATAACTTTATGAATAACTACTCTGAACTGATTCTGTGACCTGCAAATTCACTTTCAAGGACTCTCAGTATTATTTTTATCTGCACAGTTCACCTCCTTTTGCATATAGGTTGTTTGTCAGCCTTTGTCTGTTTATGCATAGTTTTGTTTTGTAAAATTCTATTGTACTTCCCTATTTCCTGCAAACACCTGCAAGAAAATAAATCTCGTTAGTATATGCAAGTACTTTAATAATGAATTCATTTTGACCGTTGAACTTTGGAAGTATATGGAACATGCTGACAGAGGATATAGTTAAGACAGGTACAATAACAACTTTTAAAAAACACTTGGACAGGCATTTGAAAAAAAAGGTCATGGGTCAAAAGCTGACAGATGAGACTTTCCTGGATGGGCATCTTGGATGTCATGGACCAGTTGAGCTGCATGACCTGTTTTTATGCTGTGTGAGTCTATATAAATAGCCAGGTAATGAATGTCCTCTGTCAAAGACAGTGAATTCACTTATAATTTAACATCACCAAGTCTCCATCCATGCATATTTATGCACCTATCTAAACACTTCTTAATTGCCACTAATTTAGAGTTTCCACCACTACGTGTTCCAAGCACCTTCCACCGTCCTTGTAAAAAACCCTGCCCTGCAAGTCTTTAAACTTGTCCCCTTCCATCTTAAATATGACGTTTCTACCTTGGGAACAAGGTTCTGACTGTCCACCCCGTCTATGCATTTCATAATCTTATAAACTTCTATCTCTTCAGCTGCATATACACTAAAATTGGAATGATACATGGACCTCCGTTCAAAGGTGACATGCAAATTCCTAAAGTGTTCCATATGTTTGGCTTGGTGGGGAAGCACCACAGAATAGGGTTCTTCTGCTATTGGAGAGGGCGGGGCCAAGTTGGGTGAGGGAGCCCCTCCTTTATAGTAGTAGTGCACCACCCAGAGTGCTCCATGAGTGGCAGCAGTGCTATTGATATGTAGGAATGTAATGGAAAGAATTGACTATGAGTTGAAAGAATGAAAAGGCAATGCATGGTTTATTCTTATATTTTTTTTATTATGGATAAAGTTTATTTTGATTTTTAAAAATGGCTATCAGATCTCCCTCAGCCTCTAACCCTCCAGAGAGAACAATCCTGGTGATTCTAAAGGCATTCCCTTACACTCCTGAGTTGAATCTTGTAGATGGTAGATAGACTTTGGAATATCAGGAATTGGGATCATTCACCACGGGATACCTTGCCATCAGAATTTCCATCTGGTAAGATTTCTGCTCCCTTGTGAGCTAAAAGATTGATGGGGTGGAGGACTGGAAGCTTAGTGATGACAAAGCTGTTGGACAGCAAGGGAAATGGTATCAAGTTTTCTTTTGCTTGAGATGTTTGGCATGATTCGGATCATGACCCAAATGTTGACCATATTTTGCTGCATGGAGAAGTTTGTTATTATGTAAAGAGCGGTGAATCCAACTCAACAGCAAGCAGGCAATAGTGAATATCTTTGTGTCTAAGTTCATGATGAAAAAAAGTGCTAAGAACTCAGGTTTGTTTCAACATTATAAAAAACACTTTAAAAAGGCTTTGCTGTTAAAGTTTTAGAATAAGGTCACAGAGCAGACTATACAAACACATGATCCATTCCCTTCTGTAAAAGAAAATACTTTCTACTTTAAGTTAGTGCTGAACGATTTCTTTGGCTATTCACAGGTAGCCAGTGTGGCGTGCCTAGGAATGCACTTCCTTCAACAACACCATCGCTCTTCGAGTCTCTTGATAGCCAATCTGGCATTCCTGTGACCAGACAAGCAGGGTTTAATGCCTCCCGGGACTGGAATAACGACAGGTTTAACAACGCCTTGAAAAGTACACAAACCTAAAGGTTCACTGCATTTCTTATAAAGTGCAGCTAATGAAAATTCCCTTTACATCCAGAATACAAATTACAACATATTTATTTGCTCAGTTACAAATGTAACATGAAAATGTGTGACAATTAACAGCATTGAAAATGAGCACAGTGAGATATCACATCTTAATCAGATGGAATGGCAGATTGTAAAATCTCATGAAATGTTTCATTGTGCAGAGGATGTAATGAGAAAGGCAGTAAGAAGAATTTGCAAAAATTTACCACCTTCCCAGGAGATTTTTGGTATTAATTTTAAAAACTGAGCACATATTAATTTTTCAGGCATGTATGTATGCGTGGCCACTTAATTAGGTGCCTCCTATATCTAGTGAAGTGGCCATTGAGTGTGGTCTTCTGTTGCTGTAACTTATGTGCACCACTGTTGGTTATAATTTGCTGTCACCTTCCTCTCAGTTTGAACCAGTCTGGCCATTCTCTTCTGACCTCTCTTGTTAACAAGGCATTTTCAACCCCCCAAAATTGCCACTCACAGGATTTTTTCTATTTCTTGCTCCATTCTCTGTAAATTCTGGAGACTATTATGTGCGAAAATCCCAGGAGATCCGCAGTTTCTGAGATACTCAAACCACCCAATCTGGCACCAACAAAATCCTATGGTCAAAGTCACTTGGATCACATTTCTTCCCAATTTCTATGTTTAGTGTGAACAACAACAGAACCTCTTGACCATGCTTGCATGTATTTATCATTGAGTTGCTGCCACATGATTGGCTGATTGGATATTTGTATTAATGAGCAGGTGTACGGTTTTGTACCTAATAACATGTCCACGAGTGTACATACAATTTAGGTATAATTTTTTGTTCAGAACATTGTCAGTGACTTTACAGCAAGTTTTCTATTGTATCTGCACCTCACCATTCTTGCACGTAAGACAATAAATTCGGCTTGACTTGATTTGATGTAATACTTTATTTCCTGGAGTTGTGGAGACAACTGTCCCAGATGTCACCTTGTTCCTTTTTACTGTTGTCTGACCTCAGATCTACTGTTTCTCTGCAGAGTTTTACTGGGTTTTCTCATCAATGGTTCACTGGCTCAGGATGTATGCTGTTGTCTTGCAGCATGGGGCAATTAGAAGATTGTCATTCCACACTTCAGTTAAACCTGTCAGTCTCCTCTACTGCAAGCAGTAAATCAATAACTCTCAAGAGTTCATTAATCAATTCCTAAGATCTCTGCCTTCAAACAAGATAAATCTAGGCTTCAAACTTCAATGAATTTGTACACGACGGCTTGCTGCCATAATGACCTGAGCTCAATCCTGATCTCCAGTGCTAGTTGTGAGGAGTCTGCACGTTCCCTCTGTGACTTCATGGATTTCATTTGGATGCTCCAGTTTCCTCCTAAATCTCAGAGATGAATGGACTTGTTGATTAATTGGTCATGTTAATTGGCTACCATGAAATACGTTGTTTGCATCAATGAATTTGCATCAATTGGCTAGGAGCCAATTAACTGGTACGCAATAATTAGATTAAATAGACACTAGTTAATGAACTAGTGGTTCATTAAAAATGGACCAACAGTTAATTAACTTGGTGTATAGGTGAGTGAAAAAATTTCATGGGAATACGGAGTGAACGAAACTGAATTTGAAACTGGATCGGTGGTTGATGCTCAGTGTGGATTAATTGGTTTGTGATGTATCCATCTGATCTAGCCAAGTTTGCAAATCTATTTGACCGAATGTGAAATGCAAGATGAAGTTTTTGCATACAACCCACAGACATTGTCATTTGCTAGGTTGGGAAAGACCAGAACAACTCAAGGAACACAAAATCTCAGCTTTCAATGAGCAAAATATTTCATGGGAGTTAAAGGGAAGAGGTTATTTACAAATCAATGGTAGGCAACAAAGGTTGAATAACCAGCACAGTGATGGACAAATAGAGCAGCCACAAAGGGATAAGCAATGTGGCACTTATTCCTGGTCAGTTGTGGACCCCAGTCCACTCTACCGTAAATCATTTGCGAATGTCTCAGCAGCAAATGTACACAATTATTGGCTAGGTAGCTGATGAAATGAAGAGATTATAAACATTAGCTTTAATTGTTGCACGTACATCAAAACACCCAAAACACAGTGAGATGCATCGTTTGCATCAACGACCAACACAGTCTCAGGACTGGATGCTGACAGCATTGACTCTCCAGACTCGGAGTCTGATCTCTTCCTGGGTATTCTGGACTATTTTGACCAAGAAACCTTGTTTCAATTCACTGAAGAAGGGTCCGAAAACCCTGACCTGGGAGAGTGGACCCACAGTGAAAATATACCATGAAATATGTTGTTTGCATCAATGAACAGTACAGTCCAAGGGTGTGCAGAGGGCAGCCTGCAAATGCTGCTGTGCTCCAAGCACTAACATCGCATGCCCACAACTTATTAACCCACGCGTCTTTGGGATGTGGGAGGAAACCCACACAGTTATGGGAGAACATACAAACTCTTTACAGACAGCAGCAGAAATTGAATCCCAGTCACTACTTGCAGGCATGGTAAAGCAGTATGCCAATGACTACTCTACTGGGCTACTCAAAAGACCAAAGCAACACAAGAACAAGAGTGCCTTCTGATCAATAGCTATTAGAAATGCAGGTTATAATTAATGGAGCTCTGGTTCTCGCTGCCTTTATTTCAGAAGACAACTATCCTGTAATGAGCTCTCCAGGTCTGTGCAGGGTGCAGGGGAGCGTTGGGCTCTGAGTTTTCCAGAGCAGCTTAAGTGGTAAATTGTTGTTTAACTGGTACCCTTAATTGTTTGACCTTGTTAAGTTTATTTTGATAGGCTTTGGGATTCCGGTTCACCTGTTCTATTTTAGTGGACGTCCCATGGCGATAACCTCAGGGTCCTAGTTTGGATAATGTTCACCTTATGGTGTCACTCAGACGAGCCTCTGATATTCTGTTGGAATTCCTATGTATAAATTCTGTTTGTCATTTCTACTTTGGCATCTGTCTTTCCTCCACACTAGGATTCCATGATTGCCAGCACACACTGTGACCTACCCACCATATACTCTAAAGCCACTGGCTCCTAGGGCTGCCTTAACTACACTTCCTCCCACCTACCCTTGTAAAAATGCCATCCCTTTCACTCAGTTTCTCCATTCTCCATTCCACCTGTTCTCAGGATAAAGCTTTCTGCTGGCTCATCATGCCTTGTCCTCCACTGTGGTAGATGGAGCCCTCTCTATTTTCCAGACTTCTGCTCTTAAACCTCTTACTCATATAGCACAGAGATAGAGTTGCCTTTGTCCTCACCTTCCATTGCATTAGTCTTCACTTTCAGCACATCACCATTCATTATTTACGCCAACTGGAACTGGATCCCACCTCCAGTCACATCTTCTCCATTCCCCCTTTTCGCCTTCCACAAGGATGATTCCATCTGTCACTCCGTTTTTTTGGTCATCTCTCCCCAACCATTGCTTACCCTCTCCTCTGCAACCATGAGAGGTGAAATACTTGCCTCTACAGCAGCCAGAAACCAACCCATCCCTCCAGGTCAGGCAGGGAGTCACATGCGTCCTCTCAAATCTCAACTCTACATTTGGTACGGGCTCCTTCATTCCCATACTGTCTGCCAAACTTTCACAAATGTACCGTAGATTCCGGACTACAGAGCGCACCTGATTAAAAGCCGCTGGCTCTAATTTTAGAAATAAAATCAATTTTTTAATTGTACAGGCTGCATTGGATTTTAGGCCGCACCGAATTTCCGGCGGACCGGATTTTCGGCGCACTGGATTTCCAGCGGACCGGATTTTCGGCGCACTGGATTTCCGGCGGACCGGATTTTCGGCGCACCGGATTTTCGGCCGCTTGTAATATGAGATATTTACATAGAAAGATATTACACGTGTTGGGCTTCAAATTCTGCCCTGTGTTCATTTTGGAAGAGAGACAACCAACACCGGATTACAGTGCAGCGTGGCTTTATTGCAGAACGCGTTTTGCCTTCCCCTTACATTCTGCTCTTATTTATACTCCTTTTTCCCCCAAACCAAACCCTCGCTACACATATTTGGTAAGGCTAAACTTTGTTATACCTACCGGTATTTGGTAACATCGGACACTTGTGTCCTTATTGGCCCGATACCATTCACACACGAGTTTTACTGTTTTTTTGTTTACTGAATCGCTAGCAGTTTCGGTGCAGCGGAATCCTCAGTTTCGCTCCCTCCCTCCCTTGTACTGCTGTCTAATATCACGTGAGCCATTCCTGACCTGAAGCGGCAGTCCCAAATTAAATCTCCACCGTCTCACCATCGATTCATGTATGCCAAGATTACGCGCAGCAGCTCGATTTCCTTGTTCAACCGCCAGATTGATTGCCTTTAACTTAAAAGCTGCATCATATGCTTTTCTTCGAGTGTTTTCCATGTTGATGAGGGTGAGTACAAATGGCTGATTTACAATAATTTGTGAAGTGCGCTTGATTTATCGTACAATTTCATTGGACCTCTGTGAACTACTCATCAATTTTATTGGTCTACTGTTACGAGGCAAAATGTTTTGGCGGCATGGGAAAAAACCTTCTATTAGCCGCACCTTATTATAAGCCGCTATGTTCAATGCTGTTCAAAGCATGGGAAAAAAGTAGCGGCTTATAATCCGACATCTACGGTAGTTCAAGAAACACTTCTAAACACTGAGATTGGAAGGAATTTGGAACTTTCCTCTGTTTGTTTAAGTTCAAGTTTATTAGTGTTATAGATAGGGTATACAGGAAATGCCATAAAAATTAGCCCCTTGCAGCAACAGCACAGTATGCTACAAGATGATGAACAGAAACGTAAGTTCACATAAGTTATACATTATTCTACTGTATATGTGTAAATAAATAATGACACTGGTGCTAGATTGAGAGGGAGAAAAAAAATTAGGGCAATTATTTTTAATTTGTGAGTAATGTATTTTCATTAACCAAATACCTTAAGATTCACTCAGTGGCCACTTTATTAAGTACACCTGTACAGCTGTTTGTTAATGCAAATATCCAATCAGTCAATCATGTGGCAGCAATTCAGTGCATAAAAATGTGCAGACATTGTCTAGTTGTTGTTCAGACCAAGCATCAGAATGTGGAAGAGATGTGATCTAAGTGACTTTGACCATGAAAAGATTGTTGGTGCCAGGCAGGAATGTTGCAGAAACTGCTGATCTCTTGGGGTTTTCACACACAACAGTCTCTAGTGTTTACAGAGAATGGTGCGAAAAACAAAAAGACACCCAGCGAGAGGTAGTTCTGTGGGCGAAAATGCCTTGTGAATTAGAGAGGTGAGAGGAGATAGGCCAGGCTGTTTCAAGCTGACAGGAAGGCGACAGTAACTCAAATAACCACACATTACAACAATGTTGTGTCGAAGAGCATATCTGAATTGACAGCATGTTGAACTTTGAAATGGATGTACTACAACAGCAGAAGACCATGAACATGCACTCTGTAGCCACCTGGTACAGGAGGCACTAATAAAGTGATCACTGAGTGTAGGAAGTTATATATAGAAACAAAATGGCCATGCTGGTCTTCAGTCTGGTATTATCTCTGTTTCAATTTTTACAGATGTTGCCTGATCTGCTGTGTATTTGTAACATTTTCTGTTTCTTTTTCAGATTTCTAGCACATATAGGTTTTGATTTCTGTTTTGGGTATAGGAATCAGCCATGCTAAAACAAGCTCACAGGATCAAAGGACCTATGCCAATTCCCAAATTCCTGCATTTGGACTTCAGTAGATGTAAAGCTGCAGGCGCACATCTGATTCCTAAACTGTCTGTGTCACCTGAACCAACTTCGCATCATGGCCTTTGAAGTAAAGCAACACCATTCTTCAGAACATGATGAAGCCTGTGGGTTCAGTCAAACCTGGTTATAATAGAAAACCTGATTTGCTACAGTTTTGGCCAAGAGCTTGCTTTATCCATAAAAGGCTAGCACTTGGAATGTTTTGGTTAGTTCCTCCACTGGTGTATAATTGCACCAGTACTTTTGAATACATTCCGTCTGGCAGAAAAATGTGAAGCAACATACCTTCAGGCAAGTTGATTTCACAAGTAATTTGTGAGTAATGACCTTACTTCTAGTCTATGTCTCATCCTGTTGTGAAGGCAACCCACAACATTCACCGTTTCTCCCACTAGCCGGTAACACAATATTACGTTTCTGCCCACATTGATCAATATTACCCTTCTCACTCAATCTTTGCAAAGGTTTAGGCGGCCTGGGTAGTACATAGCGCCACGTAATTTAGCGTAATTGCTTTACAGCACAAGGGTTTGATTTCGTACTGCTGTCTGTAAGGAGTTTATACGTTCTTCCCATGACCACATGGGTTTCCACAGGGTGCTCCCTTTGCTTCCAAAGACATAGAGTTAGGATTACTAAGCATTTGGCATGATATGTTGGCGACTCTTGTGGGCTGCTCCTCCCACAATCCTCGCTGATTTGATTTGACACAAGTGACACATTTCGCTGTATATTTTGATGTACATTTCTCTTTCTGGCCATCTGCCATCTGTCTCCCTATCTGTCTAACTGTTAGCTTATTTATTTATTATCTTATTTTATTTCTGATTTTCAGCATCTGCAGTATACTTTATGATTTTTCGCATGATCGTGTTGAATGGTGGAGCAGATTTAAGAGCCTTCAGGACTATTTCTGATCCAATTTCTTACATCTGTGCAGCTTCCTGAATTTTCTTGTTCTGTAGAAGATTCTACTGTTTGCTTACAAATTCTGGACCAATGCAAGTATCCTTTTCAGCCATATTAATTTTGTGGACGGACACTTCAATCCATTCTATAGGATGTGACTTAACTCTAGGTTACCCAGCTAATGTATGGGTGGCCACAACACGTCTTAGTGGCTTACAAAGAAAACAGCAGGGCTACTTAATCTCACTGTCAAAATATTGCCATTGTGAATATTTCAGTGGTAGCAACACATCTGATTTTAAACTTTATTTTAAAATGAAGCTAGCCTTATTAGTTTGTTTTTCAGTGTGTACTAGATTGTTAAGTGACAGCACACATCCCACCTAAGCAGCCTCCCATCTGTGGACTCTGTCTAAACTTCTTGTTGCCTTAGTAAAGCAGCCAGTATAATGATCCTACCCACCCCCAACAGTCTCTCTTCTCCCCTGTCGCATCAGGCAGAAGATACAAAAGTCTGAAAGCTTGTATCACCAAGCTGAAGGACAGCTTCGAACCAGACCATTATTAGACTCAGTCCATTTTCTCTCCTGATCATTTTGCCCATCTACATCCTCATGAACTCATCCCTCCCCACAGTTCGGTCATTCATTAAGTGCCAAGTCACTTGACGTAGACAATCATGGTCTTTCCATGACTGTTCTTGGCAAATTTTTCTACAGAAGTGGGTTGCCATTGCATTCTTCTGGGCAGTGTCTAACAAGATGGGTGACCCCAGCCATATCCATACTCTTCAGAGATTGTCTACCTGGCGCCAGTGGTCACATAACCAGGATGTGTGATATGCACCAGCTGTTCATATGACCATCCACAACCTGCTCCCATGGCTTCACATGATCCTGATCGGGGGGGGGGCTAAGCAGGTGCTACACCTTGCCCAAGGGTGACCTGCAGGCTAGCAAAGGGAAGGAGCGCCTTACACCTTCTTTGGTAGTGCTGAATCTTCACCTTGCTCCCCATAGTACCACACCCTGTCTTTTCCGGTCTCTGATCTCAAATGTTCGGTCTTCAGCAAGGGTTTTAGCTCCATCGCACCCCTCCCCCACATCATCCTCACCTTCATGAATTCGAGCTCAATATGACTCTGAACTCTTCCAGTGTCTCCATTGCCACGCATAGATTTTTGCACTCAAATCTTCACCCCAGAATGTAAACCCTTTTTGGAGTTCCAGTATTCCCATTTGGACCTCTCCCTTTGGCTGTTAAACTTATTGGATCTATTCATTGCCAACTACCAATGTGACTTTGGCCACCTTATCTCCCCCCTCATTCACTTTACCAACTCCCTCTGAACTTGGGGTATTCCTTTCACCAAGAACCCTGCCAACCACTCTCCACTCTGTAGCACCAAGGCATGCAACCACAGGAGGCACAAACACCTGCCTTTTCCCTCTTTCCTTCCCACTTTCGGGGGGGGGGGGTGGGAAGAACAGCCCTCCCAAATGAGGCAGCAATTCACTCGCACTCATTCCACATTCAGGTTTATTTATCACATGTACTTTGAAACATACAGCGAAACGCATCGTTCGTGCTAACGACCAGCTAGTGTTGCCAACATACCATGCCCACCATGTTCAGTAGAACAACACAGAACAAAATAGAACATACCAAGCAACAAAGGAACAACAACAAAACAAACCTCATTTCTTCCTACACACACGCACGTACACCATCTTCTAAGCCCAGGAGAGATAGCCTTCGGCCTCCAGCAGGCTCATGGATTTGCAGACGTTGGGCCTTTGTCTTCCCCAGTGGACTCACAGAGATTTGCAACCTCGAGGCTAATCGAGTTTCACACTAATGTAGATTTTTAGTCCAACCTAATACTCCACGTTTACTGCTTAAAATGTATCCTCTACACTGGATAAGCAAAAGGAGATTGAATGAATACAACAGAATCAATGAAAAACTACACATAAACAAAGACTGACAAATAATCAATGTGCAACAGAAGACAATCTGTGCAAATAATAATCAAACAAACAAACAAATAGTTCTGATAATGGAAGTTGTAGAGTCCTTGAAAGTGAGTCCATGGGTTCTATTAGGGCAAATTGCAATCTTCAGAATTCAATATCAAGTTCTACAACTTTAAATAACTCATTTTCTCTGCTTATATCACAACTGACTATGTCTTCTATATGGAGATACAGGACATTCTGCAGATATTGGAAATCTGAAGCAAATTACTCAAAATTCTGGAGGAATTCAACAAATCAGGCAGCATTTATGGAGAGATATAGTCAATATTTAGGGCCAATGTAGTTCTGATGAAGGGACATGATCCAAAATGTTTATTTCCCTCCATTGATGCTGCCTGACTTGCTGACTTCCTCCACTATTTTCCACTGTAAGATATTGTGTGATTTTCTTTCACTTGCTCTCTCTCCATTAGCTTCATGCTGGTCATATCCCACTGTTCTGAATTTTCAACATTTACATTCCTTTATTTGTATTCTCCCTCTCTAATTGCCCTCATTTCATAGCTTTTGATCATTTCTTTATCATTAATTCCCCAATTAACTCATCAACTAGATGATCCCTAAGACTGATCTCCACGGCAACCTTAAATTCATCCAATCAGAGCAATTCTCTTTGACCTATCCATCCTATAACTGAAAACTAATTTATTTTCTTTCATCCCTATATCTGAGGAAAAGTTTTTGTTCTGAAAAGTTAACTCTATTTCTCTTTTCACCTGCTGAGTGTTTTTTAGCTTTGCATGTCTTTATTTTAATGCTTTCTAGGTAAAGGCTCTTTGGAAAAAACCTCTTCAGGAAATTTTGTATATTATATTTTCATAAAGCAATGAAGTAAAACTGGGTAACAACCACTTGATGTTTAAACTATCAATTCACCGGCAATTCACTCATCATTGTGTTAAGACATAGGAGCAAATTAGGCCATTTGGCCCCTTGAGTCTGCTCTGCCATTCCATAATTGCCAATTTATTATTCCACTCAACCCCATTCACTTGCATTCACCCTGTAACCTTTGAAACCCTGACTAATCAACGACCGATCTACCGCTTTAAATATACCCAAAGACTGGGCCGCCACAGACATCTCTAGCAATGAATTCCACAGATTCACCATTTCTGGCTAAAGAAATTCCTCTTCATCTCTGTTCTAAAGGGATGTCCTTGTATTTTAAGTTTGTGTCCTCCGGTCCTAGACTCCCTCACTATAGGAAACATTCTCTCACCATCCACTCTATGTAAGCCTTTCAATAATTGATAGGTTTCAATCAGATCCCCCCTCCTCACCTCATTCCTCTGAATTCCAGCGAGTATAAGCCCTGAGCAATCAAACACTCCTCATATGTTAACCCTTTCATTCCTGGGGCTATTCTTGTGAATCTCCTCTGAACCGTCTCCAATGCCAGCACATCCTTTGTTATGTAAGGAGCCTCAAATTATTCACAATACTCCAAATGTGGTCTGACCAATGCCTTATAAAGCCTTGGCATTACATCCTTGCTTTTGTATTCTAGTCCTCTCGAAATTAATGCTAACATTCGGAACAAAAGAGATGTCCAAACTCCTGAGGGTAACCTTGTGGTCAGAGTTGATTTCTGCACTGTTCAGGGTCGTGCCTGACCTTACTAACACCAGATGGAAACTATGGAGAGCGTTTTCATAGATGGTCAATCAGATCTTGCGATTTAACCGTGAATGGTAATGCCAATGCATAAGAATCTCTCAGATGTTTTGCAACACTAACAATAGCAATTTGCATTTATATAGAGGACTTCACAAAGTATTACATGCAAAACAGTTATATAGGAAAACCAACACAAGACACTGAGCCAGGTGAGGAAATATTGGGAGAGTAGAAATTAATTTAATGAACCTTTTAAAGCAAGGTAAAGTTCTTATGAGATATTTTGGAGGTTCCTATATATGTAGGTTCAGTCATTGAATCCACTAGAGGCTGAGACTGATAAATATTATGGTATTTTGTGAGAAAGAGTTAGTGCAGAAAGGAGTGGCCCTGCAGTGCTGGTGACTGAGGTACTGTGTTACATCTTAAGCAAGCCGTCTTTGATCCTGATCTCCAGTACTGCTGGTGCGTGTTCTCCCTGTGACCACATGGGTTTCCCTTGGGTGCTCTGGCTTCCACCCACATCTCAAAGATATGCAGGTTGATAGGTTGATTGGCCACTGTTGGCGCCACCACCAGCCCACCCCCCTGCTTTGGTGGGCGGTAGAATTGATGGGAATGTGTGGAGAACAGATGACAAGAGAAAATCAAAAGGGAATGCTCTTCAAGCCAGCTTAGATGATGGGCTGAATGGCCTCCTGATAAAGCATATAGAAACATGAACAAGTGGTGCACACACTATGCTGGTGGACCTCAGCAGACCAGGCAGCAACTATGGAAAAGAGTACAATCCACGTTTTGGGCTGAGGTCCTTCACCAGTTCAAATGAAGGGTCTTGGCCTGAAATGTTGACTGTACTCTTTTCCATAGGTGCTGCCTGATCTGCTGGGCTCCTCCAGCATTGTGGGTGTATTGCTTGGATTTCCAGCATCTACAGATTTTCTGTTGTTTGTGCATGAACAAGTGGTGTTGAGTTAAGCGACTGGTTGTCATCTTGTGGAATCATGAAGCAGGAATAAAGGGCTGAATAGCCAAAATCTGACACGATCAGTTATAACCCTCAATGATGTGATTCACAGGAGACTAGGAAGGCAAAGTGCTGGAGACCATAGGTTGGAGGAGATGATAGAGACAGACAGAGACTCTGAAGTAATCTTGACAGAAAGCTAAGGGTTTCAATTTTGAACCATGTACCAATAGAATTTGACTATAATTCAGGCTGATAAAATGTTTAATTGCTGAAATTTGGCACGAGTGCATCTGATATGGTTATTTATTTATGGGATGTGAATATCTCTGACAATGTTGACCACTATTGTCCATCCCTGATTGCCCCAGGCTGAATTAGTTCTTAGGACAGTGAAGAAATGAACTCAGTGGTGAAAGCAGTATCAAGCTCAGGCCAGGCAAGCAGACATGGTAGCATAGTTACTAGTGTAATGCCTTACAACGCCAGCAACCCATGTTCCATTCCTGTCACTACCTGCAAGGAGTCTGTATGTTCTCTCCGTGACCACATGTTTTCCTCAGTGATTCAGTTTCCCCCCACATTCTGAAAGGTTAGTAAGCTGTGGGCGTGTTATATTGGTGCTGGAAGCATTGTGACACCTGTGGGCTCCCTCCAGCTTATCTTTGGTCATTTACACAATCAACACCTTTCACTGTATGGTTCGATGTAGATATAACAAATAAAGCTAATCTTTAATCTCTTTAAATCTTCTACATAAATCATTTGGATATTTTTACAATGATCCAATAATTTCAAGTTATCATGACTGAATCCCCTTTTCTGACTCATTCTTGCTTCTTCCCCCTTTCTTTCCAATTCTGCTGAAGGGTCTCAGCTCGAAATGTAAACTCTTTCTTTATTCCTTTCTATAAATGCTGCATAACATGCAGAGTTCCTCCAGCATTTTATGTGTGTTACTCTGGATTTCCAACATCTGCAGAATCGCCTGTGTTTATTACTGATTCCCACCTCTTCGTTCCAAATTTATTTACATTTATGAGATTCAAAAACATTCCCCCAGATAAGTCCACTAACTTCCATTACACTATTGTCCCACGACAGAAATTCATAAATGTTCTGCAGAAAGCATAGTTGCCTCATCGATAAATAGTGAGGAAGTATTTGATTTCTTCTGCATTCATCAATGTATGGTGACAAAATTGTTTCAATATCTTCTAAAACCATTGGGAAAAATGTCCTGTTTAACAAGTAAGTGCACAGATACATTTTTCCAACTAACAGTCAGAGTTATTGATCACAACATTTGTTCTGATGAGTTCTCAAGATGGACAAAAGCTAAAACGTTTGCCAAGAATGTTTTTATTAATTAAGAACGAAAACCAAACTTCAGATTCAGACAATAGGATACCATCGTAATTCTGACCATAAATGATGCCGACTAGCAATTTGGAAATGTTATTCCCATGACACCCCACTGGTGAGCTCCTGGAAAACCAAAGTCTTTGGATTCCAGGAGGCAAATGGTTGCAAAGTTGAAACTTAAAGATAACGATTTTGAGGGTGGCGTGGTTGTGTAGCGGTTAGCATAGTGCTATTACAGTGGCAGCAACCTGGGTCCAAGTCCCACTGCTGACTGTAGGAGCTTGTAGGTTCTCCTTAGGACTGTATGGGTTTCCTTAAGATGCTCTGCTTTTCTTCTACATCCCAAAAATGTATGGGTTAGTAGGTTAACCCTTATATACTGTTCGGGTCAAATTTGACCCGTTTTGACATTTGACAGCAGTAAAAACACTCTAAATGCCTTTTTTTGCTGAAATTTGATGACTTTTCCTAAAGTGAACCAAAATGCACAAAAATGAAAATATTTTAAAATTTTATACTTTTGTACAGGTGCTAGAAATTTTTTGTACATTGAGGCTGTTCTGGGTCAAATTTGACCCGTATCTATTGAAATGGATTTTAGATCTCTGAAACATGAATTAAGGATTAGTGTACATTGAGGCTGTTTCAGGTCAAATTTGACCCGTATCTATTGAAATGGATTTTAGATCTCTGAAACATTAATTAAGGATTAATGTACATTGAGGCTGTTCTGGGTCAAATTTGACCCATATCTATTGAAATGGTTTTTAGATCTCTGAAACATCAATTAAGGATTAATCACCCATTTATTAATGTCAGATAGGCTATTTATACATTCTAAGTAGATCTGTGGGTCAAAATTTGGTATAGACACTTGTTATGAGGGGATTCTTGGGCCGGGTCAAAATTGACCCAGACCATACTGTGAAGGTATAGAATATGAACAGAATGTAAGGGTTAACCAGTCACAGGGCTGTAATTGACTGATTGTAGGCTCATTCGGCCCAAAGGGCTTATTACTGTGTAGTATCGCTAAATACCGGTAACTAAAAATGTATCTTTGAATAACTAGATCAAAAATGTTGACTCAGTGCTTTTTCCCTCTCCGCAGCTCCTGCCTGACCTGCTGAGTGTCCTCTGCATTTTCTGTTCTTACTTTGGCCTCATGAGTAGTCTTGATTCTGGAATCCTGTTACCCATTAAGCACTGGTCCCCGACAGCATAAATAAGTAATCTGCTGGATGAACTTAATGGATCAAGCAGCACTTGTGAAGGAAAAGGCATTATCTGTCGATGTTTTGCGTTGAGACCCTGCATCAAGTCTGAGAGTGGGGAGGGAGACCCATGAGGCAGAGGAGATTCATGGACTAAGGGAGAGTCAGAGACATAGAGCCATATGGCACAGAAACAAGACCTGGTCCACACCGACAAAGAAGCCCATCCATTTGGCAGTGTTTGGCTCATAACCTCCTAAAGTGTAGTAGAGAGTATATTGATTGTCTTCATCACAGCCATCCATGGAAACACCAATGCCCTTGAACAGAAAATCCTATAAGAAGTAGTGGATATGACCCAGTCCATCACGGATAAAGCTGAGCACAT
This sequence comes from Hemitrygon akajei, assembly GCF_048418815.1. NCBI lineage: Eukaryota > Metazoa > Chordata > Chondrichthyes > Myliobatiformes > Dasyatidae > Hemitrygon > Hemitrygon akajei. The sequence goes on from NC_133144.1 coordinate 27,210,112, forward strand.
CTACATGAAGCAGTGTCACAGGAAAGCAGCATCATTCATCAGAGTCCTCACCACCCAGGACATGCTGTCTTCTCGCTGGTGGCATCAGGAAGAAGGTACAGGAGACTCAGGACTCAAACCAGCAGGTTCAGGAATATTTGGTACCACTCAACTATCAGGCTCTTGAACTAAAGAGGATAACTTCACTCAATTTCACTTGCCTCATCATTGAAATGTTCCCTCAACCAATGAACTCACTTTCAAGGGCTCTTCATCTCATGTTCTCAATATTTATTGTTTACTTATTAATTATTATTATTATTATTATTATTATTATTATTATTATTATTATTATTATATTTGCACAGTTTGTTTTCCCTTGCACAGTGGTTGAATGCCCAAGTTGGTCTTTCATTGATTCTATTATGGTTATTATTCTATTAAAGATATATTGAGTATGCCCACAAGAAAATGAATCTCAGGTTGTATATGATGACATATATTTATGTTGATAATAAATTTACTTTGAACCTTTCCTATCCATGTACCTGTCCAAGTGTCTTTAAAAGCTGTCATTGTGCCTACCTCAACCACTTCCTCTGGCAGCTAATTCCACATTTATACCATCCTTTTATGTAAAAATGTTGCCCCTCAAGTTCCTATTCCCCTCTCACCTTAAACCTGGGCCCTCTAGTTCTTGATTCCCCAACCTGCAAAAAAAGACTGAGTACGTTCATCCTAACTATATCCCTCAGGATTTTATATACCTCCATAAGATGACCTGTGATGCACCATCAATAACTCACTCTGAGACGTAAGAAGCGAGATATCGGCTTTTATTGACTGGAAAAATGAAGAACACTACATCCTGGAGAATGAGGCCGGGCTCAGGCCTCAATCGCCTTTATACAGGGGTCTGTGGGAGGAGCCACAGGAGCAGTCCAGACAGGTATATGTAGTTCACCACAACCTGTCAGTCACCTACACCCTGAAGAATAAAGTCCTAGTCTGTCCCTGTAACTCAGGGTGAAGAACGATTGGCAACTCAAGCCAGGTAGCCAGGTAGGAGGGGTGGAGTTGGGAGATGGTGACAGGTGGATGACAGATGGAAGCAGACAAGAAAACAAGGCAGATGGAGCCAAGAAGGGGGATGGCAGCAGGAAAGAGGGAATCATTAATAATCTGATAAAAGTATGATCAAAGAGAGGCAAGCTTACTCTAATGTAACCACAGAGAGGGAACAGCGAGATTGAGTCCATGGTACTTACATTAGAGTAAGCTTGCCTGAAGAGTCTTTATATTAAATCAGTACAATGGAGTCACGAGCAGCAGATGCTGGAATCTACAGCAACAAACCATCTGCTGGAAGATCACAGCAGGTCAAGCTGCATCTGTAATGGGAGAGAAACTGTTGATGTTTCATGTTGAAACACTTTATCGGGACAGAAAGTGGAGAGAGGAGACAGAATAAAGAGAAGAGTGGTGGTGAAACAGGAGCTAGGGTGCTTGGTGAAGCATAGGATAGCTTATGTACCCTTGTGTTCATGGAAGAAAAACTATAAACTAGAAATGAATAGTGAGAAATGTGAAGTATTAAGGTAATTATGAGACAAGGGCCAACACAAATAAATAAATATCATGTGCACTCTTCTAAGACAGACATTTAGGAACTTGTTAAACAATGTCAGTTTTATCTGATGACAGAAGATCAGAAATATGCAGTTCAGTCTGAGCAGCCTTTTAAATATACATATATTTCTGGGGCTGTAGCTGAAAGCTTGCATGCATCATAGAAAAATGTAATTAAGTTGGAGAGATTGCAGTCTTGATTAATAACAGCCTCGGCAGCAATGTTAAAATGGATATTTGCTCTTGAAGGAAAGATTGCAGTCACAGATGGCTGAAAGCAGAAATGTTTCAGTTGTTTGATGCCAGTTGTTAGAGTACTATAATCTACTGATAGGGGTAACTTTTCTGGCATAGAGAGAGGAACCATACCAACTGGAACACAGTGAAAAATTCAGATGTTGACTATACATGTTAGGCTGATGATTTAGAGTTCTACATTCTGCATGCTTGAAATTTGGAGCGCGGGTGTGTGTGTGTGTGTGTGTGTGTGTGTGTGTGTGTGTGTGTGTGTGTGTGTGTGTGTGTGTGTGTGTGTGTGTGTGTGTGTGTGTGTGTGTGTGTGTGTGTGTGTGTGTGTGTGTGTGTGTGTGTGTGTGTGTGTGGTGCAGCGTATGCCTGTCTGTCCCTCTATGTGTATATGCATACACGTGCCTGTCTGTCTACATATGTGTCTATGTGTCTTTTCTCTCACTGTCTCTCGTACTTCCTCAGTCTCTCAGTTTCTCCATTCCCTCTCTTTTTTTCCCTTTTCTCACTCCCACTAGCCCTTTCTCTTAATCCGCTTTGATCTCTACCTCCCTTACTCCTGTCTTTCACTCTCCCACCCTCTCTATCTCCCTCCCACTTCCTCTTTCTGCTGTCTCACCCTCTCTCTTTCTCTCTCTACTTTTCCCTCTCTCTCGCTCCCACTACCTCTCTCTCTCCTGTCTCTTACTCTTTTTCTACACTCCTTCTTTCCCTGTCTCTCAGTCCCTCTCCCACTCCACTCTCCTTATTTCACTCTTTCCCACTCTCCCTCTCTCTGTCTTTCTCTCTCTCTACCCCCGCATCCTCTCTTTCTCTCTCTCTTTTGCTCTGTTGCATCCCATTCTTTCACCAGACTTAAAATTGTAGAGAAGTAATTTGGCATTTTTAATATTTACAATTATGGTTCAGCATCATTTTGCTTTGTTCTGGGTGCTGTTGAGTTTCCTGAGTGGCAAAAGGACAGCACTCCATCATACTCCTGACTTGCAAACAATGGTCAGGGAGAGTTTCACTTGTCTGATGACACCAACTGAGCCACAGCTGAAACCACACACCAGCAATGTGTTTTTAGCAACTTGATGCTGCGCGGTTGCAGAATTGATGGTATTTTTAAATTATCAGCAATTACATTCACCTACCTCAAACACGCTTATCACAATGACAGCCTATTCTCACATGGGGGAGGATGTGAGTTGTTAAGAAATTAACAAAATTGACTACTCTCTGTCACAAAATTCATCCATCGATTTACTGATCTCTTCAAGTGTGACTTCCTATAGAGTAAGTGGGAGTTAAAAAACTAGTTCATGGAGATTTAAGACTGCATTTTGCACTTAGATAGATAGATAGATAGATAGATAGATAGATACTTTATTCATCCCCATGGGGAAATTCAACATTTTTTCCAATGTCCCATACACTTGTTGTAGCAAAAACTCATTACATACAATACTTAACTCAGTAATAATATGATATGCATCTAAATCACTAACTCAAAAAGCATTAATAATAGCTTTAAAAAAAAGTTCTTAAGTCCTGGCAGTTGAATTGTAAAGCCTAATGGCATTGGGGAGTATTGACCTCTTCATCCTGTCTGAGGAGCATTGCATCGACAGTAACCTGTCGCTGAAACTGCTTCTCTGTCTCTGGATGGTGCTATGTAGAGGATGTTCAGGGTTTTCCATAATTGACCGTAGCCTACTCAGCGCCCTTCGCTCAGCTACCGATGTTAAACTCTCCAGTACTTTGCCCACGACAGAGCCCGCCTTCCTTATCAGCTTAACTTAAAGTAATGCCACCACTGAGCTATAGGTGAAAGGACTGAATTCATATCAAGAGAAAATATTACAAAAGCACATAAATATCACACCCACCTACTCAAAGGGTGGCAGAACCAGCTTTAATTAGGAACTCCATCAGGATTAAATTTACATTACCTGAGGTACATTTTGAAGAAGAGCCTCAAATTTTGAGAATTAAAACAAATGATCTGGCATTTACAATCATGGGAGATTGCTATATGCAAATTAGCTCTTGCATTTCTTACATTCAAAGAATAACTGTACTCTAAAAGTAGTTCCTTGAATAGATAGGTCCATGAGACATCCTGGAGTCACATGAGTGAAGTTCAAGTGTGAGTTCTTTCATTTTGCTTTGTTGTCAGTAAGTTTTTTTCAGGCCTTATATAATGATGATACCACAGTCGGTCAGAGCAGAGATGACTGGCTAACTTTGTTTGTCATTCAAGCTTAGAACACGCAGTGTTATAGGTGACTGAGACTGATTCAGAGCATGTAATTTATATGTTAATAGCTTCCACTCACTGCCTATTTCTAGAGCAATTAAAGTCATAGAGTCATACAGCACAGAAGCGGGTCCTTCAGACCAACTGGTCCATGCCAGCCAAGATGCCCTCCTAAACTAATGCCATTTGCCCACATGTATCCCACATCCCTCTAAACCAGGGATGCTGTAGATCCCTACCATTAACTGAGGGGTCTGTGGACCCCAGTCTGGGAACCCCTGCTCTAAACCTTTCCTATCCATGTAACTGTCCAAGTGCTTTTTAAATGTTGTTAATGTACCTGCCTCAACCTCTTCCCCGACAGCTCATTCTATATACAGATGACCCACTGTGTGAAAAGGTTAACTTTCAGATTCCAAACAAACTTCTCTCCTCTCACATTTAACCTATACCCTCTTGATTCCCTTTCCCTGGAAAAAAGGCTGTGCATTCAATCCATCTATGCCCGTCATGAGTTTATACACCTCTTGACCTCCTCATCAGGAGACCATAGCCAGTGTGGATTGGAAATAACCTCTCCTCGCTGACAATTGTCACCTACATACCTCAAGGATGTGTGCTTAGCCCACTGATCTACTTTCTTTACTCTCATTACCATGTGGCTCAGAACAGATCAAATACATCTATAAATTCACTGATGACACAATTGTTGTAGACAGAATCTCAGCTGGTGACGAGAAAGTGTACGGGAGTGAGAGAAACCAGATGGTTGAGTGGTATCACAACAACCTTACACTCTATGTCAGTAAGCCCATGGAATTGATAACGGGCTACAGGAAGGGGATATCAGCAGAACACACACCAGACCTCATCGAGGGCAGAAGTGAAAGGGGTGAGCAGCTTCAAGTTCCTGGACATCAAAATCTCAGAAGGTCTATCCTGGGCCCAACGTATGGGTGCAATCACGAAGAAGGAACGACAGGGGCTATATTTCAATAGAAGGTAAAGAAGATTTAGTGATCACCAAAGGCTCCAACAGATGTACCATGGAGAGCATTCAAACTGGTTGCATCACCTGCCTGGTATAGAGGATCCAATGCATAAGACTGAAAGAGGAAATGGAGAGTTGTAGACACAGCCAGCTCCATCATAGGTGCAAACCTCTCCACCATTGAGAACATCTTCAAAAGTGCCTCAATAACTGTGGATATTTGCCATCCAGGAAAAGTTTTCTTCTCATTACTACCATCATGGAGGAGTGACATGAGACTGAAAACATACCCTCAATGTTTTACAAACAGCTTCTTCCCCTCCACCATCAGATTTCTGAATGGTCCATGAACCAATGAACACTACCTCACTATTTTGCTTTTTCTTTGCACTATTTATATATTTTTATACACTTATTGCAAACTTCTGGGAAGGAGTTTGTATGTTCTCCCCGTGACCGTGTAGGTTTCCTCTGGGTGCTCTAGCTTCCTCCCACAGTCCAATGATGTACCATTTGGTAGGCGAATTGGTTATTGTAAATTGTCTCATAATTAGGCTAGAGTTAAATCTGGGGTTGCTGAGCAGCGTGGTTCAAAGAGCTGGAAGGGCCTACTTGTGCTGTATCTCAATCAAAAACATTTAGTGATTTTCATATCTTGCACTCTACTGCTACAGTAAAACAACAGATTTCACCATACAAGTCAGTGATAATAAACAGGATTCTGATTCCAATTCTATAAGATCACCCCTCAGTCCCCTACGGTCCAGTGAAAAAGTCCCAAACTGCTCAACTTCCCTCCATAACTCAATCCCTCAGGTCCCGACAACGACTTCTGAAACCTCCTCTGCGTTCTTTCCAGCTTAATGACATCTTTCCTGAAGCAGGGTGACCAAAACCAAACACAATATTTCAAATGCAGCCTCGCCAACATCTTACACAACAGCAACATAACAGCCCTAATTCTATACTCAATACAAGGGTTTGGCATCACCCTTCTTCACCACTAAGCAGTTACGACTTACAAGGGAAGTTGTGTGGATTCATTTCCTTTGCTATTTACTGAGTAAGTTGACCCTGTTTGCTTTGAAATAAATTATTTGCTGTGAGTCACATGCTCCTCTCACCTTCAGCCTATTGGCTGATAGGATGTGATGGATATACTTCTGTCATTGGACACAAGCATTCTTGACAAGTTGACAAGACCATTTATGGTTTCCTCAAGTCGAATGCTATCCCTATTTAGAACTATAACTTATTAAAATAATTTATTACTGCCACGTAACAAAATTTGCATGTCATCCATACAGATCATATCAGTGCACTTGAGGTCGTACAAAGGAAAGCAATAACAGAATGCAGAATGTAGTGTTAGAGTTACAGAGAAAGTGCAGTGCAGGCAGATGCAAGACCGTAACAAGATAGATTATGAGCACAAGAGCCCATTTTATCATACTAGGGGACCATTCACTAGTCTTATAACAGCTGGTTATAAACTAACCTGATTGTGGCTGCTTTTACACTTTTGTATCAGAAATGGGAGTGGGGAGAAGAGAGAATGACCTTGAACTTGTGACTCCAAACACCAGTAAGGTTGTCAACTACATATTATTGAGACTGAATTAATACTTGGGAGAAATGAGCTCAAATCCTCCCATAATGGCTGACCTTCAAATTTAATGAAATTAGTGCAACAGTTGGGATTTTATGATTCAGAGTTCAAAGTAAATTCAGTATCAAAGTACATGTATATCACCATATACTACCTTGAGATCCATTTTTTTGCAAGCATTTACAGGAAAATAAAGAAATACAACAAGTTATGAAAAACCCTACATAATAAAGAATATCAAGCATCCATTTGGAAATGAGGACAAATGGTGCAAATAATAAATTAAAAATGATAAATAAATAATATTTTAAGATAAAAATATTAACATTTTGTATTGTTTACTATTTTTAAAATAGTAAATAATACTGAGAACTTAAATAGTAGAGCCCTTGAAAGTGAGTCTATTGGTTGTGGAGTATTCTCGGAAGTTGAAGTGAGTGAAGCTAACCACGTTGGTTCAGAAGTCTAATCATTTTAGGATAATAATTGTTCCTGAATCTAGTGGTGTGGGATCTAAGGCTTCTGTACTTCCTGCTTTTACCTCCCGAAAAGAAGAAGGGAGCCTGGCCTGGGTGGTGGGGGTCCTTGATGATGGATGCAGGTTTCATGCGGCAGCACTTCTTGTAGATGTAGTAATGTGCCAGTTGCAAAATCACCTATGCCAATTTATTTATAGTTTTGAGACCTATTTAATTCATCTATTGAAATTATAGTGGTATTGGGTTATTCAGTGCAATAGCAACCAGAAAGGCTCCTTCAGCTGTTTTTTGGAGGCTCCTGCTGTGACCCGTCAATTTATTTAACTACATTTTAATTCTCCAGCTACTATGGTGGGATTTGAACTAATTTCTCTAAGTCATTAGTTCAGCCCTCTTAATACTGTTCCATTAATTTAATCACCATGTGAACATATCTCTAGGTGACATGAACCTGCCAATTTACTTGCTACCATGACTCTCTTGAAAGCTTTCACCCCACTATATGCCAGACCTGCGAAGGTGCACTGGGCCCGTTCCCTTGTAGTCTCTCAAATTCTTTCTCTAAACAATTACCGTCTCTTTCATAAGAACCTGCTGGAGGGACTCCAGCATCTGTGGTAGTGGTAGGGGCACAGTGAAGGAATCATCAATGATGTTTCAGGTTGAAACCCTGCACCAAGACCAGTTCAAGACCCAAAATATTGGGCCCTCAGATGCTGCATGACCCAATCACAAACAAGAGAAAATTTGCAGATGCTGGAAATCCAAGCAACACACACAAGAAGTTTTGGACCCTGCTGAAGGGTCTCAGCCTGAAAGGTCGACTGTACTCTTTTCCAAAAATGTTGCCTGGCCTGTGGAGTTCCTCCAGCATTTTCTGTGTGTTGCTGCAAGACCCGCTGAGGTCCTTCAGCAGATTGTTATTTTTTGCTCCAGATTTCAGCTTCTGTAGACTCCCGAGGCTCTTTTGAATCTTTTACTGTGTTTCTGAAGCTCTTCCCAGTCAACGGACTATCTTTGATGTATAGTTAACTCTGGAGAGTAGGAAATAAGGCAGTCAATATGTACCTTATATTTGGAAATATTTGTATTTGGAAAGCTCCCATTGTGATGCAGCATCTATTCCAGAGACCCTTTGATTCTGGTCCTGAGCTGTCAGTTTGGAGTTTGCATGCTCTCCCTGTGATCACACATGTTGCCTCCAATGCTCCAGTTCCCACCCACGTTCCAAATACGTGCTGGCTGCGTTGGCCACATTCATTGTCCACTGTAGATTGGCCCAAGTGAGTAGGTGAGTGATAGAATCTGGGGAAGAAGACATGTGAATGTGAGAGAGGAGCTTATTGGAGTACTGTCAATGATTAGATAGCTCTGAGTGCTGGCACATTCTCTTGGGTTGAATAGCTACCTACATCACTAAGAAAAAGGAAAATATGAGGTTATGAAATGGGTATTCCCCAAATAGCCCCCCCCCCCACCATTCTATAAAATAATGTTGTGAATTTTCTTTGCCCGTTTCAGCTAGGGGCAGTTTGCTGCTTCCTCCAACAATACAGCACTTCTTCGTTGATAGAACAGCTAGTATTTAGAACAGAACACAAACACCCAGCCGCCAGAGTCCACAAGCATTATTGCAGCCTCTGACCCAGTCAGTGAAAGTGTGAGTAATTTTGGCATGACTAACACTGTGGGTAGATTGAAGATAGAAACTTATGAACCAGAAACAGAAGGCCATTCGACCTCTCGTTCCCTCTCCCGTGGAGGAAGAACAAAGATAGAATGTCGACAATTTCCTGCAATAACTCTACATAACTGACTTGCATTAACATCTGATAATCTATCAGTTCTTTTTGTAGAACACAGAACAGTATAGCACATGGACAGACCCTTGGGCCCACGATGTTGTGTTGAGCTTATTAAACAAGTCATTTCTTACTGAACTAAACAAATCCCTTCTTGCCTGTAGAATGTCCATTTCCTCCTTTCTCTAGGCATTCATGTGCCTATCTATGAGCCTTGTAAGTGTCTTCATCAGATTTGTCTCCACTACCACCCCTGGCAGCACATTCCAGGAACCCACCACTCTCTGTGTAAAAAAAACTTGTCGCGCACATCTGCTTTGAACTAAACCCCTCTCACCTTAAATATATGCTCTCTTATATTACATGTTTTGACCTGGGAGAAAGATAATGGCTGAATATATCTAAGCCTCTCATAACTTGATAAACTTCTGTCAGGTCTCCTGTCAGCCTCCAGCATCCCAGAGGAAATAACCAAAGTTTATCCATCCACTCTTTATATCACATGACCTTTAATCCAGGAAGCGTCCTGGTAAATCTTGTCCGCACAGACTCGAAAGCTCCACATCCTTCCTGTAAAGGGTTGATCAGAACTGAATCATGTACTCCAGATGCAACATAATCAGAGTTTTATAAAGCTGCAACATAACTTCCTGACGTATTACCTTGACTAATGCAGCTCAGCATACTATATGCCTTGCTTACTGCCCTATCAGCCACTTTCAGAGAGCTATGGACTTGGATCCCAAGATCCCTCTGTACACCAATTATGTTAAGGGTCATGAAATTAACTGCATACTGACCCTCCACATTTGATTTCCCAAAGTGCAACTCCTCACTCTGAGCCAAATTAAACCAAATCTGCCATTTCTTTGCCCATATTCCCAAGCTATCTATAACCTAATTTTGCATATACTCAGCAACACTGAGCCCTCTTGCATAATGAATTACAGAGGCTTGCGGGAAAAACCTCAGAGATTACGTGGACAGCCTCCAAGCAAAGAAACAGAGTGTGTTAAAAAAAAGGCAATAAAAACAAGAATGGGAAGTGAGGGACGAAGATAGAGTAACACCATGGAAACTCAGACAGGTGTCACATGTCTAAGTTTGGACATTGCATCTTTTCCTAGGATCATCACCTTATGTGATGGAGAGGCTGATGAGTTCCTAAGATCCTGAGAGTGATGCTGTCTGGAGTTTAGCTCTTTGTAGGATCACCCATGGTGGTAAAGTTAACGGGTCGGTTCTCCACACAGTAATCCAACCAAGACCTCAACAGTGGAGCTGGCGGATGATGACGGCACATCACAATGACAGTGACTGTGGAGGAAGGCTGCAGCAGTGAAGGGCCCCCAGTCATCTTGCATTCATGCTACTGGGCCCTGACCCCAATCTGTCAAGGACCATGCGGAGGCTGCCCATGCATCAGACTCCTGTGTTAAACAAAGTCACGCAAAGGCATACTCCATTAAGGGAATAACCCCTTAGAGCAGGAGTTCCCAACCTTATTTTATGCCATGGAGCCTTGCCATTAACTGCGGGGTCCATGGACCCCAGGTTGGGAACCACTGCAGAAGAACATCATACTTGACTTGAGTGATTGCTCTACAACTTGTGGTAGTGTATTTAGTTTTGCCTGAAAACTTGCATAGCAATCAACAGAGGGATCCACAGATTCGCCTGACTTTGTTGATAAAAATAACATAAATCTTTCTATTGACTGCCAGTGAGTTCAACGTGCCTGCAGGACCTTTCCAAGCATGCAAACTCCCAGCCCACCCCATGCAGCCTGGGTCGATTTCCCTGTCCATCTCCCTGGCCCATTCAGTCTGCAGCTGCCTCCAATTAAGTGTAATTTGACAGCTGCCTGAGGACTAGGCTTTTATTAGGCTCTTGCACCTGTTTGAGATTCTGCTCAACACTCCGTCGATAAACTTTCCCCCAGACATACTTCATTCCCAGCAGTCTTGACACCCCGCACAGGAGATCACTTTCTGTTGACAGCAGAACATTGAACAGACATGCTCTTCAGTCTGTCACAAACATCCCTGCAACTGCATTAGCTCGTTAAAGAGACGTAAAAGAGGGATAAGTTCGACTAGTCCATTCAGAAATCCTCACGGGATTCACTCAGCATTTCCTAAATTCTCCCCAGTGTTCTGCTGGTTGGCATTTTAACCTCTTGTTCTGCTAGTACTTCACTGCTTCGCTATCAGAATCTGAATCCGAATCTGAATTAGAATTAGAATCAGAATCAGAATCAGGTTTATTATCACTGATATAGGTTCTGAAATATGTTTTAACACACTCCGAAGGCAGGAGGAACTCAGCAGGTCAGGCAGCATCTATGGAGAGGAATAAAGAGTTGACATTTTGGGCTGGTCTGGTAAGGAAAGGCGAAGAAACCAGAATAAGAAGGTGGTGGGCGGAGGGGTGTGAGAGGGGGGTGGTGGTGGGGGAAGGAGTACAAGCTGGCAAGGTGAAGCCAAGTGAGGGGAAGGTGGGTGGGTGTGGGAGAGGACTTGATGAGAAGCTGGGAGATGACGGGTGGGAAAAGTAAAGGGCTGAAGAAGGAATCTGCTTGGAGAGGGGAGTGGACCACGGGAGAAAGGGAAGGAGGGCAGCAGCAGATGGGCAGGTGAGGAGGAGAGCCAGAATGGGGAACGGAAAAAGAGGGAAGAGGGAGAGGGGAAATAACTGGAAGTTAGAGAAATCGATGATGACGCCATCAGGTTCAAGTTCTGTTCTTTTGTGGCAGCAGTATAGTACCATACATTAAAATATTGGTATAAGTTATAATAAGAAATATATAAAAATAAATAAATGATGTTGAGGCAAGAAAACCTCTGTAGAAATCAGCAGCTGTGTTTGCAGCTGTCCAGGGCACAGGCTAGAATGCCCTTCGTGGGTCTTTGTGTCATCTGTAGCTCAGTGTGTAGCTCGCTTCCCTCTGAGTCTGGCGGCTCTGGGTTTAACCCTGCTGCAGGCAGCGCAGTGTTATTGCAAAGCTGCCACTATCAGACGAGTAATCCAGAACAAGCACTAACAGTCCTGAAGCGAGCTCAAATCCCATCACAACAGCTGTGGAATTTAGATTCAGGCAATTAATCCTGTCAACATGTTCCCTCTCCCTTTTCTCCCCATCCAACATCACCTTAGATCCATTTACATATTTTACTGCAAAGGCTCCGAGATTCACACTTAAGGTAATGGTCCTCCTGTTGGATTTAGCAATAAATAACTTCAGAAACAGTAACTTTGTTTCTCTACCTAAATCAGTCATCCAGCAGTGATTTTAGCTTCACTTGCTTTCCCTGTTTTGTAAACAGAAGAGATTCTGAAGATGCTGGAAATCCAGACTAAAACAAACACACACAATGCTGGAGGAGCTTAGCAGGTCAGGCAGCATCTATGGACGGGGACAAACAGTTGACTTTTCAGGCCAAGACCCTTCATCAGGTTTGGAAAAGAAGTGGGAAGAAGCCAGATTAAGAAGGTGGGTGGGGGCAGGGGAAAGAGCACAAGCTGCTAGGTGATTGATGAAGCCAAGTGAGGGGCAAGGTGGGGGCAGGGGGTGGCGTTGAAACGAGAAGTGATAGGTGGAAAGGGTAAAGGACTGAAGACGAAAGAACCTGATAGGAGAGCAGAGAGGACCAGGGGAGAAACAGAAGGAGGAGGGGCACCAGAAGGAGGTGATGGACAGTTGAGGAGAAAGGAAGGGGTAAGAGGGGAGCCAGAATGGGGAATGAGAAAGGGGATAGGGGGAAAAATTACCCTAAGTTAGAGAAATTGATACTGGCAGTTTAGAAGCATGTAATATGAGGTCTTGCTCTTCCAGCCTGAGAATGGCCTCATCATGGCAGTAGAGGAGGCCATGGACCAACATTCTGAATGGGAATGGAAAGTAGATTTAAAATGGGTGGTCATCAGGAAATCACAGCTGTTGCAGCAGAGGTAGCAAAGGTCCTGGACGAAGTAGTCCCCAAATCTACTTTGGGTCACACCAATGTAGAGGAGGCTGCAGCAGGAGTATCAAATAAGGCCATAACACCATACATATAGGAGCTGAATGAGGCCATTTGGCCCATTGTGTTTGCTCCACCATTTCATCATGGCTGATCCAATTTTCCTCTCAGCCCCAATCTTGTGCCATCTTCTCATATCCCTTCATACCCTGACCAATCAAGAATCTGTCAATCTCTGCCTTAAATATATATAAAGACTTGGCCTCCATAGCTACCTGTGGCACAGAATTCCACAGATTCACCACTCTCTGGCTCAAGGCGTTCCTCCTCATCTCCATTCTAAATGGACAGCCTTCTGTTCCAAGGCTCTGGCCTCTGGTCTTAGACTCTCCCATCACAGGAAACATCCTCTCCACATCCATTCTATCAAGGCCTTTCACCATTCAATAGGTTTCAATGAGGTCACCCCTTCATTGTTCTGAATTCCGGTGCATACATGCCCAGAGCCATGAAGCGCTCTTCAGATGCCAAGTCATTTAAACCTGGAATCACTTTTGTGAACTTTCATTGAACCCACTCCAGTTTCAGCACATCCTTTCTAAGATAAAGGGCCTAAGCCTGTTCACAACACTCCAAGTGAGGCCTCACCAGTACTTTATAAAGTTTCATCATTACATCCTTGCTTTTATTTTGAAGTCCTCTTGAAATGACTGTATTTGCCTTCCTCACTGCAGACTCAACCTACAAATTAACCTTTTGGAAATCCTGTACAAGGACTCCCAAGTCCCTTTGCATCTCAGTTTCTTGCACTTTCTCTCCATTTAGAAAATAGTCAACCCTTTCACTTCTACCAAGTGCATGACTAAACCCTTCCCGACACTCTATTCCATCTGCCATTCCTTTGCCCGTCCTCCTAATCTGTCCAAGTCTTCTGTAACCTCTCTACTTCCCCAAAACAATCTGCCCCCCCCACCTACCTTCATATCGTCTGCAAACTTTGCACCAAAGCCATCAATTCCATCATCCAAATCATTGACATGTTACGTAACGCAAAAAGAACCAGTCCGAACACAGCCCCCATGGAACACTGCTAGTCACCAGTAGCCAGCCAGAAAAGACTCCCTTTATTCCAATATTTTGCCTTCTGCCATGAGCTCATAACTTGTTAAGCAGCCTCATGTGTGGCACTTTATCAAAAACCTTCTGAAAATCCAAGTACACAACATCAAGCAATTCTCCTTTGTCTACCCTGCTTGTTATTTCTTCAAAAAATTTCTACAGATTTGTCAGGCAAGATTCTTCCTTGAGAAAGCCATGCTGACTACGGCCTATTTTATCATGTGTTTCCAAATACCATGAGACCTCAAACTTAATTCTCAACTACAACATCTTCCCAACCACTAAGGTCATATTAACTGGCCTATAGTTTCCTTTCTTCTGGCCCTCTCCCTTCTTGATGCGTAGAGTGACATTTGTAATTTTCCAGTCTTCTGGAACCATTCCATAATCTAATGATAATTGAAAGATCATTGCTAATGCCTCCACTATCTCTTCAGCCACCTCTTTCAGAACTCTAGTGTGTAAACCATCTGGTCCAGGTGACTTACTTACCTTCCAACCTTTCTGTTTCCCAAGAACCTGCTGTCCAGTTATGGTAACTTCACACACTTAATGCCCGTGATACCTGGAACTTCCACCATACTGCTAGCATTTTCCACAGTGAAGACTGATGCAAAATACTAATTGCATTCATCCACTCTTTCATTGTCCCCCATTACTACCTCTCTAGCATCGTTTTCCAACAGTCCAATATCCAAACAACAACACACACAAAATGCTGGTGGAATACAGCAGCATTTTGTGTGTGTTGTTGTTTGAATTTCCAGCATCTGCAGATTTCCTCGTGTTTGCTCTTGGAGTCCAATATCCAGTCTCTTTTCTTTTACACTTTATGTATTGGAAGAATCTTTTAGTATCCTCTTTAATATTATTGGCTAGCTTACTTTCGTATTCCAACTTTACCTTCTTAATGCCATTTTTAGTTGCCTTCTGTTGGTTTTTAAATGCTCTCCAATCCTCTAACTTCCCACTAATTTTTGCTCTATTTAATGCCCTCTTTGGCTTTTTATATTGAATTTAACTTCACTTGTTAGTCATGGTTGTGTCATCTTTCCTTTAGAATACTTCATCTTCTTTGAGTTGTATCTATCCTGTGTCTTATGAATTACTTCCAGAAATTCCAGCTGTTGCTGCTTTGCCATCATCCCTACCAGTATTCTTTTTCAATCAATTCTAGCCAGCTCCTCTCTCATGCCTCTGTAATTCCCTTTATTCCACTGGAATACTGACACACTTTAGCTTCTGCTTGTCAAACTTCAGGGTGAATTTGTTCATATTATGATCACTTGCCCCTAAGGGTTCTTTTACCTTACAATCTCTAATCAATTCTGGTTTATTGCACGCCAATCTCTGGCGGGCTCAACCACGAGCTGCTCTAAAAAGCCCTCTCATAGGCACTCTAGAGATTCCTCTCCTGTAATCCAGAAGCAACCTGGTTTTCCCAAACTACCTGCATATTGAAGTCCTCCATGACTATTATAACATTGCCCTTTTGGCATGCATTTTCTATCTCCTGTTGTAATTTGTAGGCCACATCCTTATTACTGTTTGGAGGTCTGTATACAACTCCCATCACGGTCCTCTTACCATTTCAGTTCCCTAACTCTACCCACAATGTAGATGACCCCGACAGACTGTATTCCCTTCATTATCTCTTTCTGAGAATGGTGATCACAACCAGCCTGACATACTGGGCATGTCTTTCATCTCTACCTTTCATAAGTCCCACATTTTTTTTGTCTATATCTTCACCCTGTAACAGCTCCTGTTCAATCATTGACCAGATACCTTGTTTACAGCTTCTTCCTCTCATCACCCTTGTTTCCCAGACACATTCTTCCTCTCCAATCTTACTGCACCTTAACAAGCTTCTTTTGTCTGCTTTTCAGTTCTGATGACAGATCTCAAACCTGAAAATGTATTTATTTTTAGAGATACAGCATGGCAACAGGCCCTTTGGCTCAATCATCCTGTGCCGCCTAATTACATCTCTCTTTTCCCTTTCAAGGTTCTCTTGAAGACCCTGACCTGCAGTTACACGCTGCCTTTGGTTTTTTGCGGAAGTGGAACCCGCTCTCAGGACCTCACGACCATCTGCTTTTCAATACCCCAAGGATGCGGCCTGGAAGACTAGCGTGCATCCAGGGTGCCGGATTTTTGTGGCTCTGGAGGCGGGCGGATCCAAGGCCGGTGTTGCCGCCACCAACCGATGTATCATGGGAGTACACAGAAGATCGCAATCAGTGAGCTGGCTGCTGGCTCTGTGTCCAGAGACCTGAGTTTTTTGGGCTCAGGGCTCGGAAAAAGAGACGCAGCATTGTAAATCCATAAATCAGTGAGTTGTTTTGTTATGTCTCTCTTCTCACTGTGAAACAGGGACACCACGTTTCCCTTATTAGAGAGACAGAGAGAGTCTGTGGTATGTCCAACTACCGGGTGAAGGAGTAGTCTTTGGGGTTACTGCAAGTCTGTGTCTTTATTGATGCTTTGCTGCACACTTGAGTGTTCGGTGGGGTGCCGATGCTTATTTGCTGTGGGGGTGGGGTCATGCTTTGCTGCTGCTTGTACGTGGGGTGGAGTTGGGGGGGCTTTGGGGTTCTAACGTTCAACTGTCAGTCATTCTTTGGGGCACTCCTCAGTTTTCATGGATGGTTGCAAAGAAAAAGAATTTCAGGATGTATATTGTATACATTTCTCTGACATTAAATGTACCTATTGAACCTATTGTATGACTACTAACACTGTATGTCTTTGGAATGTGGGAGGAAACCGGAGCACTTGGAGCAAATCCACACAGTCACAGGGAACACGCACAAACTTCTGACAGACTGCAGCAGAATTGAACCCAGTTCACTGGCACTGTAACAGCGTTATAGTAACCACTACACTCCCAGGCCATCTTCTGTTCTCTTCCTGCAGATGCAGTCTGACCTGCTGAGTATTTCCAACATTTTCTCTTAATGTTTTAGTTTTCCAGCACATAAAACTCTTTTGGAAGAGGACAGCGAGGCTGAGAAGAAGTGCGGTGGCGGCCATTTTCAAATTGCTTCTCAGATCGGAGTTCTGAGAGGCGGGACTGCGCAGGCGCGTGAAGGAGGCCTGGGAAGGAGGGAAGATATAAAAAGAACGCAGCCTTAAGCAGCGGGCAGCTTCGTTTGCGAGCAGCAGAGTGAGTCGGGAGCAGAGTGTAGGGCTTGGGCTCAGAGGGCTTAGGCGGAAGAGGGCACAGTAGGCTTATCTTTTAGTTCTTGTTATTTTCAGTTATTCGGGAGGTATGAGTGTGAGGGCAGCTTGTTGTTCTCGGTGTCGGATGTGGGAGATCCTGGAGTCTCCGAGCCTCCCGGACGTCCACATCTGCGCCAGGTGCGCCGAACTGCAGCTCCTGAGGGACCGAATTAGGGAACTGGAGCTGCAGCTCGATGACCTTCGCCTGGTCAGGGAGAGTGAGGAGGTGATAGAGAGGAGTTACAGGCAGGTGGTCACTCCGGGGCCACGGGAGGCAGATAGGTGGGTCACGATCAGGAAGGGGAAGGGGCAGGTACTAGAGAGTACCCCAGTGGCTGTACCCCTTGACAATAAGTACTCATGTTTGAGTACTGTTGGGGGGGACAGCCTACCTGGAGGAAGTGACAGTGGCCGGGCCTCCGGCACAGAGGACGGCCCTGTAGCTCAGAAGGGTAGGGATAGAAGAAAGAGGACCATAGTAATAGGGGACTCGATAGTCAGGGGTTCAGACAGGCGGTTCTGTGGAGGTGATCGGGAGTCCCGGATGGTAGTTTGCCTCCCTGGTGCCAGGGTCCGGGACGTTTCTGATCGCGTCCAAGATATCCTGAAGTGGGAGGGTGAGGAGCCAGAGGTCGTGGTACATGTAGGTACCAATGACATAGGTAGGAAAGGGGAAGAGGTCCTGAAACAAGAGTATAGGGAGTTAGGAAGGCAGTTAAGAAGAAGGACCGCAAAGGTAGTAATCTCGGGATTACTGCCTGTACCACGCGACAGTGAGAGTAGGAATGGAATTAGGTGGAGGATGAATGCGTGGTTGAGGGATTGGAGCAGGGGGCAGGGATTCAAGTTTCTGGATCATTGGGACCTCTTCTGGGGCAGGCGTGACCTGTTCAAGAAGGACGGGTTACACTTGAATCCTGGGGGGACCAATATCCTAGCGGGGAGGTTTGCTAGGGCTACGGGGCAGACTTTAAACTAGTAAGATGGGGGGGCGGAAATCAATTTGAGGAAACTATGGGAGAGGAGGTTAGTTCACCAGTAGAGCAAGTAAGTAGACCGTGTGTGAGGGAGGACAGGCAGGTGATGGAGGAGGGATGCTCTCAGTCCGAAGTTGTAGGGGAGAAGAAAGAAAAGGATAATAAATTTGAATGCATTGCTAGGGATGAAAAGAGAGGAGGAGGTGGAGAGTATCTTAAATGTATCTATTTTAATGCTAGGAGCATTGTAAGAAAGGTGGATGAGCTTAAAGTGTGGATTGATACATGGAATTATGATGTTGTAGCTATTAGTGAAACATGGTTGCAGGAAGGGTGTGATTGGCAACTAAATATTCCTGGATTTAGTTGCTTCAGGTGTGATAGAGTAGGAGGGGCCAGAGGAGGAGGTGTTGCATTGCTTGTCCGAGAAAATCTTATGGCGGTGCTTTGGAAGGATAGATTACAGAGCTCCTCTAGGGAGGCTATTTGGGTGGAATTGAGGAATGGGAAAGGTGTAGTAACACTGATAGGAGTGTATTATAGGCCACCTAATGGGGAGCGTGAGTTGGAAGAGCAAATGTGTAAGGAGATAGCAGATATTTGTAGTAAACACAAGGTGGTGATTGTGGGAGATTTTAATTTTCCACACATAGATTGGGAAGCTCATTCTGTAAAAGGGCTGGATGGTTTAGAGTTTGTGAAATGTGTGCAGGATAGCTTTTTGCAACAATACATAGAAGTACCGACTAGAGATGGGGCAGTGTTGGATCTCCTGTTAGGGAATGCGATAGGTCAGCTGACAGATGTATGTGTTGGGGAGCACTTCGGGTCCAGTGATCACAATAGCATTAGCTTCAATATAATTATGGAGAAGGACAGGACTGGACCTAGAGTTGAGATTTTTGATTGGAGAAAGGCTAACTTTGAGGAGATGCGCAGGGATTTAGAGAGAGTGGAATGGGTCAAGTTGTTTTATGGGAAGGATGTAATAGAGAAATGGAGGTCATTTAAGGGTGAAATTATGAGGGTACAGAATCTTTATGTTCCTGTTCGGTTGAAAGGAAAGATTAAAGGTTTGAAAGCGCCATGGTTTTCAAGGGATATTAGAAACTTGGTTCGAAAAAAGAGGGATGTCTACAATAGATATAGGCAGCATGGAGTAAAGGAATTGCTCGAGGAATATAAAGAATGTAAAAGGAAACTTAAGAAAGAGATTAGAAAAGCTAAAAGAAGTTACGAGTTTGGTTTGGCAAATAAGGTGGAAGTAAATCCGAAAGGCTTCTACAGTTATATTAAAAGCAAGAGGATAGTGAGGGATAAAATTGGTCCCTTAGAGAATCAGGGTGGTCAGCTATGTGTGGAGCCGAGGGAGATGGGAGAGATTTTGAACGATTTCTTCTCTTCGGTATTCACTAAGGAGAAGGATATCGAATGGTGTAAGGTGTGGGAAACAAGTAAGGAAGTTATGGAACCTATGACAATTAAAGAGGTGGAAGTACTGGCGCTTTTAAGAAATTTAAAAGTGGATAAATCTCCGGGTCCTGACCGGATATTCCCCAGGACCTTGAGGGAAGTTTGTGTAGAGATAGCAGGAGCTCTGACGGAGATCTTTCAGATGTCATTAGAAACAGGGATTGTGCCGGAGGATTGGCGTATTGCTCATGTGGTTCCATTGTTTAAAAAGGGTTCTAGAAGTAAGCCTGGCAATTATAGACCTGTCAGTTTGACATCAGTGGTGGGTAAATTAATGGAAAGTATTCTTAGAGATAGTATTTATAATTATCTGGATAGACAGGATCTGATTAGGAGTAGCCAGCATGGATTTGTGCGTGGAAGGTCATGTTTGACAAACCTTATTGAATTTTTTGAAGTAGTTACGAGGAATGTTGACGAGGGTAAGGCAGTGGATGTAGTCTATATGGACTTCAGCAAGGCCTTTGACAAAGTTCCACATGGAAGGTTAGTTAAGAAGGTTCAGTCGTTAGGTATTAGTGCTGGAGTAATAAAATGGATTCAACAGTGGCTAGATGGGAGATGCCAGAGAGTAGTGGTGGATAATTGTTTATCGGGATGGAGGCCGGTGACTAGCGGGGTGCCTCAGGGATCTGTTTTGGGCCCAATGTTGTTTGTAATATACATAAATGATCTGGATGATGGGGTGGTAAATTGGATTAGTAAGTATGCTGATGATACTAAGGTAGGAGGTGTTGTGGATAATGAGGTGGGTTTTCAAAGCTTGCAGGGAGATTTATGCCGGTTAGAAGAATGGGCTGAACGTTGGCAGATGGAGTTTAATGCTGAGAAGTGTGAGGTTCTACATTTTGGCAGGAATAATCCAAATAGAACATACAGGGTAAATGGTAGGGCATTGAGGAATGCAGTGGAACAGAGAGATCTAGGAATAACAGTGCATAGTTCCCTGAAGGTGGAGTCTCATGTAGATAGGGTGGTGAAGAAGGCTTTTGGAACGCTGGCCTTTATAAATCAGAGCATTGAGTACAGAAGTTGGGATGTAATGTTAAAATTGTACAAGGCATTGGTAAGGCCAAATTTGGAATATTGTGTACAGTTCTGGTCACCGAATTATAGGAAAGATATCAATAAATTAGAGAGAGTGCAGAGACGATTTACTAGGATGTTACCAGGGTTTCAGCACTTAAGTTACAGAGAAAGGTTGAACAAGTTAGGTCTCTATTCATTGGAGCGTAGAAGGTTGAGGGGGGATTTGATCGAGGTATTTAAAATCTTGAGAGGGATAGATAGAGTTGACGTGAATAGGCTGTTTCCATTGAGAGTAGGGGAGATTCAAACGAGAGGACATGATTTGAGAGTTAGGGGGCAAAAGTTTAAGGGAAACACGAGGGGGTATTTCTTTACTCAGAGAGTGATAGCTGTGTGGAATGAGCTTCCTGTAGAAGTAGTAGAGGCCAGATCAGTTGTGTCATTTAAGGTAAAATTGGATAGGTATATGGATAGGAAAGGAGTGGAGGGTTATGGGCTGAGTGCGGGTAGGTGGGACTAGGTGAGATTAAGAGTTCGGCACGGACTAGGAGGGCCGGAATGGCCTGTTTCCGTGCTGTGATTGTTATATGGTTATATTATATGGTTATAAAGCTTTTTTAAAAATTTTCACCATCACAAATGTGGACCCTAATATAAATATTCTCTTGAGTTAGAAACGTATTCTGAGCATCAATTGCATTATTCTTTGAGGAGATAAAACAGATTGCAGGTGCTGGAATCTGGAAGAACACAAAAAAATGCATGTAGAATTCAGCAGGTCAGGAGGCATATGTGAAGAGAAATGGACAGTCAATATTTTGGTTTGAGACCTGTCAACTGGACTGGGAAGAAACAGGGGGGATAATCATTAGAAAAGGGTAGAGGGAAATAGTGAAGTAAGAGTTGGCAGGTGATGAGTGGATCAAGGTAAAGGTGGGAAGGGGGGAAGAATTGATAGACGTTTTCTCAAATCCTTCCCATTCTGGAGTTTAGACAACCTCCAATACCTTTTTGGCAGAGATGTTAGCTAAACTGGACAAGCTTAATTATGAGATAAGATTGAACAGGCTGGAACTGTTCTCCTTGGAACATTGGATACAAAAGTGAGACTTAGATAAATGTATAAAACTATGAAGGACCTCAATAGCGTAAACAGAAAATATCTTTATTTCATAGATGAGGCTTCCAAAACCAAATGGTAGGCACACCAATGCCATTGACTCTTGACCTCCTCTGTTCAAAGGCACTAGAAAAGTTGGTAGAAGAATTAAATTGGAAAGGTGGAAAAATTCTTGACAGAACATTTAAGAGGCACCTGGAAAGGCACATGAACAGGCAGGAGACGGGAGAGTATAGATCGAGTGCAGGTAGATGGGATTTGTTTAAATTTCCACCATGGTTAGCACAAACATTGTGGGCCGAAGGGCCCGTTCTTGTGCTGTGCTATTCTATAAACACAAGAAATTCTGCAGATGCTAGAAATCTTGAGTAACATACACAAAATGCTGGAGGAATTCAGCAGGTTAGACAGCATTTATGGAGGTCAACGTTTCAGGCCGAGATCCTTCATCAGGACTCGAAAGAAAGGGGGAAGAAGCCAGAATAAGGTGGGGCGAGCGGTGGAGTACAAGGTGGCAGGTGATAGGAGAGACTAGGTGGGGGGAAAGGAGGGAGGTGGGGGAAGGGGTTTCAAATAAGAAGCTAAGAGGTGATAGGTGGAGGTGATAAAGGGCTGAAGAAGAATGAATCTGATAGGTAAGGACAGTGGACCTTGAAATAAAGGGAAGGAGGAAGAGAGGGATTTAATGGACAGATGAGGAAGAGAAGTGGGTGAGAGGATAACCAGAATGGGGAATAGAAATTGAGAAAAGGGGGGAGAGGGTAATTAACAGAAGTTGGAGAAATACTGTACTGTCCTATATTCAGTCCAGCAGGTAGTCAGGAACCAATTCCCTGAAAATGTGGTAGAAGCAGGAAATCTCTTATAGTTAAATGGTACTTGCTGGATACATCAAGGACCATGACCTGCTGTGTTAAGCATCCTGTATTGGAAGAATGGGTGTATTTGGATAGGTTATCAACTGCCAGACACAATGGGCCTGATGTCCTCCTACTGTGTTATAATCTTTTAAAATAATCCTGCTCAGTATTCTCCACTTTGCTGCGGAGTACTTTCAAGATTAAGAGGTGTTCAATCAATACAAACAATGGATCAAATAGGTTTAAAAAGGATTTTATTAAGAAATGCCTTCAAGAAGGTGAAGACTGTAAACAGCAACAAAGGAGACAAACTCACTGTTCCCTGATGTAGAATAATGTTGCTTTCCTTATTACCACACCCCAAATGCTGGGCGTGCTCACAACTATGCACTATCTTAAAGAAGAAAAGAGAAGGAGGTTAGGTTACTGGTCTAGTTGCCAGAGAATTGAACCATTGACCCAAGGAGTTTGACACCATGGCAGCTGCGAAACTTACATTCCAGAAATGAAATAAATTCAGAGTTTTATAGGTAAATTAGGATTAGTGATAGTGATAATAAAACCATTGGGTTGCTATAAAAACTAATTCATCATGTCGAAAAGGAAGGAAGTTTTCCATTCTTACTTTATGTTGGTTAAGATAGCTTATTATTGTCACTTGTACTGAGCTGCAGTGAGAAATTTTGTTTTGCCTACTATTCATACAGATCATTCCATCGCATCAATACATTCAGGCATTGCAAGGGAATTTTGTGTTACCTCCTTTTTTGAGGCAGCAAGAGGAGGGGAGGCTAGTTTTCAAAATCTGCTGACCTGCATCCACAATTCTCTGCATTTTCCTGTGGTCTTGGACAGAGCAATTGCCATACCAATCTGCAATACACCCAGAATGAATGCTCCGTGTGGTTAGCATCCTTCTCAGTTAAATGGGGTAACTCGGGGTGGGCAGTAAGTGCCAGTGAGGTCCACAACCTGTAAGTTAATAAAGCTTGCCGAATAAAAGAAATGGGCCCAAACAACAGATATATTGCAAAGTGCAAGGAGAGATTTTGGGAAGTAATTTCAGAGTGGAAGATCAGTTGGTCTCCATCTGCGCTGCAAATGCAGAGCATTTCAACGAAGCAGAGATAGTGGGAGAGCTGAACCGCAAACTCTTGTAGAGACTGAAGTTTCAACAATTCTTGAGAGAAAGCTGTTTGGAAGAGTACACATCCTGCCCAAGACAAGCATCATCCCAGACTCTCACTCTCTCGCTGCTGCCATCAGGAAGAAGATACAGGAGCCTCAGGACTTACACTCCAGATTCAGGAACAGTTACTACCTCAACCATCAGGAATCAAAAGGGATAACTTCAATTTCCCCATGAAATGTTCCCACAACCTATGGACTTACTTTCAAGGCCTTTTTCATCTCATGTTCTCGATATTTCTTTCTATTTGTATTTGCAGAGTTTGTTGTCATTTTGCACACTGGTTGAATGCCCAGGTTGGTGCGGTCTTTCATTAATTCTGTTATGGTTATTGGATTTATTGAGTACACCTGCAAGAAAATGAATCTCAGAGTTGTATACAGTGATCTAGATGTACTTCAAAAATAAATTTACTTTGAATTTGAACTTTATGTACATAAAACTGAGCATTTAGGAGACAAGAGGACAAATGTAATGGCTGCTATGGGTCTGCAAGCATCTTCTTCTGGGTAAGAACTTGAGTGTGGCCGCATTTCCCACCTGCTAACTGCTCTATTTTAGGTGCTGATAGATTAAAGATTTGGCTGGACAGGAGTGACAACACTACTTGTTCAGCAACACAGAGTTTGTAATTCAGTTCCTAGTGTTTGACTTACTTTTTAATCTGATCTCTGGTAAAGCCCAGTAAGAATGGTGGGTGCCTGGACCGGGCTGCCTGGCTGGTGTTTCAGGGGCTGTTAGATAGTACCAGGGCTATGCAGGAAATTGAGGGACATGGATCACAAGCAGAGAGAAAAGCTTTAGTTTAATTCAGCATCATGCTCAACACAAAAACTGTTGGCCAAAGGGCCTGTTCTTGTGCTGCATGTTCCATGTTCTCTGCCTTTCCATCAATACTCATCTGAATGATTGTATAGTGCTCATGTTGGCAATGGTGAAATGACGTTTGTCAGTAAAGTCCTCCCGCTGACTCAGGGAGACCCTTTGTGGGTGATCTTTGGAATGGACTCTCAGCAGGCTTCCAGACTTACCACAAGGAACAAACCTCCAGCACCTGCTGGAATCCACCAAAACCTGGATGTGGTCATTGTGGTTTGGCACTTCACAGAAATCCAAACAACAATCACTTTAAACCAGTCACTACAGACTCCCTCCAGTAAAGTCATAAATAATCCACAGTTGAGTGAAACATGTGCCAAAAGGTTGCAGCTGGAGTGTTATGGGGTGGGGGGGGGGGGGGAAGCGGAAGTGAGTTTGTTCACTTTGTCTGAAGGAAGAGTAAAGCAGGATATTGTTTAAATAGAGAGAGACTCGGGAACGCTATGATACTTATGAGGAAAGAGGGAAATTAACAGGCAGGTACAACAAATAATGAAAGCAAATGAAATATTGGACATTCTTGCAAGCAGCATAGAGTATAACATTTGGAAGCTTTGCTACAATTGTATGAGACTTCAGTGAGAACACAGCTAGAGTACTGTATGCACTTTTGATCTTCCTCTATCTGTATTGTCAGCAGTTCAGAGACAGTTCTCTGGATTGCTTCCTGGAATGAAGGGTTAGACACTTGAGGAAGATTTGAGCAGTTTGAGTCAAAGGAGTTTAAGAGAATGCGAGGTGATCTTATTGAACCATATACAGTTCTGAGGGAGTTTGACAGGGTGTGAGAGATTCTAGAATCTGGGCCATAGCATAAAGGATCCTCTATCTGAGTCACCAAATTAAATAGGTGACCTTTGTTGCTTAATTCACTGGAAACCTATTTCTCCTGAGTAAGTTGTACATAGATATACTTTGAAAATAAATTTACTTCGAACTTTGAACTTTATGTACATACAATCGAGCGCTCATGAGACAAGGAGACAAATATAGTCACTGTAAGCATCTTCTGCTGGGTAGGAACTCGTTCTGTAGCCACATTTCTGACCTGCTAACTGCTCACAGTAATGGAACCCATCGTAACCCAAAGAGGACCTCTATTTTAGGAAATGATTGACTAAAGAGTGGGCAGGGCAGGAGTGACAATACTGCTTGTTCAGAAACACAGAGTGTGTAATTCAGTTCCATGTGTTTGATTTACCTTTCAATTTGATCTCTGGTTAAGCCCAGTGAGAGCAGGGTTGGTGGGGTGGGTTCCTGGAACAGGCTGCCAGGGTGGTGGTACACAGAACATAGAACAGTACAGCACAGGGACAGGCCATTTGGCCCACAATATTGTGCCTAACCCACTAAAAAGCAAATCAAAAACATGCAAACACTAATCCCTCCTACCTACACAATGTTCATATTGCTCCATCTTCTGTATATCCATATGCCTATCCAAACATTTCTTAAAAGCCTCTAATGTATTTGCCTCTACCACCATACCAGGCTGTGCATTCCAGGCATCCATGACTCGCTGAGTAAAAACCTTACCCCTCAAATCCCCCTCAAACCTATACCCTCTCACCTTCAATGCGTGCCCTCTGGTATTAGACATTTCAACCCTGGGAAACAGATGCTCCCTATCTACTCTATTTATGCATCTCATAATCTTATAAACCTCCATCAGATCTCCCTTCATCCTTCGCCACTCCAGAGAAAACAAGTTTGTCCACCCTCTCATGATAGCACATGCTCTCCAAACCAGGCGGCTTCCTGGTAAATCTCTTCTGCACCCTCTCCAAAGCCTCATCCTCCTCCCTGTAGTGGGGTGACCAGAACTGTATGCAGATGTATTTGATGCAGATACAATCATGGTGTTTCAGAAGCTGTTGGATTGAGCCAGGAATATGCAGGGAATGGAGAGACACGGATCGCAAATAAGCAAAAGAGATTTAGTTTAATTCACCATCATGTTCTGTGCAGAAATTATAGGACAAAAGAATCCACCAAAACCTGGATGTGGTCATTGTGGTTTGGCACTTCACAGAAATCCAAACAGCAATCACTTTAAACCAGTCACTACAGAGTCCCTCCAGTAAAGTCATAAATAATCCACAACTGGGTGAAGCAAGAACCAAAAATTGGCAGCTGGAGTGAGCTGGGGGGGAAATGCGAGTTTATTCATTTTATTGGAAGGAAGAATAAAGTACGATATTGTTTAAAGGGAGAGAGACTCTGAAACGCTATTGTGCTCATAAGGAAACACAGAACTTAACAGGCGGGTATAATAAATAATTATGAAAGCAAACGGAATGTTGGACAAGAACAAGAAAATCTTCAGATGCTGGAAATCCAAAGCAGCACACACAAACTACTGGAGAAACTTGCCAAGACAGACAGCATCTATGGAAAAGAGTTAACAGTCGACATTTCTGGCCAAGACCCTTCATTAGGACTGATGAAGGGTCTCGGTCCAAAACATCTACTGTTTACTCTTTTTCATAGATGCTGCCTGACCTGGTGAGTTCCTCCAGCATTTGGAATGTTGGTCATTTTTGCAAGTAGTATAGAGTATTAGAAGTTGAAAGATTTGCTACAAATTGTATGAGACTTCAGTGAGAACACAACGAGAGTACTGTATGCTGTTTTGTTCTATTTGTATTGTCAGCAGTTCAGAGAAGATTCATTAGGTTGATTCCTGGAATGAAGGGTTAGATACCCGAGGAATTTTTGAACAGTTTGAGCCAAAGCAGCTTAAGAGAATGTGAGGTGATCACAATCATACACAAATCTGAGGGAGCTTGAAAGAATGCAAGCCAATCTAGAATTGGGGCATAGCATAAAGGAACATCTATCTGAGTCACCAAATAGACAGGTGACTCTTGTTGCTCAATTCACAATGCTGTCAAAAGTTCTATTTCCCTTGAGTAATTTGTACATAGATTTATTTTGGTAATAAATTTACTTTGAACTTTGAACTTTATGTACATATACTCAAGCAGTCAGGAGACAAGGAGATGAATTCAGTGGCTGCTTAGGGGTTGCAAGCATCTTCTTCTGGGTAGGAACTCGTTCTGTGGCCATATTTCCGACCTGCTAACTGCTCTCAGCAATGGAACCCATCGTAACCCATTGAGGAGCTCTATTTTAGGAGATTAATGACTAAAGAGTGGGCAGTGCAGGAGTGACAATAATGCTTGTTCAGCAACACAGAGTTTTTAATTCAGTTCCGTGCATTTGACTTACTTTTAAATCTGATCTCTGGTAAAGCCCAGTGAGACTGGAGGGTGTCTGGACCGGGCTGCCTGGGTGGTGTTTCAGGGGCTGTTAGATAGTTCCAGGGATATGCAGGGAATGGAGAGACATGGATCACAAGCAGGTAGAAGAGCATTAGTTTAATTCGACATCGCGTTCAGTAAAGAAATTTAGGGCCAAAGGACCTCTTCTTGTGTTGTATGTTCCATGTCACATGATTTTCCATCAGTACTCATCTGAATGATTGTATAGTGTTCATGTTGGCAATGGTGAAATGACGTTTGTCAGTAAAGTCCTCCCGCTGACTCAGGGAGACCCTTTGTGGGTGATCTTTGGAATGGACTCTCAGCAGGCTTCCAGACTTACCACAAGGAACAAACCTCCAGCACCTGCTGGAATCCTCCAAAACCTGGATGTGGTCATTGTGGTTTGGCACTTCACAGAAATCCAAACAGCAATCACTTTAAACTAGTCACTACAGACTCCCTCCAGTAAAGTCATAAATAATCCACAGTTGAGTGAAACATGTGCCAAAAGGTTGCAGCTGGAGTGTTATGGGGTGGGGGGGGGGGGGGGAAGCGGAAGTGAGTTTGTTCACTTTGTCTGAAAGAACAGTAAAGCAGGATATTGTTTAAATGGAGAGAGACTCGGGAACTCTATGATATTTATGAGGAAAGAGGGAAATTAATAGGCAGGTACAACAAATAATTATGAAAGCAAATGAAATATTGGACATTCTTGCAAGCAGCATAGAGTATAACATTTGGAAGCTTTGCTACAATTGTATGAGACTTCAGTGAGAACACAGTTTTTGATCTTCTTCTATCTGTATTGTCAGCAGTTCAGAGACGGTTTTCTGGATTGATTCCTGAAATGAAGGATTATACACTTGAGGAAGATTTGAGCAGTTTGAGTCAAAGGAGTTTAAGAGAATGTGAGGTGATCTTATTGAACCATATACAGTTCCAAGGGAACTTGACAGGGTGTGAGAGAATTTAGAATCTGGGCCATAGCATAAAGGATCCTCTATCTGAGTCACTAACTAAATAGGTGATCCATATTGATTAATTCACAATGCTGTCGTGTGTTTTATTTCTCTTGATTAAGTTTATGATCATCCACAATTTCTAGAAATTCTGTTGACCCAGCATCACCTGGTTCTATTTCCCTTTAAGATAAGCAGAGCCCTCTTTCCTACCCTCCCTTAAAACACAACTTTCTTTTGTACATGCACAGACCCTATTTCCTGCACTTGCTTTTAACACACCAGGGTTGTGTTTCCTGCATTTCCTTGAAATGCACCTTGAACTTTGCTCCCTTTAAACATGCATGTTCTGTAACCACTTTAAATTCACCTGGATCACTGGAAAGTTAATGATACTGCTTTGCCACATGTGGGGAAAAAGTGGGGGAAAAGTGAACTAAAATTGTGCTGGTGTGTTAATAATAGCAACATCCAATACTTTGGACAATTTGCCAGTGTGGAACTAACAAAATCCCAAGAAGGTCAGATCATCAAGGTTTAATTGTATCAAGAAGTTATTGGAATAATTTACTATATAGAGCCATTGAACACTACAGGTCATTCAGGCTATCTAGACCATGCTGGACTTATCTGGAATGGTGAATGGCATTGGGAGCCAGCATTTATTGCTCTTCCCTAACTGTGCTCTTGAACTGGCTTGTAACCTATTTCAGAGTCAGTTGTACAGTGTATGTATGAGAGTGGTTTCCGAGATCAGTTGAATGATAAATCATAAGAATATTAGAAACAGGAGCAGATGGTAATCCCTTAATCCCACTTTACCATTCCATTAGATAATCATCATCATCATCATTATGTGTGTGTCGTATGACGTGTGCAGTCATGGTCTGTCCGTGAACATGATTGGTCTTGGCAAATATCTCTACAGCATTGGTTTGCCATTGCCTTCTTCAGGACAGTGTCTTGACAAGATGGGTGACCCCAACCATTATCAATACTCTTCAGAGATTGTCTGTCATCAGGGGTCGCATAACCAGGACCTGTGATATGCACCAGCTGCTCATACGACCATTCACCACCTGCTCCCATGGCTTCACATGGCCCTAATCAGGGGGCTAAGCAGATGCCTCACCTTGCCCAAGGGTGACCTGCAGGCTACCGGAGAGAAGAAACACTTTACATCTCCCTTGGTAGAGACGTATCTCCACCCTGCCACCCTCCATTAGATAACAGCTGATCTAATCATAACTTCCACTACTTTCCTACCTGTTCCTCATAACCCATATTCGGCGATGCAACCTCCATTCATTCATAAACCTGAGAAAAAATATCCCTCCTCATGCTCATCTCAGATAGGTGACTTCTTATTCTGTAATGCCATCTGTTTCTAAGGCTATCCAAGAAGAGAAGTAGCAAGGTTGTGACATGACAGAATCTGGTTGGGATTAAGCTCAGCTATACAGCAAGTCAGGAGATACAAGAGACTGAATGGCAGAGCAAGCTCAGTGGGTGTGAGTTTGCAGGCAGTTGGAAAATTATGCCTCATGTTTATTGATCTCATTACTGGAGATTTTGTGTCACTGGATGCTGCCACTTTGATTTGGCCCACACCTTCACTACCTGAACCAACCCAGCTTGCTTTTTGGGATAAATACTTATCTGTTTATTAGCTATCTTAGTAAGAGTGCGAGAGGGTCCAAGGTACTGTCATTTGTCTGAGTGTGCAAGGTGGAGTAGGTAGGGTAGGGAATGGTCAGGGCATTTAGGATAGGGGCCTTGTTTAGCATTCTGTTTGTGTGGGAATGTGTGTTGGATGGAAGTGGAGGGGGCTGACAATCGGGGGTGATGCTTAGGTTCAAGGGGTGGTTAGGGTTAGCTGGTTTCCAATATCTGCCTCCAGCATCTCTTCAAGAAACTCATTCCAGACTCCAAACATCTTCTGTGTGAGAAAATATCTCCACCCAACCTCCTTCTCTCTAAACCTCCTTTGTTGACATCCATCTCTCTCAAAGGACAATGGGTGATGACAATCATCATCACAAGCCTGGGTGGAAGGTATGGGGATCCTGAGATGCCCAGTCATAGAGATCCCCCTGTCAGGCTCACCAGTGTAGTCCAAGGAAAAACTTATGAAGCAATACGTTTGGCACCAGCATGGCTGCAAGAGCTGCTGAAAGGATGTTCAATGACGTCCAGCCACATTAGGGGCTCCACTGCAGATTTGCTGTCTGGGTTTACTCCCATAGCCTTTATCTCTTCTGAGGCCGCCTTAGCTGGGGATTGGTTCATGAGCACCAGGGCACGTCCACACACACACCATGTGCAGGGGCCAGAACACTTGCTGTTCTCTGTAGTTCAGCCTGAGACTGAAAGGAGTTAAGGTAAGTTTCTGTGTGTCAGCAGCGAGGAAGAGCTACTTGAGGCTTACGGTTGGAGAGGCTACATACTGGCAGGAAGAGGATTACACATTCAGCCCTCCTTTTCACAAAACTGCTAGCCAGCAGTGGAGAGCAACAAGCTACCACTACTGTACCACACTAGATGCATCACAACAACCATTTTGACACCTTAAACTCTGTCCTATTATCTTTATCTCACTCCACCGGGGAAATTTTTTTTTTACTGATCCTATCTAAATCCTTATAATTTTACCATGTCACTTTCAGCCTCCTCTGTTCCGATCCTGTCTCTCCTTAAACCCTTCAGTCCAGCAACATGTCTAGTGAATCCACTCTGCATTTTGTGATTTATGTTTTGTGCTAAAGTTGCAAGGTGGCATGTCATAATCTTTCAGGTAGAGTAAAACCAGCTCACTTACGTTTTTGTTCTGTGTCTCAGAGGGCAGTCCTGCTTACATCTGCTTTCATTAAACCTTTTAGCACTCAGATCAGGAGGAAATGCTGTTTAAAATCATCATATATTTCCAATACCCATGATCTCTGCTTCCCATCACACAGCCTCTCTGAATAACTTGCCCAATGCTTTCTCCTTCCCAAATTCTGAAGTTTATTTCCAAGTGGGATAATTAGATCAATTTTGATTCACTGGCCATTGAGTTACAACTGGAGATCCCACAGACTCATAATGTATCAGAGATGGGAGTATAAGTAGACTGTTGAAACTCCCTAACCTACTTGACATTTAATACAATCACAGGGACAACACAGTGGTGTAACTAGTGAAGCCACTGCCACTCAGCCCCAGCAACTTGGGTTCAATCCTGAACACAGGTACAGTAACATTCTTCCTATAACAGTATGAGTTTCATCTGGGTGCTTCAAAATCCCAGGAACAATTAAACCATAAGACCTAAGAGTAGGATTAGGCCATTGGGCCCATTGAGTCTACTCCACCATTCCTTTATGGCTGATTTATTATCCCTCTCAACCCCATTCTCCTGCCTTTGCACTGTAATCTTTGATGCCCTTACTAATCCAGAACCTATCAACCAATTATATATCCAATAATTTGTAGGTTGGTAGGTTAACTAGTTGCTGTAAATTGCCCTGACATTGTAGATCAGTGATAGAATCGGTGGGAGTTGAAGGGAATGTGGTCAGAGTAAAGTGGGATGAGTATAGCTGATTTTGATAATATGGGCTTGTTGGTCTGTTTCCATGCTGAATGACTTTGGCTCATCTGACCTTGGTCTCATCTCCTCTTTCCCACCTGCTCCTCATCACTCTCTGCTCTGTTATAGTTAAAAGTCTGTTTCAGCCTTGAACAGATGCAATAATTCAATCCCAATGTCAGTCTAAGACAAAGGTTCACAGAGTACTGAGTGAAGAAGTTCATCCTAAATAGGCAACTCTTCTTAAAGGACATCCCCTAATTCTAGATTTTCCCATGAGGGAAACATTCATTCAGCATCCACCCTATGGAAACCAAGTTGCTAAATAAGCCAGTCTCTTCATCCCTGGAATCAACCTGGTAAACAATTACTAACCAACCTTCAATGCAGGTTACCCCTTTGTAAATAACAAAATACTATGTAACATTTATGGAGGAGAAAAAGAAGGAAATTCTAAATCACAGATTAAAAACATGGCAGGATGACTGAAACTGATGACAAAGATAATTCTAATTGTCTTCAGGAGTATGGAGGAAGTGAGGAGGAGGAGGACAGCAGGAAGAGATGGGGATCGAGAGGAAGAAGTAATGATGATAAGGAGGAGGAGGGAGCAGAGGAAAAGAAATGGAAGAGGAGGATAGGAGAGGAGGAGGCATGGAGGAGCAGAAGAGAAAAAGATGAGGAAGAGAAGAGAATGAGGAGGAAAGGAGATGAAGAGGAGAGAGAATTGGAGGTTTGAAGAAGAGAAGGAGTGGAGATGATGAGGAGGAGAGGAGATGATGAGAAAGAGGAGGAAAGCAGGAGAGGAGATGAGGAGGAGGAGGAGGAGAAGGTGAGGAGATGAGGATGAAATTAGGAGTGGGGAAGGAGTGGAGGAGGGGAGAGGAGGAATGGATGATAAAAGAGCTGCTGGTATAGCAGCCTGGACCATGCCATAACAGGCAACATTCAACCATTCATAATTCCAGATCTCTTGTTCAATTCAAGGTGATTGCCAAATACTTCTCAGTAAAGATTGGGGGATTTGAGTTCAAGAGTTGTGAGGAAACGCTGCAGATCTATAAGACTCCAGTGAGACCACACTTGGAATATTGTTCGGCCTGGTCCCCTCATTATCGGAAACCTGAGGGAGGGTCCAAATGAGATTTATCAAAATGCTGCCTAAATTAGAGAATACATCTTATTAGGAAAGGTTGAGCAAGCTAGGGCTTTTCTCTTTGGAGCGTAGGAGGATGAATGGTGACTTGATAGAGGTGTATAAGATGATAAGAGGCAGAGATAGAGTGTACAGGAGGCCAATGGCTAATAAAAGAGAACATACTGTATTTTAAGGTGACTGGAGAAAAGAGCAAGGGGGCGGGATGTCAGAGGTAGATTTTTTTACACAGAGAGTGGTAAGTGCATGGAACACTGCCAGGGGTGGAGAGAAGCAGATATATTAGGGACACTTAAGAGTCTGTTAGATTGGCACATGAATGAAAGAAAAATGGAGGACAATGTGTGGGATGGGGAGGAAGGGTCTGATTCTTCTTGGAGTAGCTTAAGCAGTCAGCACGACTTTGTGGGCCAAAGAAGTACTGTGTTGTACTTTACATTCTGTGCTCAATGTTCTATGTTCTGCGTTCAATGATCTATATACTATTTTCCGTGTTCTTATTCCTCCCCTCCCACCCCTACATCAACCAAAACCCACCTCCCTGCACTGGGTTTACTGAAGTGAAGGAGTGTGGGGTGGACATGCAGCCAAAACTTGAGGAGCCCCATCAGAGCATACAGTCTCTCACACTCCATATATGCACCATACCCAAATTCCTCCCAGCCACAGAAGTGATAGGCGGCTAGGGAGTCCATAAATAGACTCAAGAATCTGTTATCCAATTCTGTAACACTTTCCACACCAGATCCCCAGTGTAAAAGGGGAGAACTTCTGCAGAAAGAGACTGGGGACCTTCTTCTTTTTTTTAAACTTTTTTGATGGTTTGTTATGAATTAGTGTTGAGGCCACAATAATAGAACTGTAAATAACTCTGAGACACACAAAGCCTTCTGAACACATGGAAACTCCTTCAATGCAAACTGGTAACTGTAACGTACGCGCGTACATCGTGCACCTAATTGTGCATGAATAATGTATTTACATAAATACACACAGAAAACGTCTCAGATCAGAATTGTGCAGGAAGTGATGAGAATTGTCAAGTAATTGTGAAATGCAGATAGTCTGTGACCAATGAGGAAAAGAATAGCCTTGTCAGCCAGCAGGAGACTTAGCTCCTTATAGGGAATGCTGCTGTTCCTAGAGACACTCTCTAAGACAGACATCACGTTCTGCTGGAAGATCATCAGCTCAGAGCAAGACACTCTTGGTCTATCTGAAACTTGTTGGCCTTCCCGCATGGCGAGATATCCATAAGGGATTGCAGAATACTGGCCCATTCCAGGCTGCAGTACAGGCAGAGGGACGCACTGAAGCTCGGTCCAAGGCTTAGTGTGGAAGGGGCACAGTCTAATATGAGGAATGGAGTCCGGTAGGAAAACCCCTCAAAGAGTGGAAGGGTGTATCACCCCAGGGTGTTCACCCAAGTGGTGAAGGCATTATATAAATAAATGTGTTAACACTAACCAATGTATGAACCAAATGGCACTAAGAATTGTAAATAGTTGTGCACTGTGTTTATTCCTTTTGTATATATTATTGTGAATAAGATTTATTTTAAAAATTAAATAAAAAAGGAAAGAAATTTGCACACCCTTTGTGTG
Organism: Hemitrygon akajei; assembly: GCF_048418815.1. Lineage (NCBI taxonomy): Eukaryota > Metazoa > Chordata > Chondrichthyes > Myliobatiformes > Dasyatidae > Hemitrygon > Hemitrygon akajei. The sequence continues at coordinate 27,245,481 of NC_133144.1, forward strand.
TTTGGAACCAATCAGCCAGGAGTACTGATGAAGAGACTATTCACCAGTCTCATGGGTAAGATGTGAATTGCAATGGAATTGCGATTTTTGAGATCTCTGTCATATCACTGATTACCAATCCCTACTACCTGCCCAAAAGTAAAACATTTAATTTCAGCCCAATCATATAAAGGTAGCCTAAACCCTCTCTTAAATGTGTAGTTGGTGTTAGCCTCAAAACGATCAATTGCAGATTTCTGTCTGTTGAACAAATCCAATTAAATAATCTGACGGCTGTAGGGAAAAAGCCTGAATACATTTTGCAGATGCTGGAGATCGGGAGCTGCACACACAAGTTGCTGGAGGAACTCAGCAGGTCAGAGAGCATCTGTGGAAGAGAATAAACCAGAAACATCTCAGGTCGAGTCCTGACCCTGATGAAGGTTCTTGGCCCCAGAAGTCGACTGTTTATTTCCCTCCATTGATGCTGCATGACCTGCTGAGTTCCTCCAGCAATTTATGTGTCGCTCCAGATTTCTATCATCTCCAGCTTCCTGTTTCTTCACAGCCAATAAGATGGTTTTAACATATACTGATATCACAATGAAGGGTCACAGCATGCATCCATATGCAGGTATATGATAATAATAAGATAATTGATTTCCCTTGCTGATGGCAAGGAGTAATTATCGACTATCCCACCAAAGGCAACCTCCGTCCCCTTCTCTGAATATAGCCTCTAAAAGATCAAGCTAAAGCCTTGGCTTAATATGTCATCTAAATGTACTCCTGATCCAATGTTACATCCCTCCGCGCTACACTAGTATATCAGCTTAGATATTTATGCTCAAATTTCCTTGTCAGGGAACCAAAATAAATTTACTTTGTTCTCTTTAGTTAAGTGCCTTATTTTTGCCATAGTTTCAAAACCAGCTGCAGCATTGCAAAGTCCTCAGAGGGAACGAGGTTTATTCATTACAGTAACCCAAAGGATTCTGTTCATCCTCTGAAATCCTATACAAGTGGATTAAGTTGGATAGGCATTTACAGAAACTCTAACAGAACTGTTGGCCTGATGTAACAGTGAAAGCATTGTATAGTGTGCATTCTCTTAGCTGCTCCTGAGAAAATGTGACCAACATGCGTCATTTCTCTTGATACATTCTGTCATTATCCAGCAAGTTCTAATCCCATGGCATTGGTGAGAATTTCTGTAATAAGCATATTTTTCAAAGCCCGGAAATGTGATAACAAAGACACTGAACTGCAGAGTTGATCTTTAAACAATCACTGGTCTTGTAAGGATTGTCATCAATTCTGTAAAGGAAAATTCACTTTGGATATCTTGTTGGAAAGACAGTTATTTCACTGATTGATCAGATAATCATTGATTACCTGATACTTTTCACTCAGTTAAATTAGTAATTAATAATTGGCCAAATAGTAATATATACAGTCCTGTCCATCACAGGTAAAGCTCTTTCCACTGTTAAGCACATCTCCAAGGAGTGTTATCGCAGAAAAGCAGCATACATCATCAAGGACCCCCATCATCCAGTTTATGTTCTCTTCTCGCTGCTGCCATCAGGAAAAAGGCGTGTGAGTCTCAGGACCCACTCTACCACGTTCAGGAACAGTTATTACCCCTCAACCATCAGGCTCTTGAACCAGAAGGGATAACTTCACCACTCACCCCAACACCGAAATGTTCCCACACTTTAAAGGACTCTTCATCTCAGGTTCTCAATGTCTATTGATTATTTATTTATTATTATTATTTTAAAAATTTTAAAAAAATTCTCAGCTCAAGCTAGTAAAACTGCTCATTTGTCAATTGATAGGAACTTTTGGAGTATTCTAGTGGTCCTTAGTATTGTGGCTTTCTGAAGATTTGCATAGATATTGTTGTGTAGCCCTAACTGTTTAATGCTATTGTGTAGTGCCTTTGGTATGATACCACTTGTAGATATGACTATTGGGACAATGTATATCCTGTTCATGTTCCGAAGTTGTTCAATTTCCTCTTTTTAAATCAGCATATTTCTGGTGTTTTTCACTTGCAGATTTCTGCAAATCATGTGTGTTTGGAATGGCTATATCTATTAAGTAAGCTGTTCTTGCTTGTTTGTTCTGTATTATTATATTTGGACAGTTATTATGGATTGTTCTATCTGTAATAATGGATCGGTTGTAATATATTTTATGGGATTCTGACACTAAAACTGGATCAGGCTTGTATTTTTAGTAAAATATGGTTTCTTTCATGAGTTTGTATTTAGATGGATCTTTTGTGATTTCCCCTTTAGGTAAAAGATATGCTTCACCTTCTGTCAAAAATTCAGGTACTTTTTCAGGATCTTTAAGAAAATTGTGGATCTGCATTAATAAGTACAGATGAAGGCAAGTAAATTTTTACGCAAGTAAATTTTCATTGCAGTACTTTACCAGTTGTGGTTATTTTTTATGACCTCTTTCAGCATATCCATTGTAATGTGTTAATTATTATTATTATTATTATTATTATTATTATTATTATTATTATTATTTCTATTCTTCCTTTTCTTTTTATATTTGCAGTTTGTTGTCTTTTGTGCATTGGTTGTCTGTCCAATGTCGTCTTTAATTGATTCGATTGTGTTTTTTTGTATTTTCTCTGAATGCCCAGGAGAAAATAAATCTACTTTGAATTTTAAACTTTGAGCTTGATAACATTGTCATAATTCCTTTAGGATACATTACACAGGTTGCAAACTGGCTAAAACAAGATCAGAAATTGGAAACTTTTAATTATATTTAAAATAATAAAGTTCACAGTTCAAAAGTAAATTTATTATCAATTAATTATGTCACCATTTACAGCCCTAAGATTAATTTTCTTGCGTGCATAATCAGCAAATCAATGGAAGACCACACCCAACAGACAGACAGCAAGTGTGTAAAAGACAACAAACTGTACAAATACAAAAGAAGAAAAAATAAATAATAATAAATAAATATTGAGAACATAAGATGAAGAGTCCTTGAAAGTAAGACTATAGGTAGTAAGAACAGTTCAGTGATGGGGTGAGTAAAGTTATCTCCTCTAGGGTCATGAGCCTGATGGCTGAAGGGTAGTAACTACCTGAACCCTAGTGGTGTGAATCCTCAGGTTCTTGTACCTTCTTCCTGATGGCAGCAGCAAGAAGAGAGCATGACCTGGGTGATGGAGGTCCCTGACAATGGATGCTGCTTTTCTGTGACAATGCTCCACGTAGATATGCTCAGTGGTGGGGAGGGTTTTATGCATGCCGGACTTGGCCATATCCACTACTTTCTGTGAGATTCTCTGTTCAAAGGCATTGGTGTTTTCATATCGAGTTGTGATATAGCCAGTCAATATATTTTACATCACACGTCTACAGAAGTTTCTCAAAGCTTTGGAAATCATGCCAAATCCTTGCAAACTTCTTAGGGAGTAGAGGTACTGCCCTGCTTTCTTCGTAATTGCACCTGTGTGTTGGGCTCAGAACATGTCCTCTGAAATGATAACATAGAGGAATTTAAAGTTGCTGTCCTGTTCCATCTCTGCTTCCCCCAAGGAGGACTGGCTCACGGACCTCTAGGTTCCTCCTCCTCAAGTCAATAATCAGCTCCGTGGTCTTGCTGACATTGAGTAAGAGGTTGTTGTTGTGGCACCAGATCTAAAGTAGAGGCTTTCGATCACTCTCCTAAATGCTGATTTGTCAGCACCTTTGATTTGGACAATGACAGTGGTGTCATCAGCAAACTTAAATACGGCATTGTGGCTGTGTTTGGCTACACAATCACAAGTATAAAGCAAGTACAGGAGCAGGTTAAGCACAGCCTTGTAGGTCAGCTGAGCTGACGAAGGTTGTAGAGGAGACATTGTTGCCAATCTGAACTGACAGGGGTCTGCATATATTTTTAATCGTTGTAAAATACTGCAGTTTCCATAAAATTCTACTGGCCAACTTTATCATTATTATGTTGCAGTAAATCATACATTAATTCATAATGATATCCATTAACTCTGGACACAGAATGTTTGTAAAAATCAACCATTATACATTGGAATTTATTCCTTAGGAGGTGTCATTTTTAATTGTTAACTTTATAAAGATTAGCTTTATTTGTCACTTGTACATCATAATTAGTGTTAGTGAAATGCATCAGTTTATGTCAATGACCAACAGTGTCCAAGATTGGGCTGGGGCTCGTATGTCTTTGAAATGATTAACCTGTACGTCTTTGAAATGTGGAAGGAAATCGCAGCACCTGAAGGAAACTCATGCATCACAGGGAGCATGTACATACTTCTTAGCGACAGTGGCAAAAATGGAACCACAATTGCTGGAGCTGTTAAGCATTACACTAACCTGTGCGGTGTCATGCAGTCACCTAGTGATACTCAGCAAGTTAAATCATTTTGAGCAGGCACTGGTAGAATCTAGGAGTTTAAATAAAATGGAATTGGTGTAAGATTTGCATTAATCATGGGAATGGATCTCACGAGTGAAAGGACTTGTTTCCATTCTGTTGAACGATCTGTTTGCATCTGCCCATACCCTCATATTCCCTCCACTGGAGCCCCTCTTGTTTTTGTTCCTACCTGCCCACCCCACCTCCCTTATTTGGTCTCTAGATTATGAGTCCAGAATACTAGTCCAGTATCTTAACCATTGTAGCAATACCATTCTTGTCTTGGCAACAGTGCAGTGGACACGAAATTGATTCTGTAGGTGTGCGGGTTACCCAATGAGAAGTTTGAATGGTTTGGACCATTTCTCACTCGATGAATAAAAAGCTCTGAGAAGAAGCTCACAAGCCTCAGTCAATGAGGACAGAAGAACTGCAGGTAGATATTCACCCTCAGGTCCTTGCTCTGAGCGTGGATTTACAGTATTCTATTTTCAAACAAAGTTACAAGTAGAGCACAGCACATCTACCCCAATGTACAGGTAAATTCATCCCAAGCACCCAAGGCTGAATTTCTATCACATTTTTACTGAACATTTTCATGTTCTTGTTTGTACTAGGTTCACTTTCAGGCAATGACACACAAAGGAGTTCAGCAGCTCAGGCATCACCTACGGACAGTTGATGTTTCGGGTTGAGACCCATCATCTGAACTGGAAAGAAAGTGGGGAAATAGCCAGTGTAAAAGGGTGATGAACCTTATATTCCACTTGGTTAGTCTGCAACCCAGCCACATGAAAATTGAATTCTCAAACTCCTGGTAACCGGTTCTCAAACTTCCAATTTTCCCATTATTCATTTTCTTCTTTCCTCCAGATCCAACTGACGCTCCCACACCAACTTCTGTCTTTTCCCTCCCCCACCCTCTCCCTCTGCCCTTCACCCACAAATTCCTCCCACTGGCTTCCCTCTCTCACTATATGCCATGCTCTATTGTCCTGTCATATCACTTTCCATCATCTTCAGTCAATTCCACCTGTCACCACCAAGCTTCTGATGCATTCCCTCTCATCTACGTATCTTCGCCCCTTTCACCTGGATCCACCTATCCCCTGCCAGCTTTTGTTCCATCTCTCCCCTCAAACTTTTTATACCTGCTATTTCCCCTCAAGTTCCAACAACAGATTCCACCACACTGTCATTAGGTTTTTGAATTGACCCGACAAATCTTAACTACCCTGGACTGTAATTTTTTTCACTTTCTCAATCTTGAAATAGAGATAGGTTTATTTTGGACTCATGTGTCATTTATGTTCATGCTAATGTATATTCTGTCCTCTTTATGCACTGTGCTGCTGTTTGGCATTTACACTCAGAGGCCATTTTATTAGGTATACCTGTACACCTGCTCATTAATCAAAATATCTAATCAGCCAATCATGTGGCAGCAATTCAATGCATGGAGACATGGTCAAAAGGTTCAGTTGCTGTTCAGCTCAAGTAACAGAATGGGGAAGAAATGTGATCTAAGTGACTTTGACATTGGAATGATTGTGGATGCCAGTCAATGCGATTTCAGGATCTCAGAAACTGCTGATCTCCTGGGATTTTCACGCAAAGGTCTCTGGAATTTACAGAGAATGGTGCAAATAACAAAAAAAAATCCAGTGAGTGGTAATTCTGTGGGTAAAAGTGTTTTCCTAATGAGAGTGGTCAGTGGAGAATGGCGAGATTAGTTCAGGATGACAGGAAGGCGACAATAACTCAAATAATCACACGTTATAAAAGTAGTGTGACGAAGAGCATCCCTGAATGTACAACACATCAAGCCTTGAAGTAAAGGCTACAACAGCAGAAGACCACGAACGTATCCTCAGTGGCTAATTCATTAGGTATTGGAGGTAAAGTGGTCACTAAATATAGATACTCAGCTTAAGTTGGATTTGAGATTAAGCTTTGTAGCTGAGCATACATTAAGACAGGGTTAACCTTTAACATACAAGTGATAGATTGTTGGGTATCTGTGCATCTTAAAGTCTGACTAGACCCAGGCGAAATTTCACATTGTACATTTACAGTTTAGGCTTTTTTGTTAACATGGTCAACTCCTTCGAGCCTCTGAATTCTTTTCTAAGTTGTTAGGTGGATGCTTTAGAGAGAGAAGGGGAGAGAAAGGAAAAAGGGATGGAGGGGGAGAGAAGGAATGAGGGGGAGATGGAGAGAGAGGGAATGGAAGCGAGATGGCAAAGGAGGGTGAAGGAGTGGAAGAGAGAGAAATGGAGGTGGAAAGAGTAGGAGTGAGGAAAGTTATAGATAAAGGGAAAGAGAGATCATAAATGGAGACAGGGAGATGGAAGGACAGAGACATTTCATACATTAATTAAAGCAAAGGGCAATCTAAAGGAAAGCCAAAGGTAAATATCAGGGATGATTAAATTTTAGTTTATTTAGATTACTTGTGGTACTTTTACTTAATTACCTCAAGTGCAAGCACTTTGATGTTTTATCAACAAGAAATCCCTGACATTTTCTAAATTTACTTTGAGTGTGTTAACTTAGTTGTTCACTTCTCAGAGTCCACAATGAAGGTTTACAAATGAACATGTGTGTTTGGATAAAGCAAATTCCAAGTGCAGTGTAAACACCTTGAAACATGCCCCCCTTCAGGCAAGTCTTACGTGCTACATGAAAATATCTTTGCCATCTGCAGATTTTAAAGCCGCCTTATAACAACCCTCAGCAGGCAAGCACTGATGTTGTTCAAAGTAAATTTATTATCAGAGTACGTAAATATCACCATATACAATCCTGAGATTGATTTTCTTGTAGGCATTCACAATAGATGCAAAGAAAAGCAATAGAATCACAAAATACTACACACAAAGATGAAGAAACAATATGCGCCAATGTGCAAATGAAGACAAACTGAAAAAGCAAATAAATAAATAGATATTGAGAACATGAGATGTATATTCCTTGAAAGTGAGTCCAAGGTTGTAGAATTAGTTCAGTGTTGAAGCTGGTGAAGTTATCCAAGGTGGTTCAGGAGCTCGATGGTTGAACTGTTCCTAAACCAGGCGGTGAGATTACCCAGGGTTCCTGCACCTCCTTTCCGATGGCAGAAGCTAGAAGAGAGCATGGCCTGGGTGGCAAGGTCTCTGGTGGTGGATGCTGCTTTCTTATATCAGCACACCCTGTGAATGCGCTCAATGGTGAGGAGAGATGTTCTTTGATGGACTGGGTGGTATCCATTATTTTTTTCTAGGCTTTTCTGTTCATAGACATTGGTGTTCCCATATGAGGTTGTAACGCAACCAGTCGGGATACTGTTCACTGTGTGTCTATAGAAGTTTGTCAAAGTTTTAGATGACGTGCTAAGTCTGCACAAACTCCTAAGAAAGTAGACATGCTGCCGTGCCTCTTTTGTAATGGCACTTTTGTGCTGGACCCAGGATCAATCCTCTGAGATGATAACACCAAGTAATTTAAAGTTAGTGAGCCTCTCCAGTATGACATGTCTTTTGTACAAGCATTAGTGGATTTCAACATAAGCTCTGAGACTTCAAGATCTTCTGAATCAAAGAGAATATATTGCTGGAGTGAGCTGAGAGATGCATATTAAATTATCAGAATTACACTTATTACCACTGGCATAGAACACAGAAAACTACCGCACAGTACAGGCCCTTCAGCCCATGTTCCTCCAAACTTTTAACCTATCTAAGATAAATCTAACCCTTCCCTTCTACATAGCTCTCCATTCTTCCATCATCCTTGGGCCTATCTATGAGTTTCTTAAATGTCCCTAATGCCTTTACCCTGGCAGGGCATTCCATACACTCACCACTTTCTGTGTAAAATATTTACCTCTGAAATCCCCCATGTATTATCCTCTATTCACCTTAAAATTATACCCTGGTATAGTATTAGTCATTTCCACCCTGGGAAAAGGTCTCTGGCTAACGACCCGATTTATGCCTCTTATCGTCCTGTACACCTCCATCAAGTCCATCCTCCTTCAGTCTAAAGAGAAAAGCATGAAATGTGCGGCAACAAAACAGCACAAGATATAAGTATTACTCAAAGTTATAAAATAAATAAATTGTGTAAAAGACAAATAAAGAGATAGTGTTCATAGGTTCATGAACTGTTCAGAAATCTGATGCCAGAGAGGATAAAACTGTTCTTAAAATTTTGAGTGTGGGTCCTTAGGCTCCCGTCCTTCCTTCCTGATGGAAGTAATGGCCCAGATGGTGAAGGTCCTTAGTGATAGATACCACCATCTTGAAGTACCACCACTTGAAGAAGTCCTCAGCATAGAATGGGTAGATAAAATCTTTTCTTTCCCCATTCTAAAGTTTGGAAAAACATGAGGATAAAGGTCAAAAAAGAGATGAAAAAGTTTCAATCTGGGTCTAAGGGGAAAGTTTAGGTACTGAGAGTGATTGATATCTGGAATGTGCTACTTGAGATAGTGCAGGAATCAGATATAAGCACGGTATTTAAGGGACATTTTAGACAGACAATTGAATAAGCAAGGCATCAAAGGATGTTGACCTACTGTCCAGAGGAAATTCCCTCCTACCTACCACCAACTGGCCCAAAGACAAATACCACCGAGATGAACTTGAAGCCAATTCCAAATAATGCACCCCAACCCACCAAATCACAGTGGAATGTCCGTTGAGGAAGAGATGCCCTGTAGGAATGTCCAAGATGGTGCGTTAGGGTGACCAGGCCAAGGACCAGATAGCACCAAGGCAGTGACCATGTCCTCAAAAGGACTGCCTTTGGGAGTGACCAGACAGTCAATGGGCTGGCCCAAGTGAACAGAGTAGCAACTCCTGATTAACTGGGATATTGTTCTATCAGGCGCCTGTGAAATATAGCATGTGAAAGGGAACTGAGTTTTTTATATAACTGCATAAATCTATTATAAACAGTTGAGCCACAATTCTGTTATCTGTGGCCAGAAAGGAGATCTCTTTCCTTTCCTGTACTCAATAACTGAATGACTCTAAGGGTTTACAAAGGTTGCATAGTCAAGAATTTTTAGAGCCTAAGTAATTATCAATGCTGGTTGTCAGGAAGCAGATGCAGATGTTGGTGGAGGTTGGGTGGTGTGTGGTGGGAGGAGGACTCGAGATGTGTGGGGTTACATAAGAACATAAGAAATAGGAGCAGGAGTAGGCCATCTGGCTCATCGAGCCTTCTCCGCCATTGAATAAGATCATGGCTGATCTGGCCATGGACTCATCTCCATCTACCCGCCTTTTCCCCATAACCCTCAATTCCCCTACTATGTAAAAATCTACCCAACCTTGTCTTAAGTATATTCACTGAAGTAGCCTCCACTGCTTAATTGGGCAGAGAATTCCACAGATTCACCACTCTCTGAGAAAAGCAGTTCCTCCTCATCTCCATCCTAAATCTACTCCCCCAGTCTTGAGGCTATGTCCCCTAGTTCTAGCCTCATCTACCAGTGGAAACAACTTTCCTGCCTCTACCATATCTATCCCTTTCATAATTTTGTATGTTTCTATAAGATTTCCTCTCATTCTTCTGAATTCCAGCAGGTACAGTCCCATGCAACTCAATCTCTCCTCATTGTCTAACCTCCTCATCTCTGGAATCAACCTGGTGAACCTCCTCTGCACCGCCTCCAAGCCCACTTGGTACTTACTTTTCATGAAGCTGACTAAATAAGATCCCAGGAACTAATCTGGTGAACCTTTGCTGTATTCTTGTCATCACAAGTATTTCCTTCTCAGATAAGTTTTGGCAAAAATAGTAGTCTCTTATTGTAGATAGAACAGTACAGCACAATACAGACCCTACTCCAAGATCAATCTAATCCTTTCTTCCCATATAGCCCTCCATTTTTCTATCATCCATGTGCCTATGTAAGAGTAACGTTTTAAATTCATACTCCAAAGGCATGCAGTTTGGTAGACTTCTTAAATTACCCCTTGTGTGTAGGTGAGTGGTAGAAAATGGATGGAGTTGGTGGGAATGTGAGGGGAATACATTGGAATTAGTGATGGTTAAAGTTAGAAATGGATTCTTGCTGGTCTTTATGCACTTGGTGTTCTGAAGACCCTGTTCCAGTGTTGTGAATTACGACTGTAATGCCCTGAGTGAGTAACTGAGTGGTAGAAACTTGGACCAGTTGATATGAACATGGAGAGAATTTAAAACAACAAGACTGGTATAAATGAGTGATTGATAGTCAGTGTAAATTTGGGCTAAAGGGCCTGTTTCAGCACATCTCTTTAACACCATAGTCTCACAGTAAAAGAAACAGTTAACATCACAGTGAAAATAATCGCGTAGGAACTTGAGAGGGAAGGCCCTCAAGGAGCTTTACTTCAATTGTCCTGATATTGGTAAGATTCCAGTTTTCTCCCAGCACTGGGATGGCAAACTTGTTCGGCAATTTTTTTAACATTGACTGGTCATTACAGGAGCTGAGTGAAAAAACATATTAGACCCTCATATCTGTTTGCCCCGTCTGACCAATCAATTGTCTCTACTGATCAAGAATCAATGACCAGCTTTATTCCACCAAGGAATTTGATATGGTGTGTGTTACATTCAACAATAGTAAATAATTATATAAAAATAAAGTTAGTTAAAATACAGATATGGTATAAATGTGCATAAATATATAAATACCAGCATGTATTTACAATGTAATTAGCATTATAGAAAGAAGTTTATAGTATAAGTGTCCACCAGTACTTTAATTTTAGGATGTCAGTAAATTCAATCAATACCTGAGAAAACACTTAGAAGGGAAAGACCAAATTAAACATTAACAACATATTACATAGACAAAGAAGTCTAACTCCTCTTTTCGTTCACCCTATCAGGGTAGTTTGTCATGTTCCACACATCACCCTGTTGCGAGTATGAACTGAGTCACTGGTGAGACACTGAAGCTGGTTGATATTAATGGTCCTTATTGATCATGAAAATCAAACATTCTCATGGAGACCCTCTCAGTAGAGTCTCCCAAAGTCAAAGCATGTCAAGTTTTTATACCCTTAAGAATGCAAATGATTTCTACATAATGAGCTGATACATTAGGTTATCACAGTTACGTGTACCGAGCTACAGTAAAGAACTTTGCTTCGCATGCCATACAGATCATTTCATCATGTCAGTACATTGAAACAGTACAAGGGAAAACATTAACAGTAAACCGATAAGGGTTATAGTTATGGTTAAAGTGCAGTGCAGGGAGACAATAAGGTGCAAGGTCATAATGAGATCCATTGTGAGGTTGTGAGTTTAAGCATCCATCTTATTACACAAGAGGTTGTTTCAATGGTCTTATAACAGTGGGGTAGGAGGAGTCCTTGAGCCTTGTATCTTCTGTCCATTGGGAGGGGAAGAAGAGGAACAATCCAGGTTGGGAGGGGTCCTTTATTATTTTGGTTGTTTTACTGAGGCATTGAGAATGCAAAGATTGCCCATAGAGGGGAGGTTGGTTTCCATGATGTGTTGAGCTGTGTCCAGGACTCTGTGCAGTTTCTTGTGGTCTTGCCCTGCCAAGCAGTTATGCATCCAAATAGGACATTTTCTATAATGCATCTATAAAAATTGATGAGGTTGAACAAGGGCTTGCCAAATTTCTTTAGCTTCCTAAGGAAGCACTGGTGCATTTTCTTGGCTGTGGCACCTATATGGTTATTGGTGCTGCTTTCTCCTAGTGACTTGAAACTATCAACTGCCAACTTTTTAACATCACCACCAACAGGAGCAGGTGCATTGCCCCCTTCTGGAGTCCATGACCAGCAGTTTGATTTCACTGACATAGAGGGAAAGGTTGTTGTCAGGACACCATTCCACTAGGCTCACTACCTCCTACCTGTATTCTGGCTCATCATTATCTGAGATTGGTCTCAAAGGCTATATTGATATTGATGACTACAATATTTTGAGTCTGACCGTGCTTTCACTGAGTTGCATATCTACAATGGGAAACACCTCTGCATATTCAAACAGCTTGCTGGGACAAAATAATCCGTCAGGATGGACTAAATGTTTCTGAGGACAGAGATCCCGGACACACAAATTTCCTGTTATGAGGGCTAACTCTCTGAGTACACGAATATCCCAACCCATGACCATGTTTCTTGCACTAAGTAACAATATTAATCTGGTCCTCAAGTTTCCTTGAACTGGGTCACAATGGTGCAAAATAAACTGGTTTAATAATGGTGAATTAACATATCCCTACTGTCACATCATGCTGGAAACAATATCTCTTCAGAAGCCAGACTCCCACTGTGTGTCAGCGGCCCTGTACTCTGTAGAGAGGACTGCTTATTTACAAAGCTATCCTTTTAAATTCAAACTGATTACTGCTTGCAATTTACATTAAAAACTGAAGACCAGTTCTTGTTTGAATTAATGTCAGAATCTGAATCAGAGTCAGGTTCATTATCACTGACTTACAGTATGACATGTTGTTTTGTGGCAGTAGTACAGTACAGATGAAAAAACACACTAAGCTACAATAAATAGATAAATAGCGTAAAAGACATAACAAGGTAGTCTTTGTGGGTTCATGGACTGTTCAGAAACTGGATGCAGAGGTGAAGAGGCAGTTCCTGAATCATTCAGACTCCTGTACCTGCTTTCTGATGGTTGTAACCATGTCCTGGGTGGCGAGTGTCCTTGATGTTGGATGCTGTGGTTAGGTATATTCACAGAATTCTATAGCTCCTGAATCCCTACAGGCTTCTCCATCTTCTCTGCCACCAAAACTAACTTGATTATCTATTTTTCAATTCTGATGAAGGGTCTCAGACCTGAAATGTTAAGTGTCTCTCTTTTCACAGATGCCGCCTGACCTGCAGAGCTTTTCCAGCTATTTCACCTTTTACAGCTTAAGAGTGTCCACACCAACAAAACATGGAGCATAATTCTGTTAATATTTGTGTGTTTATTTTGAGACTACTAGCAAACATCTGAGATGTAATTTCACATTTAACTAAGCTTTGAAGGCAGATGTGCCTCTTTGCTAAATGTTCATTTAATTTTCCCTAATTTTATCTTCATAGTTCTCCATCACATTATCAAGTCAGTGAAATTAAATGGACAAATCTTTGGATCCAATCAATAACTTTTATTTCCACTGAACACAAGGGTTTAGTTACAAAAAGTATTGTAGATTAAATTTTAATTCAGCCAATACAATCAAATGCCAAATCTTATTAATTGCATTTCCCATCCTGAATTCAATAGATTGCATTTAAGATAATTAAGCATGAAGAGACACATGGGAATATAGCAGTTTATAATTTTACTCAAATCTCTTCCTATTGTATTTGAAATGTACTCTGCAGGAATCCAATTATTGCAAATCAATTACTGAAAGTCAAGTGAAGATTTGCATTTTGCTCAATTGCTTGTTAATGTCAATCATTTGGTTTATCTCCTTCATATTCCTGCTCTTGCATCCATGGTGAGATGAATCATCTAAAGGCTTTGTGTGTGCTTCTGTCACTTGGATGAAATGTCAAACCCCAATGAATTTATATTTGCTCTCTCGAGTTAGGATTTGCAAGCTGTAAGTCTGTAAATTCCAGCTGTGGGCGTTACAGAAGGGGGGTCAAACCTCAGTCCCCTCTTAACACAAAATCAAAGTTCAAAGTATGTATATGTTACCGTATACTACCCTGAGATTCATTTTCTTGCAGGCATTCACAGTAGCACAAAGAATGGAAAATTACACACAGAAGACTTATAAAGAACCAAGTGTAAAGGAAGATCATTTGTGCAAATATAATAACAAACAAATAAATAAATAACACAGCAAACATGAGCTGTGGAGTCCTTGAAAGTGAATCCATAGGTTATGAGTTGAATGAAGTAATCCATGCTGGTTAAACGCCAGATTGCTATTTAACTTAACTGGGTACTCTGCATCAGAATACACCATTAACAGTTACATTAACAGAGTTGTTGACGTTAATTACAAGCAGGTCTAATTTAGACCGCTGCTATCCTCATCCAGGGTCCTCATTCGCTGCCATCGGTGAGTCCTGGGGTGAACACCAAAGATCGGAGCCTAAAGCTCATTCGGAAGTCTGGAAGTCAAGGGCCAAAGGCCAAAGCCCTGAGTCAATCTGCATGTTCAACTTGAGGCTGGAGTCCAGACAGGCCCAAGTGTGTGTGTGTGTGTGTGTGTGTGTGTGTGTGTGTGTGTGTGTGTGTGTGTGTGTGTGTGTGTGTGTGTGTGTGTGTGTGTGTGTGTGTGTGTGTGTGTGTGTGTGTGTGTGTGTGTGTGTGTGTGTGTGTGTGTGTGTGTGTACACACGCACATGTGGTGGGGGGATTGGTGAGAGGGAGGAAAGAGTTTGTTTACTGTTGTTGTTTTTTTTTGTTGTGTTCTATGTTATTCTGCCAAGCACTGTGGGCATGCTATGTTGGCACCAGAATGTATGGCGACACTTGAAGGCTGCCCTCAGCATACCCATAGGTTGTGTTGGTTGTTAATGCAAACAGTGCATTTCATTGCATGTTTCAATAAATAAATTAACCTGAATCTGCTAAGTGTTAGTTTCTCTAACTTTTCATTGAGAACAAAGGTATACCAGTGACTTTCTTAGACAGTTAAGGAGGTTCAGCATGTCACTGAACACTCTAAGAAACTTCTACAGATACTCTAAACTTATCTACATAAGGTGTTGCCTCAGTAAGGTAGCATTAATCATCACTATCACTATTACCTTTGCCATGCCATCTTCATGCCATTACCATTGGGCATGAGATACTGAATATAGAAAACACAGGCCCTTCAGCCCACAATGTGGTGCTGACCATGTAACCTACTCTAGAAGCTCCCTAGAATTTCCCTACCGCATAACCCTCGATTTTTCTAAGCTCCATGTACCTATCTAAGAGTCTCTTAAAAGACCCTATTGAATCCACCTCCACCACTTTCACTTGTAGTGCATTCCACGCACCAACCATTCTCTGTATGAAAAACTTACCTCTGACATCCCCCTTGTACCTACTTCCAAGCACCTTAAAACTATACCCCTTCATGTTAGCCATTTCATCCCTGTGAAAAAGCCTCTGGCTATCCACATGATCCATCATCTTATATACCTATATCAGGTCACCTCTCATCCTCCATCGCTCCAAGGAGAAAAGGTCAAGTTCACCCAACCTATTCTCATAAGGCATGCTCTCTAATCCAGGCAACATCCTTGTAAATCTCCTTTGCACTCTCTCTGTAGTATCCACATCCTTCCTATCGTGAGGTGACCAGAACTGAACACAGTACTCTAAATGGGGTCTAACTAAGGTCTTTTATAGCTGTAATATTACCTCACGGCTCTTGAACTCAATCCCATAGTTGATGAAGGCCAACACACCATATGCCTTCTTAACAACACTGTCAATGTGAAGTCCCTTATCACCAGGTTCAAGAACAGCTACTGTACTTCCCTTTAATCATTGAACGAACCTGCATAATCCTAATTATTACCTCAGCTTAGTAACACTTTGACCACTTTACTCCAAAATGGGCATTTTTTGTTCTAACTATTCTCTTTATTTTGTATCAGCTAGGTTTACATTATGTTTATTCTTGTGAATGTTGTGTTTGTGATTTTGCAGCAAGCAAGTTTTTTACTACACCTATCCGGTTGAGGATAACTCCTTTAACTCAGCTTCATGACTGTAGTAAAGTTTGAAGCCACAAACAGAACATTGTTTATGAACAGATTACTCAAATCCTCAACATGACCACAATACCTTCTGTCTCTGGGCTATTATTGTTATAATATACTTGCCCTGAGGTTCCAGTGGTCTGGGACTTTACCTGTTCGGTTTATATGATTTACAAATAGTACAAACTTGTCCGTGCAATCATCAGGAAGACTATTCAGTTATCATATCTAGAGCAAGGAGAGATCAGAATTCCTGACCGTGTTAACTTCCAGCAAACGTGAGTCACTGTTAACCTACGGAGTGGCCTCATGCTGCTAGATGCTCTCAGTTATTTACACATAAAAGGTGATTGATGGAATAGACATCTATAATTTTATTTACAAACTTTTGTATCAGCATTCCCAAATGATTGGCAAATGGATATTTTTTTGCCGACCAGCTTTGTGGTCAACATATCCAAGATGTGGCTGTCCAATCATTAAATCATAGTATGCAGAAGGACCCTGTGTCTGCATATACTTGGAGTCATCATTTACATATTCACCAAAGCAGATGAGATAACTGGGCCCTAACCCAACTGCTATTAGTTAAAGATCCCCCGACTAACTGCTGAACAACTGTCCCCTTTGACAACAAAATATCATGACAAAACTTGGACACTTCCAAGTGATCCTAATATGATAGAATTCACCCTGAAATTAGAGAAGGTGAAGCTAAAGTGAGAGGTATCGGTATTACAGTGGAGTAAAGAGAATTACAGAGGCGTGAGAAAAGGGCTGGCCAAAAAATGATTGGAAAAGAACACTGGCAGAGATGAAGGCTGGAATTTCTGGAAGCAATTTGGAAGGCATAGGAAATATACTGTACATACCAAAGATGAAGAAGTATTCTAAAGGCAAGATGATACAACCGTAGCTAACAAGAGAAGTCAAAGCCAACATAAAAGCCAAAGAGAGGGTATATAATGCAGCAAAAAATAGTGTTAAATTAGAGGATTAGGAAGCATTTAAAAACAACAGAAGGCAACTAAAAAGGTAATTAAGGAGGAAGAGATAGAACATAAAGGTAAGCTAGGCAATAATACTAAAGAGGATCCCAAAACTTACTTCAGATACATAAAGTGTAAAAAAGAGGCAAAAGTGGATATTGGATTGTTAGAAAGTGATGCTGGAGAGGTCGTACTTGGGGACAAAGAAATGGCAGATTAACTGAGTAAGTATTTTGCATTACTCTTCACTGACTATGCCGGAACACTAGCAGTATGCCAGAAGTTCAAGAGTGTCAGGAGGCAGAAGTGTGTGAATATACCATTACTAGGGAGAAGGTTCCTGTGAAACTGAAAGGTCTGAAGGTAGATTAATCACTTGAACCAAATGATGTACACTCGAGGAAGTGGCTGAAGAGATTGTGGAGGCATTAGTAATGATCTTTCGAGAATCAGTTGATTCTGACATGGTTCCGAAGGAATGGAAAATTGCAAATGTCACTCCACTTTTCAAGAAGGGAAGAAGGCAGAAGAAAGGAAATTATTGGCCAGTTAGTTTGACCTCAGTGGTTGGGAAGATATTGGAGTTAATTGTTAAGTACGTGGTTTAGGATACTTGGAAGCACATGATAAAAATAGGGCAGTCAGCATAGTTTCCTCAAGGGAAAATTTTGCATGACAAATCTGTTGAAATTCTTTCAAGAAATAACGTAGTACAGACAAAGGAGAATCGGTGCATGTTGTGTATTTGGATTTTCAGAAGGCCTTTGGCAAGGTGTTATGCATGAATCCTCTTAACAAGTTAAAAGACCATGATATTACAGGAAAGATACTAGCATGGATAAAGCAGTGGCTGATTGGCAAGAGCCAAAGAATAAAAGAGGAATAAGAGGAACCTTTTCTGGTTGCTACCAGTGATTAGTGGTGTTCCACAGGGGTCTGTGTTGGGACCATTTCTTTTTATGTTCTACCGATGTCTCCCTATATGCGTCCAAAACTCACAGTTATGTGAGGAGCACTGCTTTCCCGCCAATACAAGTCACGTGCGCGTGCCTCACAGTCTCATTCCCGCCAGTCTCGCAGTGGTTTTGGCAAGGTGTGGATGTGCGATCTTGCACTCTTAAACTTTTGTTGGTTTTACCTACGGTGCAGTGATTTTGTGCTTGAAATATTTAACTATGCCTCCTAAGCATCCGATGTCATGTCCTGGGCCATCGGTCGAGCGGCAGAGAACTGCTTTAACACTTGGAAAAAAGTTGGAAATTATAAACAACGCGGCATCAGCTGAAGGTAACATAGCTCTGGGACGCTACTGCCAGGAACAGAATCTTGCCTTTAAAGTTCTTTTGCTGCTTGACAATGCGCCAGCCCATCCTAAACATTTGGACAGCATTCATCCTAACATAACAGTGCATTTCCTGGCGCCTAACACAACATCGCTAATTCAACCACTGGACCTAGGTGTGATCCACATTCAAGGCGTTTTTTTTTACGGTGAACTATCTCTCAGATGCTGCAAGCAACAGACGATTTTGAAAATCCGGGGGGTTACCAACGGTGAGGGAATGGTGGAAGTCGGAACACTTGGCACAAATGGTGATGGACATGGACCCAAGTTTAAAATGGAGTCAGCATTTCAGTTGTTCTCTGTCATCAACCCTTCTTCCTTACAAGCAAATTTATGCTGAAAAACAAAATGTTGCCAAGCAAACAACCCTCACCACAACACACACAAAATGCTGGTGGAACACAGCAGGCCAGGCAGCATCTATAGGGAGAAGCGCTGTCGACGTTTCGGGCGGAGACCCTTCATCAGGAGTCCTGACCCTCCTGACGAAGGGTCTCCACCCGAAACATCGACAGCACTTCTCCTTACAGATGCTGCCTGGCCTGCTGTGTTCCACCAGCATTTTGTGTGTGTTGTTTGAATTTCCAGCATCTGCAGATTTCCTCGTGTGATTTCCTCACCACTTTCTTCAAACCGGTGCCGGGAGTTCTAAGAGTTCTGTGAGTCTTCCTTCACCCCTTGCTGTGCCTGATATCTTGATGACCACAACCATCCATGCACCTTATCCACGTAAAGCTGCCCGACACCACAACAACCACTCATCTCCCAGAGCAAACACACCTGCCACTGTTGGTGAGTACTGTACACCCTAGTATGTTAACTTTCTATGATTTATTACATTGAATATTACCTTAAATTGATTAAATGTAATACGAATCTGCCTTGTGGTACTGCTTTTGTGTCGTATTGGTATGAAGATGTGAATAAATTACAGATAAAACATACTTAGGAAGCCCTCTGGAACGCATCCCTATTTTCTCCATTTAAATAATTATTCACATTATGCATCGACTATGAGGAATGTATCCCCCACATATAATGAGGATAGGGTGTATGTCAATGTCTAGATGCTGCCTGGCCCGCTGAATTCCAGCATTTTGTGCGTATTACTTGGATTTCCAGTATCTGCAGATTTTCTCCTTTTGTGGAGGACAGAATTGATAGTTTTGTGGCCAAGTTTGAGGGCAATACAAAGATAGGTGGAGGGTCAGGTAGCTTTGAGGAAATAGACAGACTACAGAAGAACTTAGATAATTTAGGAGAATAGGCAAAGAAGTGGCAGATGGAATACAGTGTCAGGAAGTCTATAGCCACGCGCTCGAATAGAAGAAATAAAACAGTAGACTATTTTCTAAATGGAGAGAAAATTCCCTTTAGGATTCCCTAAAGCATATATGTCAAACTCAAGGCCTGCGGGCCAAATCCGGCCCACGGTGGAATTATCTTTGGCCCGCGAGATAATATCTAATTACTATTAAAGCTGGCCCCAGTAATCGAAGCGCCTATGGCGTATGATATGGCTAATGCTGAGTTTATTCAGGTACCAGGTTTTCAGGGTTTTTAGTGTTTATTCGGCAGTCTTGCTCGGCAGTCTTCTTCATAAGAAACGGAATTTGTAAAGTGAAACACTTTGTAGTTATAGCAGAGACTGAGACACATGAGAGCAGGCTGAAAAAACGGAGGCAATGAAAGCTGCGTTCGCACGCGTCCGACTGATCCGGCCCGCATGAAGCTGCATTTTGCTCAATCTGGCCCGTGACCTAAAATGAGTTTGACACCCCGCCCTAAAGGTTCATTTGCGGGTTGAGTCAGTGGTGAGGAAGGCAATGGGACGTTAGCATTCATTTTGAGAGGACTAGAATATAAAGGAAGGATGTAATTTTGAGGCTTTATAATGCACTGGGGAGGCCTCACTTGGGGTGTTGTGAGCCTTTTGTCTAAGAAAAGATGTGCTGATATTGGAGGGGGTTCAAAGGAGGTTTACAAAAATGATTCTGGGATTGGAGGCCTTGCCATTTGATGGCTCACTGAAATTCCGAAGAATGCGGGTGACCTCATTTAAACCTATTGAATGTTGAAAAGCCTTGATAAAATGGATGTGAGGAGGATGTTTCCTGTGGTGGAGGAGTCTAAGATCAGAGGACACTGCCTCAGAAAAGAGGTCTACCCTTTTAGAATGGAAATGAGGAGCAATTTCTTTAACCAGAGAGTGTTCAATCTGTGGAAGAAGGCAGAAGATTGGGGCTGAGAGAGAAAATAGATCAGCCATGATGAAATGGAAGAGCAGCCTCGATGGGCCAAATGGCCTAATTCAACTCCTATGACTTATTGTATTATGGACTTAAGTTCTCGTTTTTTTTTATTATTTACACAATTTGTCTGATTTTGCACATCGTTGTTGCCAGACTTTACTTTTGTACAGTTTTCATAAATTCTGTTGTATTTCATTTTACTCCTGTAAATGCCAGTAAGAAAATGAACCTCAAAGTAGTATATGGTAACATACTGTATACATACTTTGATGATAAATTTACCATATAACCATATAACATATAACATACAACCATATAACAATTGCAGCATGGAAACAGGCCATCTCGGCCCTTCTAGTCTGTGCCGAACGCTTCTCCCACCTAGTCTCACCTACCTGCACTCAGCCCATAACCCTCCATTCCTTTCCTGTCCATATACCTATCCATTTTTTTTTCTAATGACAAAATCGAACCTGCCTCTACCACTTCTACCGGAATCTCATTCCACACAGCTACCACTCTCTGAGTAAAGAAGATCCCCCTCGTGTTACCCCTAAACTTTCGCCCCTTAACTCTCAACTCATATCCTCTTGTTTGAATCTCCCCTGTTCTCAATGGAAAAGGCCTATCCACATCAACTCTATCTATCCCCCTCATAATTTTAAATACCTCTATCAAGTCCCCCCTCAACCTTCTACACTCCAAAGAATAAAGACCTAACTTGTTCAACCTTTCTCTGTAACTTAGGTGCTGAAACCCAGGTAACATTCTAGTAAATCTCCTCTGTACTCTCTCTATTTTGTTGACATTTTTCCTATAATTCGGTGACCAGAACTATATACAATACTCCAAATTTGGCCTCACCGATGCCTTGTACAATTGTAACATTACATCCCAACTCCTATACTCAATGCTCTGATTTATAAAGACCAGCATACCAAAAGTTTTCTTCACCACCCTATCCACATGAGATTCCACCTTCAGGGAACTATGCACCATTATTCCTAGATCACTCTGTTCTACTGAACTTTGAACTTCCATTAGCTGGCCAGTGGTGCAGTGGCATCAACACCGGACTTTGAGGTGAGCAGTCCTGGGTTCGAATCCGGGTGGCTTCTTGTATGCTCTCCATCCGTGCTAGGTTGAGCATCGAGCTAGCAACTTGGCTTCATAAAAAACAAATACTAAAGAAACAGGAAGCTTGCCACCCGATGTGACACAGGTGTGGAGAGCAACAACTTTGAATTTCCATAGTTCAGGAGTCACCCCTCAAAATGTACAGACCTCAATGATGAGAATTCACTGTTGCTTTCAATGCCCCAGTACAGTCTCACACCAGCGAGTAAATTTGTTCAAGTTCAAGTTTAATTATCATCCAACCATACATGAATACCCATGAATACAGCCAAATGAAACATAATTCCTCCAGGGCCAAGGTACAAAACACAGTACTAACAGCCATACACAACACAAAGTACATATATGATGGCAATTAAGCATGCAGTAACCCAAAAATAAATCACCCAAATATCTGAGTGACATGTTCTGTAAACTGATGGTGCATGGGTGTAATGGGTGTTAAGCACTTCTCAGCAGTCCACAGATGAACATACGCTTGTACGCACACAATCTGGCTTGTCACTGTTGTAATATGTGTACTGTGGGATTCTAACAAAGAACCATATTCAGGAAGAAATAGAACTTTTATTTAACAGCAACAACCACACGTGTCTTACAGCAGCATGCCTTGTCCTTGCTTCATCTGGGGCCACGCCCCTCTGGCTCACCAATAAACAAGGGAAAAGGTCTTTCAATGTTTGACATTATCAATGTCCAACAGGGTCTTGTGATCGCAAGAGGAACATCATTCACAGTTAGACTGCCCACTGCCTTCACACACCAACTATGATACCTTCCCATAGCAGCCAGTAACACAGTCCACACGAAGTCAGCTCCTCCAGCTCCACCACTAACAAGTAGCTTGCTGATGGGGTTTACCTACAGTACCTGAAGTTCTCAATATCCAGCATCGTTCTGTGATCATAAAAAAGACATTTATAAGGCAGGGAGGAGGTTGGCACACAAATAGAGAAAGCTTGTAGACAGTATGTGAGGGAGAATAGGCAGGTGATAGAGAAGGGAGTGTTGTGAACATAGCGGATGAGTTTAGAGCGTGGATCAGTACTTGGAGCTATGATGTGGTGGCCATTACAGAGACTTGGATGGCTCAGGGACAGGAATGGTTACTTCAAGTGCCAGGTTTTAGACAGGGAGGGAGGCAAAAGAGGTGGGGGCATGGCACTGTTGATCAAAGATAGTATCATGGCTGCAGAAAAAGTGGACGCCATGGAGGGATTGTCTTCACATTGATGAAGGAAGAGCAATAGATGCAGTGTATATGGATTTCATCAAGGCATTTGATAAGGTACCCCATGCAAGGCTTACTGAGAAAGTAAGGAGGCATGGGATCCAAGGGGACATTGCTTTGTGGATCCAGAACTGGCTTGCCCACAGAAGGCAAAGAGTGGTTGTAGATGGGTCATATTCTGCATGGAGGTCGGTCACCAGTGGAATGCCTTAGGGATATGTTCTGGGACCTTTACTCTTCAATGATTTTTATAAATGACCTGGATGAGGAAGTGGAGGGAAGGGTTAGTAAGTTTGCTGATGACACAAAGGTTGGAGGTGTTGTGGATAGTATGGAGGGCAGTCAGCGGTTACAGCGGGACTCTGATAGGATGCAGAACTGGACTGAGAAGTGGCAGATTGAGTTTAACCCAGGTAAGTGTGAAATGGTTCATTTTGGTAGTTCAAATATGATGGCAGAATATAGTATTAATCGTAAGACTCTTGGTAGTATGGAGGATCAGAGGGATCTTGGGGTCCAAGTCCATAGGATGCTCAAAGCAGCTGCGCAGGTTGACTCTGTGGTTAAGAAGGCATACAGTGTATTGGCCTTCATCAATCGTGGAACTGAATTTAGGAGCCAAGAGGTAATGTTGCAGCTATATAGGACCCTGGTCAGACCCCACTTGGAATACTGTGCTCAGTTCTGGTCGCCTCACTACAGGAAGGATGTGGAAGCCAAGAAAGGGTGCAATGGAGATTTGCACGGATGTTGCCTGGATTGGGGAGCATGCCTTATGAGAATAGGTTGAGTGAACTCAGCCTTTTCTGCTTGGAGCGACAGAGGATGAGAGATGTATAAGATGATGAGAGGCATTGATCATGTGGATAGTCAGAGGCTTTTTCCTAGGGCTGAAATGGTTGCCACAAGAGGACACAGGTTTAAGGTACTTGGGAGTAGGTACAGAGGAGATGTCAGGGGTAAGTTTTTTTACTCAGAGAGTGTGAGTGCGTGGAATGGACTGCTGGCAACAATGGTGGAGATGGATATGATGGATACGATAGGATCCTTTAAGAGACTTGTAGGTAGGTACATGGAGCTTAGTAAAATAGAGGGCTATAGGTAAGCCTAGTAATTTCTAAGGTAGGGACATGTTCGGCACAACTTTGTGGGCCAAAGGGTCTGTATTGTGCTGTAGGTTTTCTATGTTTCTAAAAACACTTTTACTTGGCCCCCAAGAGGCCATTGTGTCCGAATGCATATGTGAGTACCTCCAGTTGAACTCTGTCTTTTTGTTTGTTTCCCCCTAGCTGTCAGTCTGTGGTTTTGTATTGCCATGTGCTCCTGTCCCCACTCCTGCTCTACTCTCGGCCCTGTATTACTGAGTACTCTGTCTCTCATCTGCTTCTCATTATTACCTGTATTGCTGCCACCTGTCAGACCCCACTTGGGCTCCACTTATCATCTGCTTCTCTGTTTATTGCTCAGTGTATTTCAGTCCTGTGTTTTCACCTGCTTGTTGCCAGATTGTTTCAGTGAATTTTCCTGAGCCTTTCCAGCATTTGTGTCTGTATTCTGTCAGTCTGAATATTGACTCTGCCTGTTTCCCAATTCTGGTTTTTGGATTTCTCTGGATGTTTTGATCTCTGTCTGGACTTTGATGCTGACTTTGTTTGCACCTTGGGATTTGTTACTCAATTAATATCACTGTGTGCACAGTACTGTGTCTGCGATTGGATCCCTGCTCCAGCGTCCTGACAGCATATTTCTCAGGTATGAATGGTTTAGAGCAGTCGTCTCCAACCTGGGGTCCAAGGACCCCATAGTCAATGGTAGGCATCCATGGCATTAAAAAGTTAGTGAACCTCTAGTTTAGAGGGATATGGGCCAAATGCAGGCGAATGAGATGAGTCCAAGCTGACAACCTAGTCAGCATGGACTAGTTGCGTCAAAGGGCCTGTCCTGTTCTGGTTATATGTATGACTATATGATTCTAAAACCTAGTATGAGTTAAGCAAAAACAATGGACCTTACACTATTATACATGGATGCTGTCATGAAAGGTATTCTCAAACATACACTTGATCTGTTTGAGGAAATACTGATTGATTATTCATTGCACAGAGCAGCAACAACCCAAAGCCAAAGTTCAAAGTAAATTTATTATCAAAATATGTATACGTCACCATATACTAACCTGAGTCTCATTTGCTTGTGGATAGTCTCAGTAGATACAAAGAAACACAATAAAATCAATTAAAATCTACACGCAAATGAAGATGGACAAACTGTGCATAAGACTAACTGTACAATTAGGAAATAAAAATAAATAGTAGTGAGAACGTGAGTTGTAGAACCCTTGAATGTGAGTCCATAGGTTGTAGAATTGTTTAGCATTGAGGTCAGTGAAGTTATCCACCAAACCATTTGCCAGTGCTTTAATCAAAATATCCACCCACACAAATCACACGCACTCATAATTTGGTCTCATGAGTCACAGGTCGAGTATTTCCTTCTGTGTGGACGTAAATTCCCCTAGTGTTTCTTTATAATTGCCTTCATCACATAGATCATTTTTGCAATGACATTAGAGTTATGGAGTCAGAAAGCACAGAAGTGGTGACTTTGCTCACCAACTCTACACCGGTCCCAGCTGCGCTAATCTTATTTTATTCTGCACACTCTCCCATCACCTTCACCCTGATTGTACCATTCACCTGTACACTAATTACAATTTACAATGGCCAATGAACTCACCATCAGAGCACCCAGAGGAAACCCATGCAGTTAAAGAGAGAACATAATACTCCACCCTGAGCCAGAAGGCAGCATTGAACCTCTGTCCCTAGAACTGAGAGGAGAATGTTTTACAAACAGCGTCACTGTGTGGCCCAAGTTTTCTTTAGGCCTCAGTTGTAAATCCAACTGTGTTCTTCTATCTCAGTGCACTTTAAGCATTAAAGAACCGATCAGGTTAAATAATTTCTCTACAGCAAGTATGTCAGTTCCTTTCTAAGCTACGTTAACCATTTCACTCTATACCATTTTCAATTAACTCTTCTGTGCTTGAGACATATTCTTCAGTGTAAATTCCACAATTATTAAAATAAACTTTATTCACAATAATAAACCATGCAATGCCTTTTCATTCTTACATTCATAGTTATAGTACTGTGCAAAAGTCTTAGGCACCCATGTATAGCTAGCGTGTCTCAGACTTTTGCATAGTTTTATATATTATGCCTTTCCAGTTAACTAATAACACTTAATACTACTGAGCTAATACAAAGCGAAATAGTCTTATTTCTGTTTCTCAACCACATTCCTATTTTAACCAATATACAGAACAGTGCAAAAGTCTTAGGCAGCATCACTATATATATGTGCCTAAACCTTTTGCACGGTACTGTCAATTTCTTAAAACCAATAGGACTGTTGCCACTCATGTGCCCCTCCTTGGATGGTACACTACTATATTAATCGAGGGTCTTCCTCTCCGAATCCAGCTCCTCTGTCTCTTGTAGTGGAAGAGCCCTATACTGTGGTCTTTCCTCACTGAGCCTTTGCAGTGGCTGTACCAAGCTTCAGTGCGTCCCTCAGCATGTCTTCCTGCAACTTTGAACGTGCCACTCGGCAGCATTCCTCCATGGAGGCATCGATGTTCTGGCAGACCAGCAGTTTGGGCAGACCAAAGGACTTCTTTCACCAATGAGCTGCCGACGGCACTTGATGTGCGTCTCTGTTATGACACAGGCCCTTCCACGTGCTTGTCACATCACATGTAGGCATTCATGTTTAGCGTGGTAGCAAGGCCTTCTAGCCCAACGATCCCACACCACTCAAGTACACTTATGTAACCAATTAACCTACTGACCCATACATCTTTGGGATGTGGTAGGAATCTGGGACAACCAAAGGAAAGCTAAGTGGTTACAGGCAGAAGTAAGACTCCTTACAGTAGATGGGAAATGAACTCGGACTGCTGGTCCTCTAATAGTGTTTGAAAATTGAACTCTAATAGTGTTACACTAACCACTACGCTACTCAGCTACTCTGTTTCAAACCTCTTCCTAGGATGTTACTGCTGGTGCCAGCACTTATTATCCATCTCTAACTGTCCCGGAAGTGACCAGCAGTTAAAATTCTACCCCTTTATAGGGCCTGGAGTCACAAATAACCAAACTAAGTAAGGACAGCAGATTCTTCCACAGTAAAGTAGCAATGAACCAAATGGGACTTTGTCAAAGTATGGCTGTTTAACCTTTATTGATACAACTTTAAAAAAAAACTAGATTCGTTTAATTTCTTCAATTTAATTCCCCAGTTGCTACAGTGGGATTCGAACTCATATCTCTGGAGCAATGATTCAGAACTCATCCGGGAACAGAAAGACAAAATCACCTTCAGTTTAACTTGTCCAACTAGTGGCTACTTTATTAGGTACTCCTATACACCTGCTTGTTAATGCAAATATGTACACACGACAGGAACTCAATGCATAAAAGCATGCGGACGTGGTCAAGAGGTTCCGTCGTTGTTCAGACCAAACACCAGAATGGGGAAAAAGGTGTGATCTAAGAGATTTGACTTAGGTCAAGCCACTTGATCTAAGTGGAATAATTGTTGGTGCCAGACAGGGTAGTTTGAATAGCTCAGAGACTGCTGATCATGTGGAATTTTCACGCACAGCAGCCTCTAGAGTTTATAGAGAATGGTGTGAAAAACAAACAAAAAAATCCATTGAGTGGCAGTTCTGTGGGTGAAAATACCTTGTTAATGAGAGAGGTCAGCGGAGAATGGCCAGACTGGTTTGACAGTAACTCAAATAACCACACATTACAACAGTGGTATGTAGAAGAGCTTCTCTAACTGCACAATACATTGAAACTCGAAGAGGATGGACTACAGCAGCAGAAGACCATAAGCATACACTCAGTGGCCACTTTGTGCCCTGTACCTAATAAACTGGCCATTGAGTGTAGCTTCACATAACTTTTAATATTTGGTGTTTCTGCTTGGCAGCAAAAACAAACAGAGAGCATCATCCCTTAGTGCTCCTCATTCCCAGGGTGGAAAGCAGAAATTAAACAGCTGGAAACGCTCAACAGATCAGGCCGCTGTGCAGAGTAAAACAGAATTAATGTTTCAGCCTCATGACCTTTCATCAGCACAGTTTAAAGTGGCAGTTTATTTAACAGCAGTAATGTTAGATATGATTAAAGAAGATTCAGCTCGCTCTTCTACTGAATTAACTCTCGGATCATGCCCTTGAATTGCACTTTGAATCATCCAAATAGTTTGCTTCCATTGCTTATCTTAGTAGATTATTCCAAACATTTATCATTCCTTGAGCATTTTTTCTAGATGTGCTGGTTTTAAAGTTACCCATCCTATTCCTGACCATCTGGGACCTACTCTCTTCTTGTTACTACCTTCAAGGAGGAGGTACAGGAGCTTGAAGACTCACACTCAACAAGTCAGGAACAGCTTCTACCCCTCCACCATCAGAATCCTGAACGGTCCATGAACCTATGAACAGTACATTGTTATTCCTTTTCTTTGCACTATTTAGATATTTTGCAGTTTATAGTAATTTTATATCTTTGCACTGTACAACTGCTGCAGACAACAAATATCACAACACAAGTCAAGCATCAAATTCCATCTATAAATATGCTGATGACACAACTATTTCAGGTAGTGATGAGAGGGCGTACAGGAGCGACATATATCAGCTAGTAGAGTTGCAGCAACAACTTTTCACTCAATATCATAGGAAGTGATTCCTGCCTGTGGCCATCAAACTTGACGACTCCTCCCTCAGAGTGTCAGACACCCTGAGCCAATAGGCTGGTCTTGGACTAATTTCCACTTGGCATAATTTACTTATTATTATTTAATTATGTATGGTTTTTATATTGCTATATTTCTACACTATTCTTGGTTGGTGCAACTGTAACAAAACCCAATTTCCCTCGGGATCAATAAAGTATGTCTGTCTGTCTGTGTCAGTAAGACCAAAGAACTGATTGTGGACTTCAGAAAGGGTAAGACAAGGGAAGACACACCAGACTTCAAAGGGGGATCATAAGTGGAAAGAGTGAGCAATTTCAAATTTCCAGGTGTTAATATTGCTGAGAATCTATCCTGGACGCAGCATATCAATGCAGTTACAAAGAAGGCACAACAGTGGCTATATTTCATTAGGGGTTTGAGGAGGTTTGGTATGTCACCAAAGAAGCTCGCAAATATCTATGGAGCACTTTAACTGGCTGAATCACCATCTGGTACAGGGGTGGGGGTGCTACTCCACAGGATCAAAATAAGCTATAAAGAGCTGTAAACAAAGTCAGCTCCATCATGCCTCCATAGTATCCAGGACACCTTCAAAGAGTGATGCTTCAAAAAGGTGGCATCCATCATTAAGGACTCCCAGCACCCAGGACATGCTCTGTTCTCATTGCTACCATCAGGAAAGAGGTACAGGAGCCTGAAAGCACACACTCAATTCAAGAACAGCTTTATCCCCTCTGCCGTCCAATTTCTGAATAGTTATTGAACACTTGAACACTAACTCACTTCTTTTTTATTTTTATTTTCGTGCTACTTTCTTAATTTATCAATTATATATATATATATATTTGCTATAATTCACAGTTCTTCTCTCTATTACCATGTATTGCTTGGTCCTGCTACTGCAATGACAACAAATTTCACAAGATATGCCAGTGATATTAAACCTGATTCTGAATCTGACAAGTTAGAGATAATAAATCTAATTGATTTCAATTCTCCGTTACCTTTCTTTCTTCCCTCTATCATTTTTCCCCTCTGTAATTTACGACAAGCTGCTTTTTATTTTTGGCAAATGTAAGTCCTTAAGTTTTTCTTTGGGTACCTGTCTTGTTAGTGGAATTGGTGGATATAGGTACAACTGCAACAGTTTGGATAGGTACACGGATGAGAGGGTGATGGAGGCTAGGTGGGATTAGGTAGAAGATCCAAGTCGGCATGGACTGGATGGGCCAAAGGGCCTGTTCTTGTGCTGTAGACTCGATGACCTTTTGAGTGCAAGTTCCACTCCAAAGAGTTAAGAGCAAGTTCTCAACTGCTGCAGTACTGAGGCAGTATTGCACAGTATGAAGTATAAGGTTTCAAATGCAAAGTTAAACTATCTAAGATAGATGCAATAGATTCCACTCAATCAACCTGGAGCAGGGAAATAATGTCGGGTATTCCGTCTCAATCTCAGATTTACTTCACAGACAGAATCATTTCATTATCATAGTTCAGCTGGGCATTCCCAAATGGTTGTTTGTGATCCTTTCTAGATTACAATAATTTACAACAAGGGCATCATCACAGTAGCATAGTGGTTAGTTTAACACCTTACAGCAATCATCTGTAAGATCAGGGTTCAATTCTGTAAGGAGTTTGTATATTCTCTCTGTGACCTCATCAATTTCCTTTGGGTGCTCCTGTTTCTAAAAACAAAAGGGTTTGGGTTAGTGAGTTTTGAGCATGCTATGTTGGTGCTCGAAGAGAGGCCCAGCAAAATCTTTGCCGATTTAATTTGATTCAAATGACCTATTTCACTGCTGATATACATGTGACAAATAAAGCTAATCAACCAATCAGTGAAGATACTTCAAAAATATATCAATGACACTCATGCACTTTGGGACATATTGAAAGAGACATAAAAGCAATTTCAAGTCTTTCTGTTAAACAAGCTAGATTGTGCTGCTTAACCAGCTCAATTTACTCCTCCTGGTTATTTCCTAATGTCCTCTTATTCCATCCTGCAACTTTTTAAATACTATTCTAGATCATTCTTGAGGTTTGTCAATCAAAACCAAAACCTCTCAGAAACATTTCATAAAGGCACAGCATCGTTCTCGGTGGATTTTTGCAATATTGCACTGGATTTTAATTGATGTACCACACGCTGCTCATCAAAAGTGCTGTGCTTGTTATGCTGCCAGATTTTTATGGCATTAATCAGTTCTGTTCTTTTGTATATTCCTGCCCCACATTCGTCTGAGCTTGAATATTACTGTCATGCAAAGCACCGTTGAGTTCATATGCAAAGTATGGACAACTTACAATTGGGTTCAGCATCAAGTTGTATACGTTGTAAACACTGAAGACTGAAGAGTGATCCACGGAGGAATAGTATTAACTATCCCTGGCCTCTGAACATCACGTTCAAGTCATGCTGTTGTATCATTAGATGATCAAATTTAGTTAGATCTCTAAAAGCTTTATCTCATCTCCAGCAAAGGTATGAGCTGCTTCCTTTTCAACTTTGGCCAAAAGTACAGGATTTAGAGCGTTAAGGGAAGGAACATTTACATCCATCATGTTGTTGAGAGTGGTTCCTTGTCCATTTGTCTCTCCCCACTGATCTCCCCCCGGCACTTATCCTTGTAAGCAGAACAGGTGCTTCACCTACCCCTACACCTTCTCTCTCACCACCATTCCTTTCAAACATTCCTTTCAGCTGAGGTGTCACTCCACCTGTGAAGTCTGTTGGCACCATCGACTATATCCGGTGCTCCTGGTAATGCCTCCTGTAAATCAGTGTGATCTGGTGTAGATTGGCTGACTACCTCACCGAGCACATTCGCTTCGTCCACCAGAAAAAGCAGGATCTCCTAGTGGCCACCCATTTTAATTCCACTTCCCATTCCCATTCCAACATGGCCTCCTCTAGTAGCGTGATGAAGCTACTCTCAGGTTGGAGGAGCAACACCTTATATTCCATCTGGGCAACCGCCAACCTGATGGCATGAACATTGATTTTTCAGACATCCGGTAATGCCCCCCACCCCCCCCTTCACCATTCCCCTTTCTCACCTTATCTCCTTACCTGCCCATCACCTCCATCTGGTACTCCTCCCTATTTTCATACTTCCATGGTCTTCCCCCCTCTCCTATCAGATTCCCCCCTCTCCAGCTCTGTATTGTTTTCACCAATCAACTCCCTAGCTCTTTAATGCACTCCAGCCCCTCCCAGTTTCACCTATCACCTTGTATTTCTTCCTCCCCTCCCCCCACCTGCTAACTCTGACTCCTCATCTTTTTTCCTCCAGTCCTGCTGAAGGGTCTCAGCCTGAAGCGGCAACTGTACTCTTTTCCACAGGTGCTGCCTGGCCTGCTGAGTTCCTCCAGCATTTTGTGTGTGTTGCTTCAATTTCCAGCATCTGCAGATTTTCTCTTTTTTAAATTCATAGCCTTATCTTTTAGCACATGTTAAAAATAATCACTTAAAATAATCAGGTTGCAAAAGGTTTCTTTTGACACATTAACTGATTATTTTTAATGCACATTAAAGATAATTAGTTAAACTAAATACAACAAGTTCTAAAACTACTACTTCCCTTCAAACAACTGGCTCCTGAACCAACTGGCACAACCCTAGTCACAAACACAAGAAATTCTACAAATGCCGGAAATCCAGAGTAAAACACACAAAATGCTCAAGGAACTCAAGAGTTCTGGCAGTATCCATGGAGAGGAATAAAGAGTAGAATTTTTGGGCCGAGACCTTTCATCAAAATTAATGATGAAGTCCTCATGAAGGGTCTGGGTGCGAAACTTTGAATTTTTAGTCCTCTTCATTGACACTGCCTGTCCTGCTGAGTTCCTCCAGCATTTTGTGTGGGTTAAACAGTAAAAACATTTTGATTGGCACAAAAGGAGTCAGGATGGGCACTTTGTGGATCTGATGCTGTGTGTCTGTGATTCTACTGTAATCAAGTTCTTCTTTGCATCTCTCTGTACAGGTACTTGTGCATTTGACAATAAACTCAACTTTGACATCAACTTGACTTTGATTAGACTTCCAGAGAACTATATTAGCTGCAAAGAAGAGATCATGTAATGAAGCAAAAAGGATTATGAGGGGTGAATGATAAGTTTGTGGCCTAAGGTAGAAGGAGATGATTTATTAACTTCAAACTTTCTGCATAATCACTCAAAGAGCTGACTTGCATGTGCATGTAACTAGAGCTGTATAATTCATCTCCTTCTACCTTAGGCCACGAACTTATCAATCACCCCTGCTGTGGACACTTTCTGAAGGTCCAAGATCCGTATGCTCCACGGCCGCTGGACTAAGTGTGTAAATGTAGGAGGGGACTATGTTGAAAAATAAATGTGCTAGGTTTTCTAAAATTGACTCCTCCTATATTAGGCCACAAACTTATCAATCACCCCTCGTACATCCCATCAAAGTTGGCACCTCTGCTTCCACACCTTAAAAGCAGGAAGAAATCAGACAGTTTGATGCTCTTTTACCTCAGCCCTGAGACCAGGGAGACTAGAGAGGGAGAATTGCTTTGGCCACTCTCACCACCTCCTACTCCTTAGCCTTCAGGAACCTCACTTTAGACATATCCAGTCAAATTGAGAAACTCTCCATGTGTGGAATTCTTAACAGTACCTCTTGCCTCAAAAAACAGGCTTGTTTTCCTTCTGTTGTATCAATAACGCGTCATGATAGAGACAGAAAGAAAATAGCATATTAAAAGCGATGCTATCTTACTGTACATTCAAGCCCACCCTTTGGGATAGTTATATTAACTAATTGGTTATTGATCTCAGGCTAATGAGCTGCAGTCTCCTAGCCTTAGTTTGTCCTGGTATGGGGAAACTGTTCTATGTACCAATGACTGCTTGCTAATGCTTCATGGTTACCCTCATTGAGAGATGTTTTCCTATAAGTGAAATGAAGGAATAGAATGATTGGTACATCTACTGAGGTATTACAAAGCAGTTTAGAGGTCTTTAAAGTAGTGTAGATATTGCTGTAATGTTGGAAATACATATTCTATTTTCACTTTATCAGGTACATGAGAATCTAATTAGGCTCGTTAATCCGATTATCTAATCAGCCAATCATGTGGCTTTATTTCAATGCATACAAACATGCAGACATGGTCAAAAAGTTTAGTTTTGCTCTGACCAAACATCAGAATGGGGGGAAAAATGTGATCTAACTGACTTTGACTATGGAATGATTGTTGATTCCTGACAGGGTGGTTTGAGTATCTCAGAAATTGCTGATCTCCTGGGATTTTCACACACAACTGTTTCTGGAGTTACAGAGAGTGGTGGGAAAGACAAAAAAAAAAATCCAGTGAACAGCAATTCTGTTGATGCAAACACTTTCTTAATCAGAGAAGTCAGTGGGGAATGTCCAGACTGGTTCAAACTGACAGCAAGCGACAGTACCTCAGATTAACCACAAATTAGAGTGGTGTGCAGAGGGGCATCTCCGAGTGCACAACATATCAATCCTTCAAGTGGATGGGCTACATCAGCAGAACACCATACAGGCTCAGCTTCTGCACCTGGTAAAGTGGCCACTGAGTGCATGTGATGTTGACTGGGTGGAAATAAACACTAGCCTGCTCACAGAATTATGGTCCTTTACATCACATTCAAGGGGGGCAAGCAAGGACAATGTCAACATCCCAGTGATAGTATAGGCCAATGTCAATTCATCTGGGGAACATCAGACTGAAGTGTAACCCTTTTAGCAACGATACTGCTCCTCAAACAATATCCAGTTCCCCAAAACAAGGTAACAAAGACTCAGTGAACATCTTAAACATCCATACTCCCATCATTCCACAGATATGCAGTAGAGAACATCTTAACAAGCTGCATCACTACATGGTACAGAAACAGCACTGTGGCAGACAGGAAGGCTCTGCAATGGGTAGTCAGAACTGCCCAATGCATCACCAGCACCAGCCTACCCACCAAAAGGGAAATATATTACAGAATGGTGCTGGAAGAGGGACAGTAACATCATGACGAATCTCACCCACGCTGTTCTTGGACTGCTTGTCCCATTCCCATCAGGGAAGAGGCGACGTAGCATCCACACCAGGACCACCAGACTCAAAAACAGTTACTTTCCTCAAACAGTAAGGCTGATTATCACTTCCACCCACTAACCCACCCCTCCATATGCCCCACCACCACTACTTTATCATTTCCTGTCAGGCACCTTATGTATAGACAACACACACAAAATGCTGGTGGAACACAGCAGGCTAGGCAGCATCTATAGGGAGAAGCGCTGTCGACGTTTCGGGCTGAGACCCTTCGTCAGGACTAACTGAAAGGAAGGATAGTAAGAGATTTGAAAGTAGTGGGGGGGAGGGGGAAATGTGATATGATAGGAGAAGACCGGAGGGGGTGGGGTGAAGCTAAGAGCTGGAAAGGTGATTGGTGAAAGTGATACAGAGCTGGAGAAGAGAAAGGATCATGGGACGGGAGGCCTCGGGAGAAAGAAAGGAGGAGGGGGGGAGCACCAGAGGGAGATGGAGAACAGGCAGGGTAATGGGCAGAGAGAGAGAGAAAAAAAACAAACAACTAAATATGTCAGGAAATATGTGGGGGTGGTAGCTTCACCCCACCCCCTCCGGTCTTCTCCTATCATATCACATTTCCCCCTCCCCCCCACTACTTTCAAATCTCTTACTATCCTTCCTTTCAGTTAGTCCTGACGAAGGGTCTCAGCCCGAAACGTCGAAGGGGAGGAGGGGCATTAATGGAAGTCAGAGAAGTCAATGTTCATGCCATCAGGTTGGAGGCTACCCAGCCGGTATATAAGGTGTTGTTCCTCCAACCTGAGTGTGGATTCATCTTGACAGTAGAGGAGGCCATGGATAGACATATCAGAATGGGAATGGGACATGGAATTAAAATGTGTGGCCACTGGACATATCAGAATGGGAATGGGATGTGGACCTTATGTACAGAGACCCCTATGCCTAGTGTCACTTTGTGGACATACAATCACTCTGTATGTGTAAGCTATCTAATGTATATATATATATTTCTTATCATGGTCTTTATCTTATTGTTTTCATTGTACATTGGATCCAGAATGACAATTATTTGATTCTGCTTTACACTTGTGTACTGGAAATTACTTTAACTAATCTTGAATCTTGCAGCTTGAACAATTTTGAATCTTAAACACAGAAGATTCTGGACATGCTGGAAATCCAGAGCAACACAAAATCCCGAAGAATCCTGAATAAGGGTCTCAGCCCAAAATGTTGACTGTTTATTCTACTCCATCAATGCTGCCTGACCTGCTGAATTTCTCAAGCGTTTTGTTTGTTTTTCTGGGTAAATATTTTACTTATTGTTTTGATTAGTTACAACTAAACCTTAGTAACATAAGTTTTTAGTTATCTCATCTTGAAGCAAAAACCCTTCAATTTTAGTGTGTACTGTTATACGAATATGACTTCATGGTGCTGTTTACAATCAAATAAAGTCACATTAGATTGCAATCAAAGTGCCAATTCATTCCTTATTACCTTGGCAACCAGCCGAAATTATTATTTCTGCTTCAAGTCAAAAGCATCAGACACACTCTGATACAGAATGATGGAAAAAAATACTAACTAGGGATTAAGCATGTTCCTTCATAAGCCATCCGGAGAGAGTTATCACACAAGTGAAATTAAAAGGTTTCCTATTACGGGCTTTCTGGTGATTGCATTGCACTTCTGTTCCAACCCGAAAGGATGATGTCAGATTTCTTTACCAAATACCCAGGGATAGGATTAAGAGATATATAATATATTGACAATCTTGTAATGGCTTCTCCTTGCAGCGGGAATAAGCAATAAAAAGCATAATGAGCCCTTAACAGATCTTGCGTTTAATACTAGCGCTGATAAATGGCTTTATGTCTTGCGTGTATTCAGCACTGCGTCTGCTTCAGAGAAAAGAACCTTATTTTCACTTACTGTTAACCTGCAGGTATGTATAATCTTAAATTTTGAGATAATTTATTATTTATTTAGAGGTACTGCATAGAATAGGCCCTTCTGGCCCAATCAGCCGTACTGCCCAGCACCCCGCCTATTTAACCCTAGCCTAATCACAGGACAATTTGCAATGAGCTACCAGACTACAAACCAACATGTCTTTTGACTGTGTGAAGAAACTGGAGCATTCAAAGGAAACCCACACGGCCACAGGGAAAATGTACAAACTTGTTACAGAAGGAACCAAACTTGAACTCCAAACTCGGACACCTCAACCTGTAATAAACCAGAGTGGTAATTTTGTTTCCTCTAAGCTGATGTTGTAAAAGACATGAGTGCAATGTAATGACAGTCAAGGAGCTATAACTTTCATGAGTCTGATATTTCGTAAGTTATAAGTACATGTGACTTGTGACCCTCGGATTTTATAAATGTGAAGACTGCTGTCAATGGTTTCAAACTGCTCAGAATTTGCAGTCTCCACCTAGTTTTGACCTCCAGAGTTGAGCCAGCTTGAATCAGAATCAGCTTTAATATCACTGTTGTTTTCTGGCAGCAGTACAGTGCAAGACATAAAAATTAGCATTGGTTGCAAGATAAATAAGTAGCACAAAAGATGAATACCAAGGTAGTATTCATGGATTCATGGACTCTTTAGAAATCTGATGGCAGAGGAGAAGAAGCTGTTCCTGACTTTGAGTGTGGGTCTTCCAGATCTTGTACCTCCTTCTTGACGGTAGTAATGAGAAGGAGGCACCTGGAGAACTGTGTGCAGTTCTGGTCTCCTTACTTGAAGAAGGATTTACTGGCTTTGGAGGCAGTGCAGAGGCTTTGCAGGTTGATTCCAGAGATGATAGGGTTAGAATATGAGGAGAGATTGAGTCACTTGATTCCAGAGATGATTGGGTTAGAATATGAGGAGGGATTGAGTCACTTGATTCCAGAGATGATAGGGTTAGAATATGAGGAGGGATTGAGTCACTTGATTCCAGAGATGATAGGGTTAGAATATGAGGAGGGTTTGAGTCACTTGATTCCAGAGATGATAGGGTTAGAATATGAGGAGGGATTGAGTCACTTGATTCCAGAGATGATAGGGTTAGAATATGAGGAGGGATTGAGTCACTTGATTCCAGAGATGATAGGGTTAGAATATGAGGAGGGTTTGAGTCACTTGATTGTATTCACTGGAATTCAGAAGAGAGGAGATCTTATAGAAACGTATAAAATTCTGTTAGGGGTAGATAAGATAGAGACAGGAAAGTTCTTTCCACTGGTAGGTGAGACTCAAAGTAGGGGACATAGCCTCAAGATTTGGGGGAGTAGAATCAGGACGGG
This sequence comes from Hemitrygon akajei, assembly GCF_048418815.1. Lineage (NCBI taxonomy): Eukaryota > Metazoa > Chordata > Chondrichthyes > Myliobatiformes > Dasyatidae > Hemitrygon > Hemitrygon akajei. Next base: position 27,283,641 of record NC_133144.1, read on the forward strand.
GATGAGGAGGAACTGCTTTTCTCAGAGAGTTCTCTGCCCAATGAACCAGCGCAGGCTACATCAGTAAGTATATTTAAGACAAGGTTGGATAGATTTTGCATAGTAGGGGAATTAAGGGTTATGGGAAAAAGGCAAGTAGGTGGAGATGAGTCCATGGCCAGATCGGTCATGATCTTTTTGAATGGCGGAGCAGGCTCAACAGGCCAAATGGGCTATTCCCGCTCCTATTTCTTATGTTCCTATGTCCCAGATGGAGTTGGATGCTGTCTTCTTGAAGAGCTGCCTCCTGAAAATGTCCTCAATGGTGGTGTGATCTCTGGGAAGCTCTGAATGTCAGTAATCATTAAAATACTGGAATCATGTATGGAGAGCAGACAAGAAATGCAACAAAGACATCTGACAGCCAAATACCCCTCACATAACATAAACAGCTATCAAAAACTTCAAATGTTTCCAAATGCTTGTAACATTCAAAACACAAATATATGATTTTTTAAAATGTTAATGTCTTAAAAATATATATTAATAATTTAAACTTAATTAAGGTCCTTACAGCAGTTTCACTCCATTCTAACGCAAGGGGAAACTGTCCCTGTGTTAGTCTGTCATAAGTTTTTTCATGCAGACTACTCAAGGGAATCATCATATCATTTGACGGAACACAGCTGGCAAAACAATTGACCACGAGGTTGGGACTTAGGTATATCGCCAAGCTGTAAACAATTACCTTGGGAACTTTTGGCAGTTCTCTGCAAAGTCCAGCCCAGTTGAATTATCCATTTAGTTGAATTATGCAAAGTGTTCACACAACAAGGTAGGGTAATACTAGAATAAACTGAAGGCTATTTTGATATTGGTATTGGTCTACTATTGTCACATAATCGACCAAGCTACACTGAAAAGCTTTGGTTGAGAATACCATCTAGAGAGATTATTCCAAACATAAGTACATCGAGGTAATACAAAGAAACAAAAAGCTCAGGCCATTGTGTTGTAGATACAGAGAAAGTGCACAGCAGATAAATAGAAAAGTGTAAGAGCCACCTTGAAGTAGATTGGGAGATCAAGAGTGCAGGATTTCATTTTTTTTTAGCATATAAAAGGTCCATTCAAAAGTCTGATAGTGGGAAAGAAGCCGTCTTTAGATTCAAGCTTTCTTCTACCAAATGGGAGGGGGGTGGAAGAGAGAACGCCTGGGGTGGGAGGGTACCTTGATTATGTTATCTGTATTCCTGAGGCAACAAGAAGTGCGGACAGGGTCAATAAAGGAGAGGTTGGTTTGCGAGATGGGCTGGGTTGCATTCAGGACCCTCTGCAGTTCCGTGTGGTTTTGGGCAGAGTAGTTGCCATACCAAGTTTTGGTGTATCCTGACAGATCAAATTTTCTTAGACTTTTGAAGAAGTAAAATTCTTTTGATACTTTGAATTAAAATGAAGCAAACTGAATGCATTCTCAGATACTGCAATGTTTATTTTAGAGATTTGATGATGGAGATCATGATTAAACCTATCTTTACAAAATGTATAAGCTCAAACAATCCTTAAAGAAGGTTCCCAAACACTGACTGTATTTTTTGTGCATTAGACTTCATGGAACTAGTAACAAAATAAATTTTTTTTGCAAAGAATAGAAATTCGACTGAATGCAGCCATGAGGCATAGCTCAGTGGAAGTTGTCAGAAGTGTTTCAGGATGTTTAATGACACCAGTTTACTGTTGTTGCTTCAAATTATCAGGGAAGGGAAATCTCATGTATTTTAATAATCAACGGTGTATGCCAGCTGGAAGATAGCAGGCCTGCCTGCATTTCCGGGGACCCATTATTGATCTCCAAAGTCAGATTGAAGCTTCTGCAAGACTGGTTCAAAGTGATGAAGTACTTCAAAACTTTAGTTGGATTAACTGAATATAATACAGACATTTGTGGCTCTACTCAACAATGGGTAGAAATTGCTACTTGCAAGATATCAGAAGTCCTCATCACCCTTGAATAATTAAGTGGCTCTTTGACAGCAACATATTTATGTCTGCCTCTGATTCTGCCAAGGAACCATCTTAATGAAAAAGTGGCTGCAAGAAAACTCACTATTAGGTTATCTTTCAAGATCTTTTCATACGTCTTTCATCCTTTTGATCTGAACTTATCTAAGGGAATATAAGTTTTCTTGGGGCACATACCAATGTTTTCTTATCCTTCAATAACTCGTGGAAGGTTTATCCAGAATGCAGAATTGTACAATCCTGATGAAGGGTCCTGCCACGAAACATAGACTGCTTTATTCGTTTCCATAGATCGGGCACCAGAGCTGCTGCATCATTGTTACGAATGGTCAGGCAGATGCTGAGATCCTCTAGCATTTTGTGCGTGTTGCTACAGAATTGTGTGCCCTAACTGAATTGCTATATTGTTATGTCAATATGTTAAAGTGGAGACATGCATGTAATTAAAACAACACACGCAAAATGCTGGTGGAACACAGCAGGCCAGGCAGCATCTATAAGGAGAAGCACTGTCGACGTTTCGGGCCGAGACCCTTCGTCAGGACTAACTGAAAGGAAAGATAGTAAGAGATTTGAAAGTAGTGGGGGGGAGGAGGAAATGCAAAATGATAGGAGAAGACCGGAGGGGGTGGGATGAAACTAAGAGCTGGAAAGGTGATTGGTGAAAAGTGATACAGAGCTGGAGAAGGGGAAGGATCATGGGACAGGAGGCCTCTGGAGAAAGAAGTAGGGGGGAAGCACCAGAGGGAGATGGAGAACAGGCAAACAACTAAATATGTCAGGGATGGGGTAAGAAGGGGGGGAGGGGCATGAACGGAAGTTAGAGAAGTCAATGTTCATGCCATCAGGTTGGAGGCTACCCAGCCGGTATATAAGATGTTGTTCCTCCAACCTGAGTTTGGATTCATTTTGACAGAAGAAGAGGCCATGGATAGACATATCAGAATGGGAATGGGACGTGGAATTAAAATGTGCGGCCACTGGGAGATCCTGCTTTCTCTGGTGGACCGAGCATAGGTGTTCAGTGAAACGGTCTCCCAGTCTGCGTCGGGTCTCACCAATATATAAAAGGCCACACCGGGAGCACCGGATGCAGTATACCACACCAGCCGACTCACAGGTGAAGTGTCGCCTCACCTGGAAGGACCGTCTGGGGCCCTGAATGGTGGTGAGGGAGGAAGTGTAAGGGCAGGTGTAGCACTTGTTCCGCTTACAAGGATAAGTGCCAGGAGGGAGATCAGTGGGAAGGGATGGTGGGGACGAATGGACAAGGGAATCGCATAGGGGGGAGGGACCGATGTGCTTGGTAGTAGGATCCCGTTGGAGGTGGTGGAAGTTATGGAGAATTATACGTTGGACCTGGAGGCTGGTGGGGTGGCAGGTGAGGACAAGGGCAACCCTATCCCGAGTGGGGTGGGGGACGGATGGGGTGAAGGCAGATGTGCAGGAAATGGGAGAAATGCGTTTGAGAGCAGAGTTGATGGTGGAAGAAGGGAAGCCCCTTTGTTTAAAAAAGGAAGATATCTCCTTCATCCTGGAATGAAAAGCCTCATCCTGAGAGCAGATGAGGCAGAGACGGAGGAATTGTGAGAAGGGGATAGCATTTTTGCAAGAGACAGGGTGGGAAGAGGAATAGTCCAGGTAGCTGTGAGAGTCTGTAGGCTTATAGTAGATATCAGTAGATAAGCCATCTCCAGAGATGGAGACAGAAAGAGCAAGAAAGGGGAGGGAGGTGTCAGAAATGGACCAGGTAAATTTGAGGGCAGGGTGAAAGTTGGAGGCAAAGTTAATGAAGTCAACCCCCTCTTTCTGCGTTCTGCAGGGATCGCTCCCTACGCGACTCCCTTGTCCACTCGTCCCCCCCATCCCTTCCCACCGATCTCCCTCCTGGCACTTATCCTTGTAAGCAGAACAAGTGCTACACCTGCTCTTACACTTTTTCCCTCACCACCAGCCAGGGCCTCAGATGGTCCTTCCAGGTGAGGTGACACTTTACCTGTGAGTCAGCTGGTGTGGTATACTGCATCCGGTGCTCCCGGTGTGGACTTTTATATATTAGGGAGACCCGACGCAGACTGGGAGAACACTTCGCTGAATACCTACACTCGGTCCGCCAGAGAAAGCAGGATCTCCCAGTGGCCACACATTTTAATTCCACGTTCCATTCCCATTCTGATATGTCTATCCATGGCCTCCTCTACTGTCAAAATGAATCCACACTCAGATTGGAGGAACAACACCTTATATACCAGCTGGGTAGCCTCCAACCTGATGAACATTGACTTCTCTAACTTCCGTTAATGCCCCTCCTCCCCTTCTTACCCCATCCCTGACATATTTAGTTGTTTGCCTGTTCTCCATCTCCCTCTGGTGCTTCCCCCCCCTTTCTTTCTCCTGAGGCCTCCCGTCCCATGATCCTCTCCCTTCTCCAGCTCTGTATCACTTTCGCCAATCACCTTTCCAGCTCTTAGCTTCATCCCACCCCCTCCGGTCTTCTCCTATCATTTCGCATTTCCCCCTCCCCCCACTACTTTCAAATCTCTTACTATCTTTCCTTTCAGTTAGTCCTGATGAAGGGTCTCGGCCCGAAATGTCAACAGTGCTTCTCCCTATGGATGCTGGCTGGCCTGCTGTGTTCCACCAGCATTTTGTGTGTGTTGTTGTTTGAATTTCCAGCATCTGCAGATTTCCTCGTACATGCATGTAATGTTGCTGCTGCTGATGGTAGGTCCTTGACGTTACATGGTAAAATATACTGTATATAAGTGCCCACCTTGTGTATTAACTACATCTTTGGATGATTATTGCGGTGGGGGAGTGGGAGGAAAGTACCTATTTGTTGCCCCAGCCTTCCTCATTTTGTGCACATCCAAGCAATAAAAAGGGGGCCCACCATCGTTTTCAGTCAGCCTGTACTTCCTATACTTTGCCTCCAGTTGTCTGCACTTCCTTCAAATTACAGAATGTGGTTCATCAGCATTATAGTAACTCATCAACTGTAGCCAAGTTAGGACCCACAATTTACTGAAACCAGAGAACATGACCATCTCAACGAGTTCCTGGCATCCTTGGGCTTATACCTTGTCTGCAACTTCAGACCAAGTCTGAAGGTTGGTATGGGCCCCAAAATTCTAAGAACTTTCTATAAGGTCACAATTGAGAGCATCCTGACTAGCTGCATCACTGCTTGGTATGAGAACTGTACTTCCCTCAGTCTCCGGACTCTGCAGAGAGTGGTACGGACAGCCCAGCACATCTGTAGATGTGAACTTCCCACTATTCAGGACATTTACAAAGACAGGTGTGTAAAAATGCCCTGAATGATCACTGGGGACCTGAGTCACCTCAACCACAAACTGTTCGAGCTGCGACTATCTGGGAAGTGGTACTGCAGCATAAAAGCCAGGACCAACAGGCTCTGGGACAGCTTCTTCCATCAGGCCATCAGACTGATTGATTCATGCTGAGGCAACTGTATTTCTATGTTATATTGACTATCCTGTTTTATATTTATTATAAATTGCGGATTGCACATTTAGACAGAGATGTAACGCAAAGATTTTTACTCCTCATGCACATGAAGGATGTAAGTAATAAAGTCAATTCAGTTCAAATATTCACATTGGTCAATTTTCAGTATATTGTGTTTGAAAACAAACAAAGCACATCAGGGGAGTAATGCATGAGAAATACATTAATCTTGCATGTCCAGAGTGGTCAGAGAGCGATTCACTCCTGGGAAATGCACCACGCATCTTGCAGGACACTATTTGAACCCTCCAGCTGTTAATCAACAACTTGAAAGAATGGGTCTTGCAGTGCAGTCTCTTCACACCACAAGGGATCCAGGTTTCGCTCTGGCTTCCCAATGCTCTCTGTGTGGTGTTGAGACTTTAACTTCCCCAATTCCTTCTGCATCCCTAGTCCATGTGACTTCCTCAATATTCAGGGAACATGGACGCTTTTCCATTAATTCAATTTAATGTCACCACGCAGATTGAAGCCTGGAGGACAATCGGAAGTCTGGAAGTGAGACCCAATAACCGGAACGTTACATCTGCTCCAAGTCCACTGGGGAGGTTGAAGCCCAACGTTTGCGAATCCATGAGTCCACTGGAGGCTGCAGGCCCAAGACAGTCTGTCCTGGGGTTGCAGGAAAGTGTGCGTAGGTGGAAAAATGGGTGAAATGGAGGAACAGGCTTGTTTTGTTGTTATTGTCTTGTTGCTTGTTGTGCTTTTGCTGTTCTGCTGAGCACTGTGGGCTTGCTATGCTAGCACCTGAATGTGAGGCGACACTTATGGGCTGCCCCCAGAACATCCTTCGGTTGTTAACAAAAATGACGGATTTCACTGTATGCTTCAATGTGCAGGTGATAAATAAACTTAAATCTGAATCTAATTCTGAATCTGAATGCATCTGTAGGTCTTAGAGTTCTTCTGTTTAATCATGGATTGTTGGTATCAATAACAAGGTCAGGATTAATGTCCACCCAGAGTTGGCATCTAAACTGTGTAGCTTGCCAAATTCTTGTAGCTAAGAGTCATCCACACTGGTGGAACAGGAGCCACAAATCGGCTGAACCAGGAAAAGGCTGATGCATCACAGTTTAGAATGACAGTTGCTCTGACCAACACCAAAAGGTAGTGCAGAGGTCCGTGAACGCAGCCCAGTCTGTCACACAAACTAACCTCTCCTCCTGTCTACACTTCCTACTGCCTTGGGAAAGCAGCCAGTGTAATCACTGACACCCCCCCCCCCCCACCCCAGTCATTCTGCCCTCGACAGAAGGTACATAACTTTGAAAGCACAAACCACCAAGCCCAAAAACAGCTTCTATCTCACTGTTAAGTCTCTCAGGTGAATTTCTGTTATGTTAAACTCTTGATCTGTCACTCTATCTCGTCATGGCTCTTACACATTACCTGTCTGCATAAAGGCACTTTTCTGTAACTGTAACACTATATTCTGCATTTATTTTCCTTTCTGTACCACTTCGATATACTTATGTGTGGAAGTTTCTGTCTGGATGGCAGGCAAACAATAGATCTTCATGTATCATAGAAACATAGAAAATAGGTGCAGGAGTAGGCCATTCAGCCCTTCGAGCCTGCACCGCCATTCAGTATGATCATGGCTGATCATCCAACTCAGAACCCTGTACCTGCTTTCTCTCCATACCCCCTGATCACTTTAGCCACAAGGGCCATATCTAACTTCCTCTTAAATATAGCCAATGAACTGGCCTCAACTGATAGATAGATAGATAGATAGATACTTTATTCATCCCCATGGGGAAATTCAACATTTTTTCCAATGTCCCATACACTTGCAGCAAAACTAATTACATACAATACTTAACTCAGTAAAAATATGATATGCATCTAAATCACTCTCTCAAAAAGCATTAATAATAGCTTTTAAAAAGTTCTTAAGTAGTTTACTTAAATACATTAAATACAATCAACCCCGGCACTTTAACATATCTTACTCCTGGCGGTTGAATTGTAAAGCCTAATGGCATTGGGGAGTATTGACCTCTTCATCCTGTCTGAGGAGCATTGCATCGATAGCAACCTGTCGCTGAAACTGCTTCTCTGTCTCTGGATGGTGCTATGTAGAGGATGTTAAGGGTTTTCCATAATTGACCGTAGCCTACTCAGCGCCCTTCACTCAGCTACCGATGTTATACTCTCCAGTACTTTGCCCACGACAGAGCCCGCCTTCCTTACCAGTTTATTAAGACGTGAGGCATCCCTCTTCTTAATGCTGCCTCCCCAACACGCCACCACAAAGAAGAGGGCGCTCTCCACAACTGACCTATAGAACATCTTCAGCATCTCACTACAGACATTGAATGACGCCAACCTTCTAAGGAAGTACAGTCGACTCTGTGCCTTCCTGCACAAGGCATCTGTGTTGGCAGTCCAGTCTAGCTTCTCGTCTAACTGTACTCCCAGATACTTGTAGGTCTTAACCTGCTCCACACATTCTCCATTAATGATCACTGGCTCCATATGAGGCCTAGATCTCCTAAAGTCCACCACCATCTCCTTGGTCTTGGTGATATTGAGACGCAGGTAGTTTGAGTTGCACCATATCACAAAGTCCTGTATCAGTTTCCTATACTCCTCCTCCTGTCCATTCCTGACACACCCCACTATGGCCGTGTCGTCAGCGAACTTCTGCACATAGCAGGACTCCGAGTTATATTGGAAGTCTGATGTGTACAGGGTGAACAGGACCGGAGAGAGCACGGTCCCCTGCGGCGCTCCTGTGCTGCTGACCACCGTGTCAGACCTACAGTCTCCCAACCGCACATACTGAGGTCTATCTGTCAAGTAGTCCACTATCCAATCCACCATGTGAGAGTCTACTCCCATCTCAGTTAGTTTGTGCCTTAAGATCTTGAACTATTTCCTGTGGCAGAGAATTCCACAGATTCACCACTCTCTGTGTGAAGAAGTTTTTCCTCATCTCGGTCCTAAAAGGCTTCCCCTTTATCCTTAAACTATGACCCCTCATTCTGGACTTCCCCAACATCAGAAACAATCTTCCTGCATCTAGCCTGTCTGATCCCTTCAGAATTTTATACGTTTCAATAAGATCCCCCCTCAATCTTCTAAATTCCAGTGAATACAAGCCTAGTCGATCCAGTCTTTCTTTATATGAAAGTCCTGCCATCCCAGGAATCAATCTGGTGAACCTTCTCTGTACTCCCTCTATGGCAAGAATGTCTTTCCTCAGATTAGGGGACCAAAACTGCACACAATATTCTAGGTGCGGTCTCACCAAGGCCTTGTACAACTGCAGTAGAACCTCCCTGCTCCTGTACTCAAATCCTTTTGCTATGAATGCCAACATACCATTTGCCTTTTTCACCACCTGCTGTACCTGGATACCCACCTTCGATGACTGGTGTACAATGACACCCAGTTCTCGTTGCATCTCCCCTCCCTAATCGGCCACCGTTCAGATAATAATCTGTTTTCCTGTTCTTGCAACCAAAGTGGATAACCTCACATTTATCCACATTAAATTGCATCTGCCATGAATTTGCCCACTCACCTAACCTAACCAAGTCACCCTGCATCCTCTCAGCATCCTCCTCACAGCTAACACCGCCGCCCAGCTTCATGTCATCCGCAAACTTGGAGATGCTGCATTTAATTCCCTCATCTAAATCATTAATATATATTGTAAACATGTATCATGATACATGTGACAACATAAAACAATTACCAATTAAAGGATTTTGTGACCTTCACAAAAACAATCACTTTGATGGTTGCATGAACCATTCCAACATCACAGCTACGATGGAACAGGAGGTAAGGAAGTCTAAAGTCCCACACCACCAGGTTCAAGAACAGCTGCTTCCCTTCAACCATTTGGTTCTTCAACCAACCAGTTAAGCCCTCATCAAACACGAGGAAATCTGCAGATGCTGGAAATTCAAACAACAACACACACAAAATGCTGGTGGAACACAGCAGGCCAGGCAGCATCTATAGGAGAAGCACTGTCGACGTTTCGGGCCGTTTTGTTTGAAACCCTCATCACTACAGTTCAACAAAGTATGACTACTTTGTGTGGCAAGGTTGAAATCTGTTCAGTTTGGTTATAGATACTGTAATTGTTCAAATATTATTTTTAAAGAGTTAAAATATATTATTTAGTGTGAATTTTATTTCATGTAGAGAAAAAAGGGATATTACTTTGAAAACATGCAAATCTGTTTAGTTGAAGATTCAGAGAATCTGTGCGCAAGGTATTCTTTTGTAGTATTGAGCACTGAATCTACCATTGACTTGTAAAGGCTTGCATTCAAACTTCAGCACGCGATTGATTGCTGATGTCTGCCAGAATGCCTGGGGCAGCGCAGTACACGTTGCATTTATTTACCATACATTAACCGATACATGAACATGACAACCTTTTTAGGTAAGGAAGGAAATACAGAAAATAATTGGCACATTCATGTTCCCTGAAAAACACTGTTAGGTATTTTTCAAAGTTTTGTATAATTCTTTGAGTTATATGTTTATTTGAAACCATGAAAAAAGTACTATTTTCGCCCACATGACCTGTACGTTTGAAGCGTTAAAGCTGCATGGAGACAGTGCCATAAGCACACGGTGTAATTGTATTGCCGATAACAGAAGATGGTAGTTTATTGGAATTGTTTGTATTATATTTTTGACAATTTAGAATTAAAGTGATTTGTTCCCATGGAATAATAGAAATGATAGTTAAACCGAAAAAAGGCCTGAATGCTAAATGAATAACAGTACAAACAGGAAAAGGATTGAACTGGATTTAATGCACATCTGATTGCTTATTGTTCTACTGTTAACTGGATCTACTGTAATTTATTGTGATTCACCAAAAAGTGACCAATGCATGAACATTACAGCATTTGTTTTCGTTTGTCTCCTCTTTTCAAGGGTACTACATTTGCACTAAAATGTACCTTTTTTTTCTTCTAATTGTGTTTTGAGTACAAAGTGTGCAACTTGTATTAATTTGTGTTTTTCTGAATATTGTTTATGTGATGCTTTGTGCCTGTGATACAGCAAGTAAGTTTTTCATTGCATTTTTGCATATGACAATGTACTCAAACTTTGACTTTGACTTTGATCTCTTAGGTAATTAAGCATAAATTTCCTCAAACTCACATCATTGATCAATATTCCAGGAATATAGATTCTGGTCCATTAAGTTAACAACCATGCAATTGCATTTGCATCTAATTTCAGCTCAAACTGTCTCATAGGAAATTGATGGCATCAGGTGCAATGTTTGTTTCTTACATAAGAGTCAAACTTTACTCTTCATTGAACCCAGAGCTGTTGTACTTTCAGAGCTCCACCCAATCTAATGGCTTCCCTTGGGATGTGAATAAAATTAACTCCAACATTATTCCATTGTCCCAGTTAGAAAGAAGGGAACAGGTAGATTTTCTTGCACCATTTTTTTTCTCCACTGATCTACTTAAATCCATGATAGATAGATATATATTCACTCAATCACAATTTCAGGTGAAATGCCTCAATGATTTTTATTGCATTTACACTCATAATGGAAGCACTAGTTAAAATAATGGTATCCTATCCATATGAATTATACTTTAAGGCCAATGCTTAAGAACTCTCCCAATAGCTAAACATAATGTAATGTAAGGAGAGTTTAGGGTAAATGGTATTGCCTTACATAAGAAGTGAGAGGCAAGGAAACTATAGATAATAAATATGTGCCTTTAAATCAAAAGATTGAAAAAGGGTAAGAAGGCATTTAAGAATAAAACACTTAAGTATTTATAAATATTGTATTGATAATCATTTCTGTGCCCCTTGAGAGGCTCATACTTGTTCAGAGACCGGGGCAATGTTTCAATCATTTCCATTTTACAAAAGTGTATTCTCACTAAAACATACTAAAAGAAACTCTATTAATTCAAACATCAGCCACATTTTGATCATTCTCCTTGCATAAACAGATGAAGTGGTCAATAATTTGAAGAGGGATATTTACCTATCTTAATTACTCCCCTTTCTCCTTCATCCTACCACCAGCTATGATAGGTCCTGCAGCCCTCCATGGCCTGCCGTGGAGCATTGGGCTTCCAGGTTTCTCAAACACCTGTATTTACTAATTGTTGTCTTAACTAGAGTCATTAATCCTTTGTGCCTTCTGTTTAATCTTGTCAAGTTAATTGTGAGTGGAATGGGTTTCTCACATTCTATGGTTATTTAAAACAAACTCTTGTTCAGTGCTGTGGAGAATCATTTGATGTGTGGTGGCAATCACCATGACAGAGTCTACTGTTCCTTTGCATCTGCGTTCAGTCCCGCCAGCAAACTGTGACACCAGCCCTTCATAATTAAAAGTAATTTGTAATATCCCCAACCAATGCCTCAACTAAAATCTGCAGAATTGAAGCAGAAATTGAACTGGAGATCTCTCTGATACCATCTAGTTCAATATAGATCAAGCAGTGTATTCAATCACCAAACCAATGGACAGACTCTGAAAGGCTTTTTATCTCATTGGAACTTTGGTGCCTGAGAAAAATTCAAAGTTAACTAGAGAAGCATGTTGATGAGGCAATGAAAGAGACTATACTATCAATCAGTCCTTCTTCTGAGAAATGGTCATGAGGTGGGGTGAAGTCAAGACACCACTAAATCTTCAGAAACAGCTCTATTTCTATCTTTGATATCTCTTCTTTTTAACTTTTCAGGGTGTGGGAGGTTCTTTTGAAGACCCTGACCTGGAGTTACACTGACTTCAGTTCTTTGCAGGAATAGGATCCCCTCTCAGGGCCTCATGACTGGCCGCTTTTTTGCAATCCCAAGGACGCAGCCTGGAAGATGAGCAGGCCTTCAGGGTTCTGGGATTTTGAGGCTCTGGAGGCGTGCTGATTCTAGGCCGGTGCCCCTGACTGAAGTGTTACGGGAGAACATGGAGCAGCGGGTTAGCTGCTGGGGGTTGTGCGTCCAGACCGCTGCGCCTCTTTGGTGCTGACTCTCTGGACACAGAGCTTTGAAGAAGCGATGCAACAGACTTTTAACTTCGTATATCAGCGAGTTGTTATGTCTCCCCTCTCACTGTGAAACTGGCACACCTCTTTTTCCCTTATTAGGAAGAGAGAGGGCTTGTGGTATTTTGACTTACTGGGTGAATGAGTGCTTTTTGGGATGCTGCAAGTCTGTGTCATTAAGGTTCTGCTGCATGCTTGAGTGCTCGGTGGAGGGTGCTGATGCTTTTTTGGGGGTGAGGGGAGTCATTGCCTTGCTACTACTTTGGAGAAGGAAGTCAGAGGATCAGAATGAGAGTGCGGCAGGAGCCATTTTGATTTTTTTCTTATTCTCATCGGAGTTAAGAGAGGCAGGACTGCGCAGGCGTGTGACTTCGGGCAGTGAAGCAGGGAAGATTTCAAAAGGGCAGAAATCCTAAATCGGGTTTCATTTGGAGAAGGAAGTCGGAGGATCAGAACAGGAGTGCAGCGCGACCCATTTTGATTTTTTCAAATTCTCATCGGAGTTAAGAGAGGCGGGACTGCGCAGGCATGTGACGTCGTGCAGTGAAGTGGGGAAGATTTAAAAAGGGCACAGCCTTATACAGCGGGCAGCGGAGAGAGCCGGGAGCAGAGTGTAGGCTTAAGGGCTTTGGCTCAACGGGCTTAGGTGGAAACGGGCGAGGGAAGGTAGGTTTAGGTTTCAGTTTTTCCTGTTATTTGAGGAAAGGGGAAGTATGAGTGTGAGGGCAGCTTGTTGTTCTCGGTGTCGGATGTGGGAGGTCCTGGAGTCTCCTAGCCTCCCAGATGTCCACAACTGCACCAGGTGCGCCGAGCTTGAGATCCTAAGGGACCGTGTTAGGGAACTGGAGCTGCAGCTCGATGACCTTCGTCTGGTCAGGGAGAGTGAGGAGTTGATAGAGAGGAGTTACAGGCAGGTCATCACACTGGGGCCATGGGAGGCAGACAAGTGGGTCACGGTTAGGATGGGGTAGGGGAAGAGTCAGGTATTAGAGAGTACCCCAGTGGCTGTACCCCTTGACAATAAGTATTCCTGTTTGAGTACTGTTGGGGGGGACAGCCTACCTGGCGGATAGCGGCAGTGGCCGTGCCTCCGGCACAGAGTCCGGCCCTGTGGCTCAGAAGGGTAGGGAAAGGAAGAGGAAGGCAGTAGTAATAGGGGACTCGATAGTTAGGGGGTCAGATAGGCGATTCTGTAGACGCAATCAGGAGACCTGGATGGTAGTTTGCCTCCTTGGTGCCAGAGTCTGGGATGTTTCTGATCGCGTCCAAGATATCCTGAAGTGGGAGGGTGAGGAGCCAGAGGTCATGGTACATAGAGGTACCAATGACATAGGTAGGAAAAGGGAAGAGGTCCTGAAAGGAGAATATAGTGAGTTAGGAAGGCAGTTGAGAAGAAGGACCGCAAAGGTAGTAATCTCGGGATTACTGCCTGTGCCACGCGACAGTGAGAGTAGGAATGGAATGAGGTGGAGGATAAATGCATGGCTGAGGGATTGGAGCAGGGGGCAGGGATTCAAGTTTCTGGATCATTGGGACCTCTTTTGGGGCAGGTGTGACCTGTACAAAAAGGACGGTTTACACTTGAATCCCAGGGGGACCAATATCCTAGCGGGGAGATTTGCTAAGGCTACTGGGGAGATTTTAAACTAGAATGGTTGGGGGGTGGGAATCAATTTGAAGAGACTAGGAGAGAGGAGGTTAGTTCACAATTAGAGAAAGCTGGTAGACAGTGTGTGAGGGAGGATAGGCAGGTGATAGAGAAGGGAAGCACCCAGACCGAAGATGTAGGGGAGAAGGAAGAAAAGTATAATAAAGTTGTTCGCACCATTAGGGATAAACAGAGAGGAAGAGGTGAAGAATTTCTTAAATGCATCTATTTTAATGCTAGGAGCATTGTAAGAAAGGTGGATGAGCTTAGAGCATGGATTGATACCTGGAAATATGATGTTGTAGCTATTAGTGAAACATGGTTGCAGGAGGGGTGTGATTGACAACTAAATATTCCTGGATTTCATTGCTTCAGGTGTGATAGAATTGGAGGGGCAAGAGGGGGAGGTGTTGCATTGCTTGACTGAGAAAATATTACAACAGTGCTTTGGCAGGATAGATTAGAGGGCTCATCTAGGGAGACTATTTGGGTGGAATTGAGGAATGGGAAAGGTGTAGTAACACTTATAGGGGTGTATTATAGACCACCTAATGGGGAGCAAGAATTGGAGGAGAAAATTTGTAAGGAGATAGCAGATATTTGTAGTAAGATCAAAGTTGTGATTGAGGGAGATTTTAATACTCCACACATAGGCTAGGAAGCCCATTTTGTAAAAGGGCTGGATGGTTCGGAGTTTGTAAAACGTATGCAGGGTAGTTTTTTGCAGCAATACATAGAGGTACCAACTAGAGAAGGGGCAGTGTTGGATCTCCTGTTAGGGAATGAGATAGGTCAGGTGATGGAGATATGTGTTGGGGAGCACTTCAGGTCCAGTGATCACAATACCATTAGTTTCAATATAATTATGGAGAAGGATAGGACTGGACCCAGGGTTGAGATTTTCAATTGGAGAAAGGCTAACTTTGAGGAGATAAGAAAGGATTTAGAAGGAGTGGACTGGGACATATTCCTGTTAGGTTGAAAGGAAAGGTTAAAAGTTTGAGAGAGCCACGGTTTTCAAGGGATATTGGAAACTTGGTTCAGAAAAAGAGAGAGCTCTACAATAAATATAGGCAGCATGGAGTAAATGAGGTGCTCGAGGAATATAAAGAATGTAAAAAGAATCTTAAGAAAGAAATTAGAGAAGCTAAAAGAAGATATGAGGTTGTTTTGGGAAGTAAGGTGAACATAAATCCAAAGGGTTTCTACAGTTATATTAATAGCAAAGGGATAGTGAGGCATAAAATTGGGCCCTTAGAGAATCAGAGTGGACAGCTATGTGTGGAGCCAAAAGAGATGGGGGAGATTTTGAACAATTTCTTTTCATCAGTATTCACTAAGGAGAAGGATATTGAATTGTGTAAGGTAAGGGAAACAAGAAAAGTAGTTATGGAAACTAAGATGATTAAAGAAGAGGAAGTACTAGAGCTTTTAAAGAATATAAAAGTGGGTAAGTCTCCAGGTCCTGACAGGATATTCCCTAGGACCTTGAGGGAAGTTAGTGTAGAAATAGCATGGGCTCTGACAGAAATATTTCAAATGTCATTAGAAACAGGGATGGTGCCGGAGGATTGGCATATTGCTCATCTGGTTCCATTGTTCAAAAAGGGTTTTAAGAGGAAAATTAGCAATTATAGGCCTGTCAGTTTGCCGTCAGTGGTGGGTAAATTAATGGAAAGTATTCTTAGAGATGGTATATATAATTATCTGGATAGACAGGGTCTGATTAGGAGCAGTCAACATGGATTTGTGCATGGAAGGTCATGTTTGACAAATCTTATTGAATTTTTTGACGAGGTTACTAGGAAAGTTGATGAGGGTAAAGCAGTGGATGTTATCTATATGGACTTCAGTAAGGCCTTTGACAAGGTTCCACATGGAAGGTTAGTTAGGAAGGTTCAATAGTTAGGTGTTAATATTGAAGTAGTAAAATGGATTCAACAGTGGCTGGATGGGAGATGCCAGAGAGTAGTGGTGGATAACTGTTTGTCAGGTTGGAGGCCAGTGACTAGTGGTATGCTTCAGGGATCTGTAATGGGTCCAATGTTGTTTGTCATATGCATTAATGATCTGGATGATGGGATGGTAAATTGGATTAGTAAGTATGCAGATGATACTAAGAAAGGTGGCATTGTGGATAATGAAGTAGGTGTTCAAAGCTTGCAGAGAGATTTAGGCCAGCTAGAAGAGTGGGCTGAATGATGGCAGATGGAGTTTAATGCTGATAAGTGTGAGGTGCTACATTTTGGTAGGAATAATCAAAATAGGACATACATGGTAAATAGTAGAGCATTGAGGAATGCAGTAGAACAGAGTGATCTAGGAATAATCCCTGAAGGTGGAATCTCATGTGGATAGGGCGGTGAAGAAAGCTTTTGGTATGCTGGCCTTTATAAATTAGAGCATTGAGTGTAGGAGTTGGGATGTAATGTTAAAATTGTACAAGGCAGTGGTGAGGCCAAATTTGTAGTATTGTGTACAGTTCTGGTCACCGAATTATAGGAGAGATGCCAACAAATTAGAGAGAGTACAGAGGAAATTTACTAGAATGTTACCTGGGTTTCAGCACCTAAGTTACAGGGAAAGATTGAGCAAGTTAGGTCTTTATTCTTTGGAGCGTAGAAGGTTGAGGGGGGACTTGATATCGGTATTTAAAATTATGAGGGGGATAGATAGAGTTGACGTGGATAGGCTTTTTCCATTGAGAGTAGGGGAGATTCAAACAAGAGGACATGAGTTGAGAGTTAAGGGGCAAAAGTTTAGGGGTAACACAAGGGGGAGCTTTTTTACTCAGAGAGTGGTAGCTGTGTGGAATGAGCTTCCAGTAGAAGTGGTAGAGGCAGGTTCGATTTTGTCATTTAAAAATAAATTGGATAGGTATATGGACAGGAAAGGAATGGAGGGTTATGGGTTGAGTGCAGGTCAGTGGGACTAGGTGAGAGTAAGTGTTCAGCACAGACTAGAAGGGCCGAGATGGCCTGTTTCTATGCTGTAATTGTTATATGGTCACTTGTGTGTGGGAAGGGAATTTTGAGGGGTGGGCTTTGGGGTTCTAAAGTTTTAACTCATTCATTCTTTGGGTCACGCTATTTATGTGGATGCCTACGCAGAGAAAGGATTTCAGGATGTATATTGTATACATCTCTCTGACTTTAAGTGTACCTATTGACCTATTGAAATGTAGTAACTGAACTTTTGCTACTGTGCTCATATGTCCAGAGATGTGCATCAGAATAATTTTATTTATTTTAATAATTAAATCAAGAATAAAGCTACCATTGGTAACTGTGAACATGAAACATGAGATATAGGAGCAGAATTACCTAGTCATTCATTCATGCTGATTTTGTTTTTTAACCTCATCTTCATTCTTTTGCCTTCTCCCTGTAACCCTTAACGCCCCTTACCAATCAAGAATCTATCGACCTCTGCCTTAATTAATCCAATAACTTGGCTTCCTCATCCTTCATCGCAATGGAGTCTAATCTTGGCCTGAAATATCCTGGTTTGAAAGGGGAATTATTTTATTCTGAGGTTATGCCCTCAGATCCTAGACTCTCCTATTAAGGGAAATGTTCTCCCCACATCCTGTCTGTGTGAGCCTTTTGAGCTGCCTGTTATAAAACCTGTCTGATTCACCATCGTCCTTCATGGAAAGGAATTCAAGCAAAGAACAAAAATGCAGATGCTAGATGTTGGAAATTTAAAAAAAAAATACTCAGTAGGTAGATAAATCAGCTGGAGGAAGGATCTAGGACCTGAATCACTAACTCTGAATTGCTGAGTTCCTTCAGCCTTTTCTGCCTTTACCTCATTGAAGGGAATTGGCGATCTAACCATAGTCTGGCCTCTTGGTGAAACCATAACTACTAACACATTTGGCACATAACCTACTGTTTGTGGTAAGGTGGGATGGGCAATAAATGTGAGAGATTCTGCAGATGCTGGAAATCCAAAGGAATAATCACAAAATGCTGCAGGAATTCAACAGGTCAGGCAGCATCTGCGGAGAGAAATGAAAAGGCAGCATTTTGGATCATGGCCCTTTATCTGGACCCTTCATCCGGTAATAAATTTTATCATTGCTAGCAGCATTCACTTTCATTAAAAAGACACAGTAGAGCCTTTCCCATGAGAATATTCTTAACAGTTGTCATGCAAAATGTCCACCCTTAGCCCACATCTCACTATGATCCGCTCTGCACTCAAGTAAGGCTTGAGTGAAGGAAGGAGGCTGGAACCCCCATTATTGAATATAAATTGAAAATTAATCCTCTTGAACCTGCTATGAGAGTTCATCACAAGATTGCTGAGGATACACAATTAGCTCTTCCGATAATGCATTAGCCAAGCAGATGCTTAAATAATAGCAGATGATATTTTGAAATTACATGGGTGAATAGTAACTTTACTTGGAAAATGATTCGATTCTGTTCATGTAGAACTTTAAATGTAATTGAGAAGGGAAATAATTACCATCTGTGGTATAATTAACATTTCCATCACTGACAGCGGAAGTAATGCAAAGCAAGCTCTGCTCATTCACCCTTGATTGGATGTTTCAGGCTGGTTGGGGAATTTAGCAATTGCAAACTTGAGGATACTATTTTTATGAGTTTATAATTGTGTGAGCTGTAGGGAGAGAATTTGTTCTCTACTGATTCATTTTCTATATATTGATTGTTTTTTAAACAGTTAGGCTCTTACATAACACAAATTAGTTATATTGTGATTGATGGATAAGGAAACACCTTTATATTACAGGTTAGAGCAAGATTGTGGCTGGGAAAACCTATTCAAATCAGTGCTTTGAAAGCAACTACAGCCTGTTTTGCTACGTCTTTCTATATTGCAAGGTCTCTTCGGAACATTTTTCCACTCTACCTTGATAAATAAACTAATTATCAATTAATGCATTATAGCTAAAACATTGCACATATTCACGGAAAACCAGCCGGCAGAAAAGGATGCAGGTCTGTGTCAGGATACAAACACCTGACACGTGGGCACCCAGTATGTACAAACAAAACTTTTGGACAGGCAGAACAATGGGGATGGATTTGCTGGCTGCTGCAGGGCTGCAGGCATGTTTTGTTGGGTGGAATGGGGCATTTCCCCCATGTTTTCTCTGTCCACTACAAGCAACCCCCCCCCCCCCACTCCGAGCCACAGATGCTGGGGAGAAGATCAGAGCCAAAAGTTCTGAGAAGACTCACTCACTCACTGAGTTAGTGAGCCCAGCTGGTGGCCACACTTCCCACACCTGCTTGCTCTCTCATCACTGCTGTTGCTTCTGTGACCCTTGCCCACACACTTGTTGTTCAGACCCGCCTTGCAAACAGTCTGCATCATGAACAGTTCTCGGGAAAGGAGCCCTGTCGTAAGCTAGGACTGCCTGAACAGTTGCACTGCCTGCAATAAACAATGGTGACTTTCCAGGGGATCCAACAGAAAATATAATTCAATCTTTTCCTTCATAAATCTATCCTTTTGATGTTACCCATCCTGGCAATCTGACTCATAAATGCATAGAATTAACAGACACTGCTGAAGGGAATAAGGAATAAGATATTGTATCTTAACCTTATTTCTTCATCATAGCCAGTTCTTCATAACATTCATTTCCCAACACCTATCCATTCCTTGAGCACAGAAATCCCAGTTTATTTAGAGATATAGCATGAAACAGGCCCTTTGATAAATCAACCTACCTAGCCTAATCACAGGGCAATTTACTATGACCAATTAGCCTGCCAGCCGGTACATCTTTGGACTGTGGGAGGAAACCGGAGCACCCGGAGGAAACCCACATGCTTCATGGAAAGGATGTGCAAACTTTCTTACAGCAGACTTCGGACTTGAGCTTCAAACTCCAACTCCCCAAGCTGTAATAGCACCTCATTAACCACTATGTTACCATGGTACAATGACAGAGCACTTGTGTAGAAAATTCCAGAGAGATGACCCTCCGACGGAAGAAACTTCTGGTTAACTTTTCACCCCTTCCCTTCCCCTGACCTCAGAGCCTGCCCATCACTTCTCTCTAGTTCCCCACCTCCTTCTGTTTATTCCATGGTCAGCTGTTCTCTCCTATCAGTTTCCTTCTTCTGCAGGCCCTTTGCCTCTTCCACCTATCATCTCAACAGTTTCTGAGGTTATTACCCCTTCTATTCTGCATCCCCCCCACCACCTTCCTGCCTCTTGCTCTCACCTATCACTGTCATCTCCTGCTCCTCCCTCTATCCCTATTCTTTTATTCTGGCATCCGCCCACTTCCTTTTCAATCCTGATGAAGGGTTTCAGCCTGAAACATTGATTGTTCATCTCTCTCCAGGGTGCTGCCTAACCTGCTGTGTTTATCCAACTCTTTGCATGTTGTACGGATCCCAACACCTGCAGTCTCTTGTGGCTCCTTCTGATAATATGTCAGGACTCGAGGGCCTGAATTATAGGGAGAGATTTAGCAGGCTTGGACTTTGTTAGTGAAATTTGTTGTTTTGCAGCAGCAATCAATAAAAACTATAAATTTCAATAAAAAGTATTTTTAAAAATAAGCAATGCAAAAAGATAGAAATAATACTGAGGCAGTGTTCAAGGGGTTGTTGAGCGCTCAGAAATCTGAAAGGCAGAGGGGAAGAAGCTGTTCCTGAAATGACAAGTGTGTGACTTCAGGCTTCTGTACCTCTGGAGAATAAGAATCTCAGAGTTGTATACTTCAATAATAAATGAACCTTTGAAACTTTGAATCCTCCTTGGTGGTAACAAAAAGGAGAGGGCATGTCTTGGGTGATGGGGTCTTTAATTATGGGTGTCACCTTTTTGAGGCATTTCTTTCTGAAGGTATCCTGGATGATGGGGAGGCCAGTGCCCACAATGACCTAACTAACCAACCTCTACAGCTTTTTCTTCTCCTATGCAGTGGCTGCTTCATACCAGATGGTGATGCAGCCAGTTGGAATGTCCTTCACAGTACATCTAGAAACTTTTGAGTGTCTTTGGTGACATACCAAACATCCTCAATCTCTTAACGAACTAAAACTACTGTCATGCCTTCCTTGTTAATACATCGATATGTAGAGCACCAGATAGATCCTCAGAGATGTTGACCTCCAGGAACTTGAAACTGCTCACCCTTTCCACTTCTGATCCCTTGATGAGGACTGGTGTTAGTTTCCCTGACCTCCCCTTTCTGAAGTATGTAATTAATTCCTTGGTCTTACTGACGTTGAGTGCAAGATCTTGCTGCAACATTACTCAACCAGCTGATCTATCTCACTCCTGTGTGCCTCCTTGTCACCATTTGAAATTCTGCCAACAATAGTTGTGTCATCAACAAATTTATAGATGTCATTTGACCTGTGCATAGCCTCACAATTGTGGGTGTGGAGAGAGTAAAGCAATGGGCTAAGCATGCATCCTTGAGGTGAGCCAGTGTTAATTGGCAGTGAGGATGAGATGCTATTTCCGTGGTGTCCCGGTAAGGAAGTCCATGATCCAGCTGCAGAGGGAGATACAAAGGCCCAGGTTTTGGATCCAATTGATTAGAACTGGGGGTATAACTGTGTTGAACGCTGAGCTATAGTTAATAAACAGCAGACTGATGTAGGTATTTCTAAACTTCCAATTTGCTACATCTAGCAAGATCAACAACACCCTATCGAAGTTACTGACCCAGCTGGAGATCATCGACGCGCCAGAATTGCTTCAACTCCAGACCGTACCTGGACCCAATCGTCAAGGCCTGGTCTGAGATCCACCATGTTCCTGGACACCCGCGGCCTGCTACCGTGTCGGAGCGCCTGGAGACATGGCCGATTCCGACCAGCACCTCTCCAAAGCAAACGAGCACACAGAAGTGATGTCGGAGACCTCAAGATACCCCAGACGCTTCCCCGGAGCGACCACCATAGAGCCTCGTTGGTGGCTATCCGCATCTGCTGGAAGTGAGGCCTCTGCCGCCGACCTCGGAAATTGAGCCCGGGGCTCGGCTGGAGCGGAGGCCTCCGCAACCGTGACACAGTTCACAAACTTGTTTCAGCCGACAGCCCGGCCCTCCGGGATGAAAAGTGTCGGCTTCGGAGCCTGACCCGATCGACAGCTCAGGCCCCCGACAGTTGGAAGTGGCACTCGGCTCGACCTGGAGCGCATGACGACGCGACCCGCTGATCGATCCCCGTGGGACGCATCTACCAACCTCAAAGAGCTGCCAACAACACACTGCATCGATGGAAATCTGGAAAGATGCACAAATTACCGAGGAAGCGGGGGAAAAGAGCTGGGCTGCTGGTCAGACTGAAGCAGAGGGGCTTTAGGATCCCTCTGCCCACCATTTTCTTTTGTACTTCAGGGAGCGCGAAGCGCAGAAACAAATATCACTGTGATGATTGTATGCTCTAGTACCAATTGTTTGGTGACAATAAAGTATTTGTATAAAGTATTTGTATTTCCATTGTCCAGATGATCCAAGGCCAAGTGGAGAGCCAGTGAGAGCATTTCTCTCTTCAACCCCTGCCTTTGAGCTGACGATACAAAAGCCTGAAAGCATATACCTCCAGACTCAAGGACAGCTTCTACCCAGCTATTATAAAGCTATTAAGTTGTTCTTTAGTATGGTAAGATGGATTCTTGACCACACGATCTATCTCATTATGATCTTGCACTTCATTGTTTACCTGAATTCTACTTTTCCTGTAGCTTTTACACTATAATGTACATTATTATTGTTTTACCTTGTACTACCTCCATGAATACAGATCCATAATTCCCTGAAAGGGGCATCACAGGTAGATGGGGTTGTAACAAGAGCTTTTAGCACACTGGCCTTCACAAATCAGAGTACTGAGTACAGAAGTTCTGCTGTCATGTTGAAGCTGTACAAGACATTGGTAAGGCCTAATTTGGAATATCGCATGTAATTCTGGTCACCTGGTCACCAGGAAAGATGATCAATATGAGTGCAAAGAAAATTTACAAGGCTATTGCTGGGATTTGTGGATCTGAGTTATAGGGAAAGTTAAGTTGGTTAGGACTTTATTGATAGAGCTATACAAATTTGATTGAGGTATGTTTGGGATAAATGTAAGCCGTTTATTTTTCCACTGAGGTTGGGTGAGACTGGACCTAAAAGTTACAGATTAAGGGTGAAAGGTGTAATATCTAAAAGGAACCTGAGGGGGAACTTCACTCAGAAGTGGTGTGAGTGTGGAATGAGCTGCCAGTGGAAGTGGAGCAGGTTTCAAAAGTACATTTAATGTCAGAGAAATGTATACAATGTACATCCTGAAATGCTTTTTCTTCACAGCCATCTTCAAAAAACAGAGAAGTGCCCCCAAAGAATGAATGACAGTTAAATGTTAGAACCCCAAAGTCCCCCCCCCATCTCCCCTCCCTCCCATGCGTAAGCGGCAGCAAGCAACAAAATCCCCCCCACCAGCAAAAAAAAGCATCGGCACCCACAGCAAAGCAACAGCAAAGACACAGACTTGCAGTACTCCAAGGACTACTTGTTCACCTGGTAATTCGACATACCACAAGCTCTGTCTTTCCCCAATAAGGGAGGAAGAGATGACTCCATTTCACAGCAAGCGGGAACACTTAACAAACAACTCGTTGGTTTACGATGTTAAAAGTCCGTTTCATTGCTTTTTCCGAGCTCTGTGCCCAAAGATCTCAGGTCTCCAGGCACACAGCCTTGGATCTTTCGACTCCCACTCGGTCACTGACCTCCAATCCCTCCATATCCAGAGCCATGAAATCTTGGACCACTGAAGGTGAGTGAAGCTCTTTGGCGTGCCGAATAACGGCCAGTCGTGAAACCCTGAGAGCGGGTTCCATTCCCGCAAAGATCCGCAGTCAGCATGTAACTCCAGGTCAAAGTCTTCAAATGAACCCTGAAAAGGAAAATTAGAGATATTAGAGATAGAAATAGAGCTGTTTGTGAAGATGCAAGCAAAGGAGTCGCTGTTAGGCACCATTGATTTTCCTGAGCATGTGGGTTTGATTGTAAGAATCTTGGATAAACACATGAATGGGCAGAATATTGAGGGCTATGGTCCAGGTGCAGGTCAGTGGGATTAGGCTCTTCACATTGTTCTGGAACACAAAGATGCATATATTAGGATGCTCTTCATTGACTACAAATCAGCATTCAAACTATGATCCTATCAAATCTGGTCAACAAGCTCCAAGACCTAGGCCTCAATACCTCCCTGTGCAACTGGATCTTCAATTTCCTCACTTCAGGGCCCAGTCAGTATGGATTAACAAAATCTTCTTCACGATCACTATCAGCACTGGTGCACATGAGGATGTGTGCTTAGCCCCTGCTCTACTCACTTTACACTCCAGTGACACATTTACGTTTGCTGATGACACCGTGGTTGTTTGTCTGAATCAAATGTAGTGAAAAATCGGAAAATGGAGGAAGATTGAAGATCTGGTTGAATGGTACCAGGGCAACAAAACTAAAGAACTGATTATTGATTACTGGTGGACGAAACCAGAGGTCCATGAGTCAGTCCTCATTAGGGGATTGGAGGTAGACAGCTCATTAACTTTAAGTTCCTTGATGTTATCATTTCTCAGGATCTGTTCTAGGACCAACACATAAATGTCATTACTTTCTTAGAATGTTGCAAAGATTTGGCATGTCGTCTAAAAGTTTGACAGACTTCTATGGATGCACAGTGGAGAGTATCCTGACTGGCTGCATCATGGAAAAACCTATGCCCAAGAACAGAAAATCCTACAAAAAAAAGTGGTGGATACAGCCCAGTCGATCACTGAAAAAGCACACCTCATCATCCCATCATTGAGCGTAACGAATGCTGCCAGAAGAAAGCAGCATCCACCATCCAAGCCATGTTCTCTTCTCGGTACTGCCATTGTGAACGAGCTACTAGAGCCTTAGGTCTCACACCACCAGTTTCAGGAACAGTTAGTACTCTTCAACCATCGAGCTCCTGAACCAGCATGGATAACTTCACTCAGCTCTACATTAAATTGATTCCATAACCTACGGACTCACTTCAAGGACTCTGCAACTCTTGTTCTCAGTGCTCTCTCTTTATTTTTTATTTGTTTTTTTCCCCTATATGCACATTTTGGCTTCTTTTGTACTTTTTTTTGTTAGTCTTTATGTGTAGCTTTTCATTGATTCCATTGTCACGCAGGTGAGAAACTGCTAGAAAATTCAGCAGTCTAATGAACAAGGAGGCAATTAAAAGAGAGAGAGGACTCTGACTTCGTTTTGATAACACTTTTAATTGTAACCTTGAGAGAGAGAGTACGGTGCCAGCTGAGACACGATCTGGGAAGTCGCCATGGTAACAGCTCAGAGCGGTTAAGCTAACGGACGGTTGGAATTCCGGATGGAATATAAAAAGTTGAGGCTGTTGGTCTGATAACGGCAGAGGAGACACGACACGGGAGAAGTGCGGAAGCTACCCAAGAACCCACTGGTGGAGTTTAAGACCACTACGAGGGTGGAGGCCATGGACCGATTAATTTCGACCCGTGATTACCAGTGTGGGTAAGAGCTTGCCTGTGGGAGTCTGCTGGTGGTGAACCCATGCCGTGGGTTAGTAGACCATTCCCTAGAAGGGGCTCTGTCCATCTGTGTCTGTGTGGGGTTCACACAAAGTGACTCTAACGACTTTGGAAGCAAGAACAACTAAAGCTGCCAACGTAAACATCAACTCAATTAACTCTCTCTCTCTCCATCAATTCAACTCGACACAACACAATGTGAACTGAACTGCTTAAACTTACCTGACACCGTAAGACTGATATCTACCTCCGGGACTATTATCGTTGTATCCACACACACACATTTACGGATATATATATATAGTTTATAACCTGTATCGTATTATCCGGTTTTAATGATATTAATTCGTAGAAGTAATAAATATAGTCTTAATTTACAGTAAACCAGACTCCAGGTGTGTTCCATTTCTGCTGGTCCTTTTCAACTTGTCAGGGGATTCGTGACACCATTGTATTTCATTGTTCTACTGTGAATGCCTGCAAGAAAACAAATCTCTGGGTAGTATATGGTGGCATATATACACTTTGATAATGAACTTACTTGAACTTTGAGTTTTGAGGTGGGCAGCAAGGCCTGTTTCTATGCTGTAGTGCTCCATGACTCTACTGTAGAATAACTTGATCTGTATGAACAGTATAGATTTCTTCCTGACATGTGGCAATAATAAATCAATACTAATTCCAATTTTACTGTGTTAAAGATGCTACCCAAATACAAGAGTAAAAATGCTAGGACATTTGTTCCCTACTTTAATTATTTTACAGATTTGTATGTGCACTAAGCAAAGAAATTTCCTTCCAGTGTTCCAGCTTCAGGATATATTTGCACTATAGTTTATACATTCAAACTACTGTTGTAAGTGAACATTCAACATGCACATGTAAAGCAGTAGCCCCATCTGCTGTCCAAATAGATAAACATCATCATCACTTTTTCCATGTCTGATGGATCTATGTTAATCCTGCTCCCTCTCCCACACCCTCTCCCTCATCCTCTCCCACTCCCTCTCCCACACCCTCTCCCACTCCCTCTCCCACTCCCACCAGACACCAGTCAGCATCTTCCTGGTACCAGAAGCTACAACCAGAATGGTGCCAATCAATGTTTGCAGCATTGACTAAACTCTGCACAATTCCCTGTAAACAGCTTTCTTTCTTTCTATTGGTTCTAATGTGAACAGAAAGAATCATAATTGCACTCATCCAGTTTCTGCCATTTCCATGAAGTCTAATGTCAATTCACTAGCCAATCCTTTCCATTTTTCCTTCAAGGTCTTAATAAAGCTCTACTTGAGGAAAATATGCAGGAAATAAAATGGGAATTCCATTGGAATACAAATGTAGAATAGCTGCCTTCAAAACTTGGGATATTTTCCCCTCAGTATTATATGAAGACTGTACGCATATATCTAGTCTGTAATTTTATATACTGTGCTGTCTACAAAGTGTGCGTTTGTGGTCTTCCACTGCTCTAGCCCATCCATTTCAAGGTTCAACATGCTGTGCATTCAGAGATGCACTTCAGCACACCATTGTTCTAACACATGGTTACTTGAGTTACTATTGCCTTCTTGTCAGCTTGAATCAGTCTAGCTATTCTCCTCCGACCTCTCTCATTTTCAAAGCGTTTTTTTTCCCCACAGACTTCTACTCACTGGATTTTCTTTTTGGCTTCTTGCACCATTCTCTGTAAACTCTCAAAACTAGTATGCGTGAAAACCACAGGAGATCAGCAGTTTCTGAGGTACTCAAACAGCCCTGTCTAGCATCAGCAATCATTCCATGGTCTAAGTCACTTAGATCGCATTTCTTCCCTATTCTGATGTTTAGTCTGAAGAACAACTGAACCTCTTCACCATGTCTGCATGCTGTTATACATTGAGTTGCTGCCACATGATTGTCTGATTAGATATTTGCATTAATGAGCAGGTGTAAATGTGCACCTAATAAAGTGTCCATTGAGTATATATGTATATATAATATGTTTT
Source organism: Hemitrygon akajei (assembly GCF_048418815.1). Classification (NCBI taxonomy): domain Eukaryota; kingdom Metazoa; phylum Chordata; class Chondrichthyes; order Myliobatiformes; family Dasyatidae; genus Hemitrygon; species Hemitrygon akajei. The sequence continues at coordinate 27,311,366 of NC_133144.1, forward strand.
ATTAACTATATGATATAAGAATAGAAAATATATAATCTTCATTTCTATTTAATTGAGCAGTGTTATTCTACTTCAAGCAGATATTCAACTATGGAAATGTTACAAACAATGAAAGCTGGTGGACTGAAGATGAATTATTGACCATTTCCAAGTGCACAGAGTCTGTATTTGCCTCTCTGGAATACAGAGGATTGTAAAGGGTTGTTGGCAAAAAAACAGGCTTGTCAAGCTGTCTAAGAAATAACATGTTGTACAATTTTGCTCGTGTCCTTCTATAAATTATTCCCAAGCTCACACTTAAATTGCTCATGCAATCAGCTCCCCCTCTCCAGTCCAGACAGTGACGGCACCTATCTATTCCATAGATTTACTACTGTCTGGACAGATAATTTTCTCTTTGCTCTCTGGCTAAGCTTGGTCCAATGGTTCAGGCTGGCATTTTCACTATGTTTCAGTATGTGTGACAATAATAAACCATTTGGCAATGTAACAACGCTTATTGTCACATGAACCAAAATACTGTGAAAGGCTTTTGTTTGCAAACCATACAGATATTTGAGACTCAAGTACATCAAGAAGTGCAAAAATGAAGCATAACAACATACGGGATATAGTGTTACAGTTACAGAGAAGGCACAGAACTGCTGACAAAGTGTATGGGCCACACTGAAGTAGGTTGAGAGATCAGGTACTCTATAACACATACAGTGCCTACAAAAAATATCCCACCCATCCCCCAGAAGCTTTCATGTTTTATTGTTTTACAACATTGAATCACAGTGGATTTAATTTGGCTTTTTTGAAAGTGTTTAACAGAAAATGACTCTTTTGTGTCAAAGTGAAAACATCTCTACAAAGTGATCTAAAATAATTGCAATTAAAAAACACAAAATAATTGATTGCATAAGTATTTACGCCCCCACCCCCTTTAATACATCACACCAAATCATCACTGGTGCAGCCAAAAGATTTTAGAAGTCACAAAATTAATTAAATGGAGATCTGTTTTTGGAGACCTGTGTGCAGTCAAGGTGTTTCAATTAGTTGTAGTAAAAATACACCTGTATCTGGAAGATCCAACTGCTGATGAGTCAGTACCCTGGCAAAAACTACACCATGAAGATAAAAGAACACTCCAAACAAAAAGGTTATTGAAAAGCACAAGTCAGGAGATGAATACAGGAAAATTTTAGTGCAGTTAAGTCAATCATCAAGGAATGGAAAGAATATGGCACAGCTGTAAATCTGCCTAGAACAAGCTGTTCTCAAAAACTGACCGACAGTGCAAGAAGGGGACCAGTGAGGAAGGCTATCAGGAGATCTATGACAACAATGGAGGAGTTGCAAGCTTCAATGGCTGAGATGAGAGAGACTGTGCATACAACAATTGTTGCCCGGGTACTACACCAGTTGCAGCTTTATGGGAGAGTGGGAAAGAGAAGCTATTGTTGAAAAAAAAGTCACATAAAGTTTTGCTTAGAGTTTGCCAGAAGGTATTTGGGTGACTCTGCAGTCAGGTGGAAGAAGCTTCTATGGTCTGATGAAACTAAAATTAAGCTTTTTGGCCATCAGATTAAAAGTTATGCACATCATGAAAATCACACCGTCCCTACCATGAAGCATGGTGGTGGCTGCATCATGCTGTGGGGATGCTTCACTGCAGCAGGCCATGGAAGACTTGTGTAGGTAGAGGGTAAAATGAATGCAAAAAATGCAGGGAATTCCTGGAGGTAAACCTAATACAGTCTGCAAGAGAACTTCAACTTGGGAGAAGATTTGTTTTCCACCACGACAATAACAGCAAGCATAAAGCCAAAGCTACACACAAATGGCTTAAAAACAAAAAGTTAATGTCCTGGAGTGGACAAGTCAGAGTACTGACTTCAATCCAATTGAGAATTTGTGACTGGACTTGAAAACAGCTGTTCACTCATGATCCTCATGCAATCTGACCGAGCTTGAGCAGTTTTGTGAAGAAGAATGGGGAAAGTTGCAGTGTGCAACTGATAGAGACCTAGCCACACAAACTCAAGGCTGTAATTGTTGCAAAAGGTGCATCTACTAAATACTATCTAGAAGGGGGTGAATTATTTTGTGTTTTATAGTTGTAATTAATTTAGATCACTTTGTGGAGATCTGCTTTCACTTTGACACAAAAGAGTCTTTTTCTGTTGATCAGTGTAAAAAAAAGCCAAATTAAATTCACTGTGGGTCAATGTTATAACAATATAACCAACTAACAATTACAGCACGGAAACAGGCCATCTCGGCCTCTCCAGTCCATGCCGAATGCTTACTCTCACCTAGTCCCACCGACCTGCACTCAGCCCATAACCCTCCATTCCTTTCCTGTCCATATACCTATCCAATTTTACTTTAAATGACAATACCGAACCTGCCTCTACCACTTCTACTGGAAGCTCATTCCACACAGCTACAACTCTCTGAGTAAAGAAATTCCCCCTCGTGTTACCCTTAAACTTTTGCCCCCTAACTCTCAACTCATGTCCTCTTGTTTGAATCTCCCCTACTCTCAATGGAAACAGCCTATCCACGTCAACTCTATCTATCCCCCTCATAATTTTAAATAACAAGTCCCCCCCTCAACCTTCTATACTCCAAAGAATAAAGATCTAACTTGTTCAACCTTTCCCTGTAACTTAGGTGCTGAAACCCAGATAACCTTCTAGTAAATCTTCTCTGTACTCTCTCTATTTTGTTGACATCTTTCCTATAATTTGGTGACCAGAACTGTACACAATACTCCAAATTCGGCCTTACCAATGCCTTGTACAATTTTAACATTACATCCCAACTCCTATACTCAATGCTCTGATTTATAAAGGCCAACATACCAAAAGCTTTCTTCGCCACCTATCCACATGAGATTCCACCTTCAGGGAACTATGCACCATTATTCCTAGATCACTCTGTTCTACTGCATTCCTCAATGCCCTACTATTTACCATGTATGTCCTATTTGGATTATTCCTACCAAAATGTAGCACCTCACACTTATCAGCATTAAACTCCATCTGCCATCGTTCAGCCCACTCTTCTAACTGGCCTAAATCTCTCTGCAAGCTTTGAAAACCTACTTCATTATCCACAATGCTACCTACCTTAATATCATCTGCCATCTGCATACTTACTAATCCAATTTACCACCCCATCATCCAGATCATTAATGTATATGACAAACAACATTGGACCTATTACAGATCCCTGAGGCACACCACTAGTCACTGGCCTCCAACCTGACAAACAGTTATCCACCACTACTCTCTGGCATCTCCCCATCCAGCCACTGTTGAATCCATTTTACTACTTCAATATTAATACCTAACGATTGAACCTTCCTAACTAACTTTCCATGCGGAACCTTGTCAAAGGCCCTACTGAAGTCCATATAGATGACATCCACTGCTTTACCCTCGTCAACTTTCCTCGTAACCTCTTCAAAAAATTCAATAAGGTTTGTCAATCATGACCTTCCACGCACAAATCCATGTTGACTGTGCCTAATCAGACCCTATCTATCCAGATAATTATATATACCATCTCTAAGAATACTTTCCATTAATTTACCCACCACTGACGTCAAACTGACAGGCCTATAATTGCTAGCTTTACTCTTAGAACCCTTTTTAAACAATGGAACCAAATGAGCAATACGCCAAATAAAATAAGAAAACATGGAAACTTCCGGGGTGGGGGGGGTGTGGTGAATACTTTTTATAGGCACTGTAAAAGATCTATTCAAGAGTCCAATAATACCAGAACAAACCTGCTCTTGAGACTGGTGTTATATGGTCTTAAGCTTTTGTACCTTCCGCCTGATGGAAGGGAGAATGACAAAGGCAGGAAGGTTCCTTGATTTCGTTGGCTGCTTTCCTGAGACACCAAGAAGGGTAGACAGAGTCCATGGGGGGAAAGCTGGTTTCCTTGATGAACTGATCTGTAATCACAACTTCTTGCAATTTTTTGTGGTCTTGGGCAGAGCAATTTCCATACCAACCTGTGAAACACCTAGATAGGATGTTTTTAACAGTCCCTCTATGAAAATTTGGTGAGGTCCTCCGGGATATGCCCAGTATCGTTAGGAATCTGAGCAAATAGAGGTTCTGGTGTGCTTTCCTGGCCATAGGATCTACATGGCTGGATCAGGACAATACGTTTGTGGTATTTACACCTAAAACTTGAAGCTTTCAACCATCTCCACCTCAGCACCATTGATGAAATATGTACTCCACTTCCTGGTCAATGATCAGTTCCTTTGTTTTGATGACATTGACAGCCAAGTTTATTCAAGTCCAGCAGTGTTACTTTCAAAGTCAAAATAAAATTTTATTATCAGAGTACGTATATATTACCATTCATTTTCTTGCAGGCGTATACAAAAAAATAAATAAATACTATAGAATTTATTAGATTTATACATAAACAAAGACTGTGAAACAACCAATGTGCAAGACAAATTGTGTTAATACATAAAATACTCAGAACATGAGAAAGTGTTGTAGAATCAGTTCAGAGCTGTGATGATTGTTCACAACACTGGTTCAGGAACCTGATGATTGTTGGGTAGTAACTGTTTCTATACCTGGTGGTGTGGGATCTAAGGCTTTTGTATCTCCTTCCTGATGGTAGTAGCGAGAAGTGGGCACGGCCTCGATGGAGGGGTTGATGATGGATGCTGTTTTCATGTGGCAGCCTCCATACAAATGGAGATTTATAGGATTAAATCCTATAAATCTTATAGGATTATCTTATAGGATGATCAGGAGACCTGGATGATAGTTTGACTCCCTGGTGCCAGGGTCCGGGATGTTTCTGATCGCGTCCAAGATATCCTGAAGTGGGAGGGTGAGGAGCCAGAGGTCGTGGTACATAGAGGTACCAATGACATAGGTAGGAAAAGGGAAGAGGTCCTAAACGGAGAATATAGTGAGTTAGGAAGGCAGTTGAGAAGAAGGACCGCAAAGGTAGTGATCTCGGGATTACTGCCTGTGCCACGCAACAGTGAGAGTAGGAATGGAATGAGGTGGAGGATAAATGCGTGGCTGAGGGATTGGAGCAGGGGGCAGGGATTCAAGTTTCTGGATCATTGGGACCTCTTTTGGGGCAGGTGTGACCTGTACAAAAAGGACGGGTTACACTTGAATCCTGAGGGACCAATATCCTGGCAGGAAGGTTTAATAGAGCTGTTAGGGAGGGTTTAAACTAATTTGGCAGGGGGATGGGAACTGGAATGATGGAGCAGAGGAGAGGGAAAACAGAAATAGATCTAAGGTAGTGAGCAGTAAAGATGTCAGGAAGGACAGGCAGGTGATGGTGCAAATTTGCAGCCATTGGGATGAGTTGCAGTGCAATAAAGTTGCAGTGCAATCAATGCAAAAAGTACCAAACACTGGACTTAAGGTGTTACACTTAAGTGCACGCAGCATAAGGAATAAGGTGGATGATCTTGTTGTACAGTTACAGATTGGCAGGTATGACATTGTGGCCATCACTGAGACGTGGCTAAAGGATGCATGTCTCTGGGAGCTGAACGTCCAAGGATACACGGTGTATCGGAAGGATAGGCAGGTAGGTAGAGGGGGTGGTGTGGCTTTAATGTTAAGAAATGATATTAAATCATTAGAAAGAGTTGACATAGGATTGGAAGGTACTGAATCTTTATGGGTTGAGTTAAGAAATCGCAGGGGTAAACGGACCCTGATGGCATTCATCTACAGGCCTCCAATCAGCTGCAGTGACGTGGACTACAAATTACAACAGGAAATAGAAAAGGCTTGCCAGAAGGGCAGTGTTATGATAATTGTGGGGGATTTAAACATGCAAGGGGATTGGGAAAATCAGGTCGGCACTGGATCTCAAGAGAGAGAATTTGTAGTATGTCTACGAGATGGCTTTTTAGAACAGCTTGTTGTTGAGCCCACTAGGGGATCGGCTGTACTGGATTGGTTATTGTGTAATGAAACAGAGGTGACTAGAGAGATGGAAGTAAAGGAACCCTTAGGAGGCAGTGATCATAACATGATTGAGTTCACTGTGAAATTTGAGAAAGAGAAGCCGAAATCCGATGTGTCAGTATTTCTGTGGAGTAAAGGAAATTACAGTGGCATGAGAGAGGAACTGGCCAAGGTTGACTGGAAAGGGACACTAGCAGGAAGGACGGCAGAGCAGCAGTGGCTGGAGTTTATGCGAGAAGTGAGGAAGGTGCAAGACAGATATATTCCAAAGAAGAAGAAATTTTCGAATGGAAAAAGGATGCAACCGTGGCTAACAAGAGAAGTCAAAGCCAAAGTAAAAACAAAGCAAAGGGCATAAAAGGAAGCAAAAATTAGTGGGAAGACAGAAGATTGGAAAGTTTTTAAAAGCTTACAAAAGGAAACAAAGAAGGTCATTAAGAGGGAAAAGATGAACTATGAAAGGAAGCTAGCAAATAATAACAAAGAGGATACTAAAAGCTTTTTCAAGTATATAAAGAGTAAAAGACAGGTGAGAGTAGATACAGGACCAATAGAAAATGATGCTGGAGAAATTGTAATGAGGGATAAGGAGATGGCGGAGGAACTGAACGAGTATTTTGCATCAGTCTTCACTGAGGAAGACATAAGCAATATACCAAACATTCAAGTGTGTCAGGGAAGAGAAATATGCGCAGTCACAATTACGACAGAGAAAGTACTCAGGAAGCTGAATAGTCTAAGGATAGATAAATCTCCTGGACCAGATGGAATACACCCTCGTGTTCTGAGGGAAGTAGCCGTGGAGATTGCGGAGGCATTAGCAATGATCTTTCAAAAGTCGATAGATTCTGGCCTGGTTCCGGAGGACTGGAAGATTGCAAATGTCACTCTGGTATTTAAGAAGGGGGCAAGGAAGCAAAAAGGAAATTATAGACCTGTTAGCTTGACATCGGTGGTTGGGAAGTTGTTGGATTCAATTGTCAAGGATGAGGTTACGGAGTACCTGGAAGCATATGACAAGATAGGCAGAACTCAGCATGGTTTCCTTAAAGGAAAATCCTGCCTGACAAACCTAGTGCAATTTTTTGAGGAAATTACAAGTAGGCTAGACAAGGGAGATGCAGTGGATGTTGTGTATTTGGATTTTCAGAAGGCCTTTGACAAGGTGCCGCACATGAGGCTGCTAAACAAGATAAGAGCCCATGGAATTACGGGAAAGTTACATACATGGATAGAACGTTGGTTGATTGGCAGGAAACAGAGAATGGGAATAAAGGGATCCCATTCTGGTTGGCTGCCGGTTACCAGTGGTGTTCCACGGGGGTCTGTGTTGGGGCTGCTTCTTTTTACGTTGTATATCAACTATTTGGATTATGGAATAGATGGCTTTGTGGCTAAGTTTACTGATGACACAAAGATAGGTGGGGGGGCCGGTAGTGCTGAGGAAACAGAGAGTCTGCAGAGAGACTTGGATAGATTGGGGGAATGGGCAAAGAAGTGGCAAATGAATTACAATGTCGGAAAGTGTACAGTCATGCACTTTGGTAGAAGAAATAAATGAGCAGACTATTATTTAAATGGGGAGAGAATTCAAAGTTCTGAGATGCAACGGGACTTGGGAGTCCTCATGCAGGATACCCTTAAGGTTAACCTCCAGGTTGAGTCAGTGGTGAAGAAGGCGAATGCAATGTTGGCATTCATTTCTAGAGGAATAGAGTATAGGAGCAGGGATGTGATGTTGAGGCTCTATAAGGCACTGGTAAGATGTCACTTGGAATACTGTGTGCAGTTTTGGGCTCCTTATTAAAGAAAGGATGTGCTGACATTGGAGAGGGTTCAGAGAAGATTCACTAGAATGCTTCTGGGAATGAGAGGGTTAACATATGAGGAACGTTTGACCGCTCTTGGACTGTACTCCTTGGAGTTTAGAAGAATGAGGGGGGACCTCATAGAAACATTTTGAATGTTGAAAGGCATAGATAGAGTGGATGTAGCAAAGTTGTTTCCCATGGTGGGGGAGTCTAGTACGAGAGGACATGACTTGAGGATTGCAGGATGCCCATTCAGAACAGAGATGTGAAAAAAAATTTTTAGCCAGAGGGTGGTGAATCTATGGAATTTGTTGCCACGGGCAGCAGTGGAGGCAAGTCATTGGGTGTATTTAAGGCAGAGATTGATAGGTATCTGAGTAGTCAGGGCATCAAAGGTTATGGTGAGAAAGCAGGGGAATGGGACTAAAGGGGAAATTGGATCAGCTCATGATGAAATAGCGGAGCAGACTCGATGGGCCAAATGGCTGACTTTGTTCCTTTGTCTTATGGTCTTATGGTCTAAATATGTTCTTTAATGCAGAGGACTTGACCTGTGATGGTCTGAGCTGTATCAACCACTTTCTGTAGACTTTTCTAATCCTGGGCATTGATGTTTCCATACCAGGCCTTAATACAACCAGCTAGAGTACCCTCCACTGTGCAATTGTTGAAGTTTGTCAAAGTTTTTGGTGACATGCTGAAACTATGCAAACTTCTAAGAAAGTAGAGGCTCTGTAATGCCTTCTTTCTGATAGCAGTTAAAATGCTGGTACCCAGGACAAATCATCTGATAAGGAACTTAAAGCTGCTGACCCTCTCCACCTTTGATCCCTTAATGAGGATTGGATCATGGACCTTCAGTCCTTCTGAAGGGTTTCGGCCCAAAATGTCAACTGTACTTTTTTTCCACAGATGCTGCCTGGCCTGCTGGGTTCCTCCAGTATTTTGTGTGTGTTGCTCAGATTTCCAGCATCTGCAGATTTTCTCTTGCCACCAGCTTCTTTCTCCTGTAATCAATAATCAGCTGTTTGGTTTTGCTGACATTGTGTCTTCCTCCTATATGACAAGCTACTCACTTAAGCTATTCTGCCACTGCACGTTAATGCAAAGTATTAGTAATTAATCAAATCAGATCAAATGAACAGAGAAAATTTACAAGGACCTTTCCAGGACATGAGAACCTAAGTTATAGGGAAAGTTTGAATAGGTTAGAACTTCATTCCCTGGAACATGGGCAAATGAGGGGAGATTTGGTAGAAGTATACAAAATTATGAGAGGTATAGATAGGGTAAATGCAAGCAGGCTTTTTCCCACTGAGGTTAGGTGAGGCTAGAACTAGTGAGCATGGGTTAAAGGTGAAATGCTTAAGGGGAAGATGAGGAGGAATTTGTTCTCACAGAGTTGGAACAAGCTGCCAGCAGAAGTGGTGGATGAGAGTTCGATTTCATCATTTACAAGATGTTTGGAGAAGTACGTGGATAGGAAGAGCTTTGAGGTGTAGTCCAAATGCAGGTCAATAGGAGTAGTGTGGCATGGACTAGATGGGCCAAAGGGCCTGTTTCTGTACTGTAGTACTCTATGACTCTAGCTGAAGAAGTGAACAACAGTGTACGTACTACACAGAACTCTGCTATTTGGCTCATTGCTACCATGCTGGCTCTTTGAACTGACCAATTGGATTGATCCTATTCTCCTGTTCTTGGCCTGCAGCCCTTTCGATCAGAGCACGTAGCCAATTCCTTTTTGAAGGTCACTGCTGAGCCCGGTTCCAGGCAATGCATAGCAGATCACAAAAATATGGAGCAAACATTTACCTTCAATTACGTTGCAAATATTCCCCGTTGCCATACCAGGAAAGCTATTTCAATGACCACCCAACCAATGATCCGTTCATGTGTCTGTGCTGATGGAATTATCTATTGAGTCCCAAACTGCAACTGAAGTGAAGCAATGTGGAAACTTACCCGTCCAGGGAGTTTCAACCACTTAGCTTCAGTGTCGGTCAGACACAAGTTCTCAGTACAGGCTGCATTCACAACGATATCATGGACACCTTTGTTCTTGTGCCCCCTTGTTCGTCTTAAATGTTCCAGTTGTCCAAACCCCAAGGAATCTCCAGAGGGTGAAAATTTATTGTGATTGGTAATTCATACTGTGTTCAGTCAGTTATTTATTATCAGAGATACAGAAGAGTAACAGGCCCTTCCAACCCACAAGCCTGCACTGCCTAGTTCTTTAACAAGGATTCCCTTCCCCCTATTGATGATCCCTTCTCCTGTCTTCAACCTTCCCCCTCCTCCTGAACACCCCCACCGGGCCTTCTACCTGCACTTGATCTTTTCATCTCCAACTGTCACCGAGACATCAACCGTCTCAACTTCACCACCCCTCTCTCCTGTTCCAACCTCACTCCCTCTGAACGACCTGCCCTCCACTCTCTCCGCACTAATCCTAACCTCACCAGCAAACCCGCAGACAAAGGTGATGCCGTAGTAGTCTGGCGGATGGACCTCTACCTCACTGAAGCTAAACGGCAGCTCTCTGACACCTCCTCTTACTTACCCCTAGAACAGGACCCCACCAAAAAACATCAAACCATTGTCTCCCGTACCATCACTGCCCTTATCAACTCCAGAGACCTTCCATCCTCAGCCAAAAAACTCAATTCCCACACCCTGCACTGCTTGGTTTTACCTCCTCCCCAAGATCCACAAGCCTGACTGTCCTGGTAGACCCATAGTTTCGGCCTGCTCCTGCCCCACCGAACTTGTATCTGCCTACCTGGACTTCATTTTGTCACCCATAGTTCAGTCACTCCCCACCTACACATGGGATACATCCCATGCCCTCCACCTCTTCAATAACTTCCAGTTCCCCGGTTCCGACCGCTTCATTTTCATTATGGATATCCAATCCTTATACATTTCAATTCCCCATCAAGAAGGCCTCAAAGCCCTCTGCTACTTTCTTGATAATAGACCTCACCAGTTCCCCAACACCACCACACTCCTCCAGTTGGCGGAACTGGTACTCACACTTAATAACTTCTCTTTTGGCTCTTCCCACTTTCTTCAGACCAAGGGTGTAGCTATGGGCACTCGCATGGGCCCCAGCTATGCCTGCCTCTTCGTGGGTTATGTGGAACAGTCTATGCTCCAAATCTATACTGGTACTGCTCCCCAACTTTTCCTTCGCTACATTGACAACTACATTGGTGCTGCTTCCTGTACCCATGCTGAGCTCATCAATTTCATTGACTTTGCCTCTAACTTCCACCCAGCCCTCAAATTCATTTGGTCCATCTTGAACACTTCTCTCCCCTTTCTTGATCTCTCGGTCTTCATCTCTGAAGACAGACTGTCCACTGACTCTCATAACTACCTCAACTACTTCTTCCCACTCTGCCAAATGCAAAAATGCTATTCCTCATTCCCAGTTCCTTTGTCTCCGCTGCATCTGCTCCCAGGATGAGGCTTTCCGTTCAAGGACATCTCAAATGTCCTCTTTCTTTAAGGATCGTGGTTTCCCTTCTGCCGTCATCAATGATGCCCTCGCCCGCACCTCCTCCATTTCCTGCACTTCGGCCCTCACCCCATCCTCCTGTTACCACAACAGGGACCGTGTTCCCCTTGTTCTCACCTACCACCCCACCAGCCTCCGGATTCATCATATTATTCTCCGCAACTTCCGCCACCTTCAACAGGACCACACCACTAAGCACATCTTTCCCTCTCTACCCCTCTCCACTTTCCACAGGGATCGTTCCCTCCACAACTCCCTGGTCCACATGTCCCTCCCCACGGATCTCCCACCTGGTACTTATCCCTGCAAGTGTAAGTGCTACACCTGTCCCTACACCTCCTCTCTTACCACCGTTCAGGGCCCCAAACAGTCCTTCCAGGTGAGGTAACACTTCACTTGTGAGTCTGTTGGGGTCATCTATTGCATCCGGTGCTCACAGTGTGGCCTCCTCTACATCAGCGAGACCAGAACACAGATTGGCGGACCACTTCGTCAAGCACCTCCGCTCCGTCCACCACAACAGACAGGATCTCCCGGTTGCCACTCACTTCAACTCTGCTTCACATTCCCATTCAGATATGTCCATACATGGCCTCCTCTTCTGCCATGATGAGGCCAAACTCAGGTTGGAGGAGCAACCTCATATACCGTCTGGGTAGTCTCCAGCCCCTTGGCATGAACATTGAATTCTCCAACTTCTGGTAATTCCCTCCCTCTCCCTTCCCCCATCCCAGTTTCACTCTGCCTCCTCCTCCAGCTGCCTATCACCTCTCTCATGATTCTGCCTTCTTCTACTACCCATAGTGCTTTCCCCTTACGTTCCTTCTTCACCTTTCCTGCCTATCCCCTCCCTGCTTCCCCTTCCCCACCCCTTGATCTTTCCTCTGATTGATTTTTAACCTGACACCCGCCAGCCTTCTCCTTCCCACCCTCCCCCCACTTTCTTTATAGGGCCCCTGCCCCCTCCCTCTTCAGTTCTGACGAAGGGTCTTGGCCCGAAATGTTGACTGCTCGTTTCCATGGATGCTGCCCAACCTGCTGAGTTCCTCCAGCTTGTTGTATGTGTTGTTTTGACCCCAGCATCTGCAGTGTACTTTGTGTGTGCTGCCTAGTTATACCCATGTGACCAATGTGGGAAGAAACCAGAGCATCTGGAGGAGACGCGGTCAAAGGGAGGATATACAAATTCCTCACAACAGTGGTGGGAATTGCTGCTACATTGATACCTATTTGTTACTGTCACATATTATTAATCTAACCCCCAGGTTCGGTGGGCTGCGTTAGTCTAGGGAAAGACACTCACTGGCCCGCCAAACTTGTGAAATCTCGTTTGAGTGGATGCTGCATGATGTTTTCCCGTAACAAATCAGTGGCATGAACTGTCAAACAGTGCACCGATTTTAATGAAGCCGTCTAATGCACACGTCGGAGCTCACATTGGAGTGAGAAGTATGGAGGTGGAAAAGGTAAAGTGCTGAGGAAGGAATCTGATAGGAGGGGAGAGTTGACCATGGGAGAAAGGGAAGGAGTGAGATGGGTGATGGGCAGGTGAGGAGAAGGGTAGAGGTAAGAAAGGAAGCAGAATGAGGAATGCAAAAGAAGGGAAGGGGGAGGGTTAATCCAGATGGAAGTTGGGGAAATCCATGTTCAATCTGTCAGGTTGGAGGCCAACTAAAAAGAATATGAAGTGTTGCTTTCAATGTTGGGTTCAAACTTTTAGGGGTTTTGGGGGTGAAACACTTCTGCCAAGTGAGTCTGGTAATTATTTGAAATGTTCTTTTGAAGGAAGTAGTGTAATGGGGAGATAGCATACAGAAACGGGCCCTTCAGCCCATTGAGATCATGCTAAATATTCACACTGATTCTTTATTAATTTCAACAACACAAGAGATTCTGCAGATGCTCGTAATCTTGAGCAACACACACAAAATACTGGAGGAACTCTGCAGGTCAGGCAGCATCTACTGAAGGGAATAAACAGATGAAGTTTCAGGCTGACAGCTTTCATGAGGAATGATGAATTGCCTCTTTTTTTTTCATCCTCGCAGTTGTGACTGCTAAACTGAGTCACCAGAGACACTAATGGTGCTGATTTTTATTTAACACAGCAGATCTTCTGGAGAGAATCAAGCTCCCCCTCCTGACATAATGTTTTATTCTTTTTGAACACACAGACAACAATAAGCGATTAACTGTAGTTTCAATGGCTATAATCATCTACTTAACTTTAACATTTTGAATACAGATGGAATTACATATTTCACACACAAAATGCCGGAGGAACTCAACAGATTAGGCAGCATCTATGGAAAGAAATGAACAGATGAATTTTCACTCTGAGACACTATCAGGACTGCAAAGCAAGAAGAAGAAGCCAGAGTAAGAATGTACGGGAGGGGAAGAAGTATACGCTGCTAGTTGAAAGGGTGGGGATGGAGGGGGGATTAAATGAGAAACTGGGAGCTAATAGGTGGAAGAGGTGAAGGTCTGAAGAAGAAGGAATCTGATAGGATAGGAGAGGAGAGTAGACCATGCAGGAAAGGGACCATGCAAGAGGGGCATCAGAGGGAGATCATGGGCAGGTGAGGAGAAGAGAAGGGGTAAGACTGGAGTAAGAATGGGGAATGAGAAAAGAGAGAAAGAGGAGAGCGGAGAAATTACTGGTAGTTAAAGAAATCGATGATTGTGCCATCAGGTTGGAAGTTACTCAGAGGGAATATGAGGTGTAGCTCCTCAAACCTAAAATAACCTCTTCGTAGCTGTAGAGGAGGCCACGGACTGCCATGTCGGAATTGGAATGGGAAGTTGAATTGAAATGAGTGGCCACTAGGAAATACCACCTTTTGTGGCGAACGGAGCGAAGGTGCTCAAAGAAGTGGTCCCTCAATCTGTCCCGAGTCTCACCAGAGTAGAGGGGACTGCACAGGAAGCATTGGATACAGTAGCTGACCCCAATAGACTTACAGGTGTAGTATTGCCTCTCCTGGATCGATTTTTTGGTGTCCCACTTGCAGGGATAAGTGCCAGGAAGGAGATCAGTGGGGAGAGTTGATTGGACAAGGGAGTCATGTAGATAGCAATCCCTGTGGAAAGATGCGTTTGGTGGTAGGATCCCATTGAAGATGGTGGAAGTTGCAGAGAAGTTGTGCTGGATACAGAGGCTCATGGCATGGTAGGCAAGGACAAGGGAATGCTGTTGCTGTTATGGTGGTGGGAAGATAGGGTGAGGATGGATGTGCAGAAAATGTAGATGCAGGTGAGGACAGCATCAATAGTAGAAGAAGGGAAAACCCTTTCTTTGAAAAAGGAGGACAGCTCAAATATTCTGGAATGGAACGTTTCATCCTGAGGACAGATGCAGTGGAGACAGAGGAGCAAAGAGAAGGAAATAGCATTTTTACAAGTGACGGGGTGCGAAGAGGTATGGTCAAGATAGCCGTGAGAGTCAGTAGGTATATAAAAAAAATCAGTAAGCAGTCTAACTTCATGAATGGAGATCAAGGAAGGGGTGGGGGTGTGGAGAAGTCTCAGAGATGGACCAAGTAAATTTGAGGGCAGGGTGGAGGTTGGAGGCAAAGTTGATGAAATTGAAGAGCTCTGCATGGGTGCAGGAAGCGGTTATCAATGTAGCACAGAAAGAGTTGGGGAGTGTTACGTATAGGCTTGGAACATGGACTGTTCCATGTATCCAGTGAAAACGCAGGCATTGCTGGGAGCTATGTGGGTGCCCATGTCTACAACTTGAGTTTGGAAAAAAAGAAGAATTGTTGAAGGTGAGAACCAGTTCTACTAGACAGAGGAGGAGGGTGGTGGTAGACAGGAACCAGATCCCCCACCTACTCACGTTCCCCTCTCAACTGGACTCACCTATCACCAGCTAGCTTTCACTCCTGCCCCTCCCCCTCCTCTCACCTGACCCCCACCCCCACCTTTTTATTCTAACTTCTTTCCGTTTTCTTTCCAGTCCTGATTAAGATTCTCAGCCTGAAAAGTCAACCACTTATTCCGGTTCACAGATGCTGAGTTCCACCAGCACTTGTGTGTGCTGCTCTGGATTTCCAGCATCTCCAAAATCTCAAACGAGAAAATCTGCAGATGCTGGAATTCGGGTTTCGGCCCGAAACGTCGACTGAACTCTTTTCCTAGATGCTGCCTGGCCTGCTGAGTTCCTCCAGCATTTTGTGTGTGTTGATCTGCAAAATCCCTTGCCTTTATGAGGTGGACTTACATGTTTGCAATCGTAGCACATCCCTGCTCGCAGAACCCCTTTGAATATTCAATACTTCGATTCTCAGCATACACTGAATTGAACTTTTGGCTAATCCGGACACTTCTGAGCACAAACTCCAGACATCCAAAGTGTTACCTTGTGAGGGATGGCTTCAGTGTACAAAATGAGCCAGAATATTAAGTGAGCCAGCAGAAATGCTCTCAGCTAGATCACAAATGGGAGGGATATGGCTCTAACAATGTGTTAATACAACAGATGGCAACTTAGTGCCTTCCCTGATCTCACCGCGAAGTTTTCAGTGACACCAGTTCACATGAACATGCATGGAGACAAGAGATTCTGCAGTTGCTGGAAATCCAGAGTAACAGGTACAAAATGCTGGAGGAACTCAGCAGGTCAGGTAGCATCAAAGGAAAGGATTGAGTCCTGATGAAGTGTCTCAGTCTGAAATATCAAGTCTTTAGTCCTCTCCGTAGATGCTGCCCAATCTGCTGAGTTCCTCCAGCATTTTGTGTACATCAATATGAACATTTTTCTATTGTTTTCCCGTGTAGCTTCAATGCGGCAGAATCAGGATGTCCCACACCCAGTGATTTATTTCAATGGCCTTAAAGTATCAGGGAAGTTAATGTTTTATTTTGTGAAGACTGGTTCCTATTTTAATTAGTGTTTTCTGTCCATAATTCATAACTCCAGAAAGATGTCTAACACTCCTCGTGTTCTCTTCAACCTTCCCCAGATCCTACCTCTGAAATTTAACAATTCATGACAGAAAATTTTCCTACATGTCTTTGGAACTGTAGGATGAAACTAGAGCAGCTGGAGGAAACCCATGTGGTGACAGGGAGAATATGCACACTCCACAGCGACAGTCCTGGAGGTCAGGATCAAACTGGGGTCAGTAGTACTGTCAGGAAGCAGTGCCCCTAGTTTAGGGTATGTTGTGTATGTTGTATGCCCTGATAAAGGGTCTCGGCCCGAAACCTCGACTGCTTATTCACATCCATGGGTGCTGCCTGACCTGCTGAGCTCCTCCAGCATATTGTGTGTATTGCTCTAGATTTCCAGCATCTGCAGTAAGTACCTCTAGTGCCGATGTTGTATGTGCGTTGTGTACTACAGCGGGTGACAAAAAAAAGTCAGGCTGCTTTGCCGACAGCAACGCATCCCTTCCCGATGAGCTTAACACGTCCTATACGTGTTTTGAACAGTAGCAATGGGTATGTCACCACCCACCCTGACACTCTCTAGTGCCCCTGAACCTACAGTCGCCATCGTGGATACCCTCGATCAGAGTGTCAATCTGCAGAAAGCATCAGACCTAGTAAGTGTCCCTGGCCACGTGCTTAGATTCTGTGTGATCAGCCGGCAAGGATATTTTCAGACGTTTTTAGCCTCTCCCAGCTTCAGCTGTGGTTCCCTCCTGCATTAAGAACACCGCTATCATCCCAGTACCCAAAAGAAAATGAGGTAATGTGCCTTAATGATTACCAAACTGTGCCTCTAACATCCACCATCATGAAATGTTTCAAGAGGCTAGTCATGGCACGCATCAACTCCAGCCTCCCAGACAACCTCAACACACTGCAATATATCTATTGCTGAATTAAGCCTACAGTGGATGCCATCTACACTTAAATCAAGAGGATCTGGACAGTAAAGACATCGATGTTAGACTACCACTTAACTACAGTTCTGCCTTCAATATTATTATTCCAAGCAAGCTCATCACCAAACTCCAGACGCTGGGAGTTAATGCCTCCCTCAGCAACTGGATTCTTGACTTTCTGACTAACAGAACGCAATCAGTAAGAATCACAAGCAGCAGCTCAGCCACGGTTATTTTAAAAACAAATGGGTGGGACACCTACTTACATCATTCTTACATCACTCACCCACCCCACCCACCCGCTTGATCTCACATCACCTTCCAGGTTGTACTCGTCCCCTCCCCTCACCTTCTCTTTCTGGCACTGCCCCCTTCTTTTTCAGTTCTGATGAGGGGCCTTGGACAGAAACCTCGACTGTTTATTCTCCTCCGTTGGTGCTGCGTGACCTTTAGCATTCCTCCAGCATTTAGTCCGTGTTACCTAAGCAAAAGATGAGGTAAGGACTGACGTAGTAGATCATCAGTAAACATTGAGCAGAAGAATGATTCAAGGGTTTAATAGCCTCCTCTTCGGTTTAAATTCTTGCTTCAGTCAATTGTTGATAGTCTGTCCAAGAAGAGAAAAAGAAATCAGTCAGTGGGTCTGACATTTCACACACTCATCTCCACATCATGTGATCATTATTCCCCAAGGAGATGTTGTTCAGCAGTGACATGCCTGGATAAATATAAATCAGCAGAATGATTGAGAGGCCATCATTACACCAATAGCCATGAAACCAAGAGCTCACGAAGAATATAAATAAGATATTATTTTCCCTAATGCACAAAGAACATAGAACATGATGTTCTGATTCTGTGCCTTCATCGATTTGTTAAAGTGGGGAATGGTCACATAATACCTTCCCTGATCTCATTCTGGAGTTTTCAATGATCACTGATTTACAAAACCATTTATCTACTCAAAGTAAATGTATTATCAAAGTATGTATATGTCACCATATACAACCCTGAGATTCATTTTCTTGTGGGCATACTCAATCAATCCATAGAGTAATAACCATAAGAGGATCAATGAAAGACCGCACCATTTTGGGTGTTTACCGAGTGTGCAGAAAACAACAAACTGTGCAAATACAAAAGGTTAAAAAATAAATAAGTAATGAATAACTATCGAGAACATGAGATGAATTGTCCTTTAAATTGAGTCCATAGGTTGTGGGAATAATTCAATGATGAGATAAGTAAAGTTGAGTGAAGCTTTTCCATTTGGTTCAAGAGCCTGATGGTTAAGGGATAAAGGCTGTCCCTGAACCTAATGGTGTGAGCCCTGAGGGTCCTGTGCTTTCTTCCTGATGGCAGCAGTGAGAAGACAACATGACCTGGGTGGCATGGTCCCTGATAATGGATGCTGCTTTGCTGTGACAGTTTTTTGTGTTGATGTGGTCAATGGTGGGGAGCACTTTACCCATGATGGACTGGGCTGAACCAACACTTCTTGTAAGATTTTCCATTCAAAGACATAAATGTTTCCATACCTGACTGTGATGCAGCCTGTCAATATATTCTCCACTGCAGTGAGGTTTGTCAAAGTTTTAGATGTCATCCCAGATCATGTCCTGTCTTCCCCTGTGTAGATCTACACTTATGACTGTGAGGTTAAGCACAACTCTAATGCCATATTCAAGTTCACTGAAGACACCTCTGCTGTTGCCTGAACCAAAGTGGTGACGAATCAGCTGACAGCAGACAGGAGGGAGATCTCCACCTGATGAATTGGCAGACAGGAGGCAGATCTCCACCTGATGAATCGGCAGACAGGAGGGAGATCTCCACCTGATGAATCGGCAGACAGGAGGCAGATCTCCACCTGATGAATCGGCAGACGGGAGGCAGATCTCCACCTGATGAATCGGCAGACAGGAGGCAGATCTCCACCTGATGAATCGGCAGACAGGAGGAAAATCTGGTTGAGTGGTGCTACAACAACAACCTCTTACTCAATGTCAGCAAGATCAAAGAGCTGAATTTTGACTTAGAACCATAGAAACATAGAAAACCTACAGCACCATACAGGCCCTTTGGCCCACAAAGCTGTGCCAAACATGTCCTTACCTTAGAAATTGCCTAGGTTTACCCAAAGCCCTCTATTTAGCTAAGCTCCATGTACCTATTCAGGAGTCTCTTAAAAGACCCTATCATATCCACCTCCACTGCCGCTGGCAGCCTATTCCATGCATTCACCACTCTGCGCAAAAAAACTTACCCCTGACATCTCCACTATACCTACTTCCAAGCACTTTAAGACTGTGCCCTCTTCTGCGAGCCATTTCAACCCTGGGAAAAAGCCTCTGACTGTCCACACAATCAATGCCTCTCATCATCTTATACACCTCTATCAGATCACCTCTCATCCTCCGTCACTCCAAAGAGAAAAGGTCAAGTTCACTCAACCTATTCTCATAAGGCATGCTCCCCAATCCAGGCAACCTCTTTGTAAATCTCCACTGCACCCTTTCTATGGTTTCCACATCCTTCCTGTAGTGAGGCGACCAGAACTGAGCACAGTACTCCAAGTGGGGTCTGACCAGAGTCCTATATAGCTGCAACATTACCTCTCAGCTCCTAAGCTCAATCCCATGTTTGATGAAAGCCAATGCACCGTATGCCTTCTTAACCACAGTGTCAACCTGTACAGCTGCTTTGAGTGTCCTATGGACTCTGACCCCAAGATCCCTCTGATCCTCCACACTGCCTAGACTCTTACCATTAATACTATATTCTGCCATCATATTTGAACTACCAAAATGAACCACTTCACACTTACCTGGGTTGAACTCCATCTGCCACTTCTCAGCCCAGTTTTGCATCCTATCAATGTCCTGCTGCAACCTCTGACAGCCCTCCACATTATCCACAACACCTCCAACCTTTGTGGCATCAGGAAATTTACTAACCCATTCCTCCACTTCCTTATCCAGGTCATTTATCATGAAGAGTAGGGGTCCCAGAATAGATAAAAGAGGGACGCCACTGGTCACTGACCTCCATGCAGAATATTACCCTGCCTACAATCACTTCTATGAACAAGCCAGTTCTGGATCCATAAAACATTGTCCCCTTGGATCCCATGCCACATTACTTTCTCAATAAGCCTTGTATGGAGTACCTTATCAAATGCCTTGCTGAAATCCAGATACACTACATCTACTGCTCAACCTTCATCAATGTGTTTAGTCACAACCTCAGAAAATTCAATCAGGCTCATAATGCATGATTTTGACAAAGCCATGCTGACTATTCCTAATCATATTATGCCTCTCCAAATGTTCATAAATCCTGCCTTTCAGAATCTTTTCCATCAACTTACTAATCACTGAAGTAAGACTCACTGGTCTATAGTTTCCTGGGCTATCTCTACTCCTTTTCTTGAATAAGGGAATAACATCCCCAACCCTCCAATCTCTGGAACCTCTCCCATCCCCATTGATGATGCAAAGCTCATCGCCAGAGGTTCAGCAATCTCCTCCCTCGCCTCCCACAGTAGCCTGGGGTACATCTCGTCCGGTCCCGGTAACCTATCCAACTTGATGCTTTCCAAAAGCTCCACATATCCTCTTCCTTAAAATCTACATGCTCAAGCTTTTCAGTCTGCTGCAAGTCATCCCTACAATTGCCAAGATCATTTTCCGTAGTGAATACTGAAGCAAAGTATTCATTAAGAACCTCTGCTATCTCTTCTGGTTCCATACACACTTTTCCACTGTCACACTTGATTGGTCCTATTCTCTCATGACTTATCCTCATACTCTTCACATACTTGTAGAATTATTTTGGTATTTCCTTAATCCTGTCCGCCAAGGCCTTCTCATGGCCTCTTCAGGCTCTCCTAATTTCTTTCGTAAGCTCCTTCCTGCTTGCCTTATAATTTTCTAAATCTCTATCATTACCTAGTTTTTTGAACCTTTCGTAAGCTTTTCTTCTCTTTTTGACTAGATTTACAACAGCCTTTATATACCACAGTTACTGTACCCTACCATCCTTTCCCTGTCTCATTGGAACATACCTATGCAGAACTCTACGCAAGTATCTCTGAACATTTGCCACATTTCTGCCGTATATTTCCCAGAGAACATATGTTTCCAATTTATGCTTCCAAGTTCCTGCTTGATAGGCTCTTATTTCCCCTTACTCTAATTAAATGCTTTCCAAACTTGTCTGTTCCTATCCCTCTCCAATGCTATGGTAAAGGAGATAGAATTATGACCACTATCTCCAAAATGCTCTCCCACTGAGAGATCTGACACCTGACCAGGTTCATTTCCCAATATCAGATCAAGTACAGTCTCTCCTCTTGTAGGCTTATCTACATATTGTGTCAAGAAACCTTCCCAAACACACCTAACAAACTCCACCCCATCTAAACACCTCGCTCTAGGGAGATGCCAATCAATATTTGGGAAGTTAAAATCTCCCACCACGAATACCCTGTTATTATTACACCTTTCGAGAATCTGTCTCCTTATCTGCTCCTCACTGTCCCTGTTACTATTGGGTGGTCTATAAAAAACTCCCAGTAGAGTTATTGACCCCTTCTTGTTCCTATCTTCCACCCACAGAGACTCCATAGACAATCCCTCCATGACTTCAGCAGGAGGAAAGAGCAGGTCATTGAGCAATCCTCATCAGGGGATCAGGGGTGGTGAGGGGCAGCATCTTTAAATTTCTCAGTAATATCATTTCAGAGGACTTATCCTGGGCTCAGCACATAAATGTCATTATGAAAAAAGCACAGCAGTGCCTATACTTTTGAAGTTTGTGAAGATTTGGCATGACATCTAAAACTTTGATAAACTTCTATAGGTATGTGGTGGAGAATATATTGACTGGCTGCATCACAGCTGGTATGGTAACACCAATGCCCTTGAACGTAAAATACTACGAAAAGTTGTAGACGTGGCCCAGTCCATCATGGATAAATTCCTCCCCAACACTGAGCACATCTATACAGAGTGTTGTGGCAGGAAAGCTGCATCCATTGTCAGAGACTCTCATTACCCAGGAGATGTTCTCTTCTCACTGCTACCATCAGGAAGAAGGTACAGAAGCCTTAGAACTCACACCAGCAGATTCAGAGACAGATACTACCCCTCAACAATCAGGGTCTTGAGTTAAAGGGGTTAACTTCACTTGACCCATTACTGACCTGTTTCCACAAGCTATGGACTCACTTTCAAGACTCTTCATCTCATGTTCTTGATACTTACTATTTTTTAAAATTTTTCTTCTGTATTTGCACAAACAATACCCTTGTTTTCTGCCCTATTGTTGTAGTCTTTCATTGATTCTATTATGGTTACTGGATTTACTAAGTTTGCCCACAGGAAAACAAATCTCAGGGTTCTATATGGTGATATATATTGCATGTACCTTGATTATAAATTTACTTTGAACTTTGAATTTTTAGTTTCAATGGGATAGAATCAAAAGATCCCACACCCAGTTATTGGTTTCACTAGCCACAAAATATCATTTAAGTTAAATTGTGAGCAGGTTTTAATTTCCCAAGACTGATTCATGTTTGCATTAATATCTGCTATATTCACGTAATTCCATTACTCCAGAATACTCCCCAACAGGATGAAGCCTGGGTTGGATGTTTTGAGTTAACTGAAGGGATTGAATAGATGACCAATCAGAAGAGGGAATGATCAAGCTGAACGTGGTCTTTGATGATGCTGGTTGCTTTTCTGAAGGCAAGGAAGCCTTTTGGGCCCTTGTGTCCAAACTTGCTCTTTAGCTACATAGTAACTGGTCAACATTAACAATATGTAGACAGGAACAAGTTAAAACACTAACAATAGATAGTAGAAAAACCTACCAACATGAGAAATTCTGCAGATGCTGGAAATCCAAAGCAACACACACAATGTGCTGGAGGAACTCAACAGGTCAGGCAACATCTATGGTGGGGAATAAACAGTCAACATTTTGGACTGAGACATAATAATCCATCTTTCTTGATTTTGTTAGATGGCAAACAGACTGAAGGAGATAAGTGACACCCCACAACTTCTCATCTTGTTTTGTAAGTTTGCATTTCAGACCTCCAAGGAAGTTTATTCATCAAAGAACCCAGCCATCTGGGCAACGTCGCCTTCTTGCAGCTACAATCGGGCAGGAGATGCCAAAGCCTGAAATTGCACATCATCAACTTCAGGAACAGCAATTTCCCTTCAACAATCAGTTGTTGAACCGACCCCCATGGTGCAAATCATGATAATTTAGCTACACACAACCATTTTGATCAATTTGTACTAAAGTGGTTTGTGATTTTCTGTTGTTCTAATTGTGTTTTCTTGTAAAAGTTGGGCTCAGTTTGTTTTTCTTGTGATGCTAAGTCCCTACTATGTTGCTGCATGTAAGATTTTCATTGAATAAATGCATTTGTGCATGTAACAATAAACCCAACTTTGACTTTATATTATCTTTTGTCTTTGTGGTGTTACGAAGTATGAACAACTCTGATGGGCAGAAGGGTACAAAATCGCCAATGCCCCGCCCCCCCCCCACTTTTGGAGAATCGCAAATCGCTACTATTTTGATGCTGTTATCAAGGAAATAAGAGGAACCAAAGGGACTCTGCCAGGGCAGTTGTTATTGATAACAGCTCATGAAAATTAAGCAGAGAGAGGCACAGCTAAGGTGGAATGTCTCCTCCTAACAAACAAGGGACGGAGCCATTGATTACTGCTATTGTCTTTTGGAGAAGGATTGTGTACTTGGTACTGTTCTATTCATTGAAACCCTTCAGGGGGCAACCAGAGTGGGCTGGTTTGATGGGTTACATCATCCCAACCTGATTGACACCTGAGACCCCGTGAGTGGGGATAAAAGTGGGGTCTGGGGTAACACCCCTCAGACGCACCAGGAGAGATGCTACAAGACCGGTGGGGGCTTATGTGTGTGTCCACCCTTGCCTGGGTGATGAGTCCACCACGGAAGAACAGTCTTGCTAAAGGACGGAGGGGTCATACGTGAATGGCCACAACAACACATCGACGGATCAAAATCGTAATGGAAAGTTGGCAAGTCAATAGCTGTTACTGTTCTCTCTCTCTCTCTCTCTCTCTCTCTCCAACAATTGAAACATGGCGACCAACAACTACCGCAGCCTGCATGAATTGAACAGAACTTTATATTTCCATCTAACAATTAATTATCCCCTAGACAACGATAGAGCTTATTTCTTATTGATTATTATTATACCCACACTTTTAGGTTTAGTATTGATGATGTATATTATCTGTATTTGCATTGATATTATTTTTGTGTATTTTTACTAACAAATACTGTTGAAAATAGTATCACCAGACTCCAACGGATACTTCTATCTTTGCTGGTAAGACACCCAGTTACGGGGTTCGTAACAGTGGAAAATCAGATGCAGTCACCCACCACAACCATTTGTTCACTAACTGAAATAAATCAAGGACACAGCTTCTTGAGATACTTCATTGAAACTTCATATCTTCAAGCAACAAGACTCATTATTAATTGAATCTGTATCGATCAGCTTAATTGTAATTGGGAAAATCAACTGGGATGACAAACTTTTACCCAGCTCATTACTGACTTGTTCTTTTGTCAACTGGCCCTTAGAAATCAGTGGTTACTAAAACTCAGCTGTAAAATATAGACTGGAACTGTATTTAAATTTTATTCACCTGGTATTATTACTTTTAAAACTAGCAGGCACATTGGGATTTGAAGCAGGTGTTATAAGTCAAATTACTGAACAATCTCCACCAAAGAAGTCCAACAAACAAGAAGCCAGCTTTAAGTCTGAAGCCTTAATTAAATTGTTTATGGAAAGAGTTATAATGTAGAAGTGATGTGGACCTGCATCAACACATCAAATACTGAATATCTGGCTGGCAAGTAATAAATGATAACTAATGATGTGTGGAATGGAACTTAAGGCATCTCAAATTATTTGTGCATTAAAGACTGCTTCATATCCATTGGAATCTGGCCAGCTCTTTTCCTTGAGCAAAAACTATGAAAGTCCATCTCTGATAAAGTTCTGAATCAAAGAACACTAGTGGACACAAGAAGACTTATCACTCCCTTGTCCCATGCTTGTTCTCTAGTTACATCAAAGCAATAGGATATTTCCTGCCTACTCAATCACTAGACTAGACTGGTAAACATTAATATTGCATAGCAAACAACAAATTAGAGCTTTATAATTATGGATAATGGAAGCTCGACCAAAAAGGAATCATATTCCTTTGATTTTGCTTCATTTGAAATACTGTCTTGTCACTTGAGTAACTTTGGAATTGTATGAATTGCAATTTAACATGAGCATTCATGGGTAAATTCTGCTTGATGGACTTCTATTGAAAACTTGAGTATATTAGTCTGACTAATCACACTGGTGCATTTGCACCCAGGAGGTGGGGGGGAATGTAAGTGGTTGGGCAGTGGTGCAGAAAAACAAGCCAATGTATATGTGATTAAATGTCCCAGTGTTCTGCAGTGAGCACGTTTATTCCTAAGTACTTTCCAGTAGTCTATGAGATGATGACTGGTATCAAATTAGGTGAGCTTATTATGCTGATTTTTTTTAAAAGTATGAATTCCTAAAACTTGCTGAGGTAGAAAAACATTGATTGAGATTAACCTTAGAATGTGATAAATCCAAACAGATTTGTTGACATATTGAAAACAGTCCCAACAATGACCTTTTAGTTAATACTGAAGCTTTAAGATCTGTGATTAAATAAAAAGACATAGGTTTTATTTGTTGAATGCAAGGAAAAATCTCAAGGTGATTCACAGATGTATGCTGATATAATCAAACAGATGCTGAGGCAGAGAGTGGAGAGGTCATTAAATTTGGTGGAGAAAGGAACAACAATTTCTCTTCTAATTCACCCCACTAGGAATGTTCAAAATGTAAGATATAAAATGTCTGTACCTGTTCTTTAACTGCCTCCAATAATCTAGTCGCAACAATGCTCAGGAGTAGAAAGTTCAGAAGATTCAAGATTCATAGTACCTTTATTATCAAAGAATGTATAAATTATACAACCTTGAGATTTGTCTGTTTACAGGCAGTCACAGAGCAAGAAACCAGAAAGAACCCAATTGACCTACCTCTGGAGTGCAGAGAAAGAGAAAAAAATATAGATCACACAAACAATGGAAGCCAGCAATACCAGCATTTTGAATCAAACTGAGACCTTAGAGCCAAATCTCCAGAGCAGGCGCAAAGCGTCAGTATTCAGTTCCATCATATTAGCGGGGCAATTCATCGCAAAGTTCGTAGGCACAAAGCACAAATATTCACTATCCTCTTAAAAAAAATCTGATGCATCTCAGTTTTAAATGACCACCCCTTTTATCTTGAAAGTATATCTTCTCAGTTGAGTCCTTCACACTGTTGGAGGCATCTACTCTATCAAGCTCAGAGAATCTTAATCAGTTCAATGTTCACCCTTCTTTCTATTAAAATGGTTTATAGTTAAAGGAAGAATGGAGTTAAAGCAGCTTTGTAAAGGGTTCATATTGTAAAGTGAATAATCTTTTCAAAGAGAGATGTTCTTTTCTGAATTGCAATAATGTCTCTTAATGTAAGTCATCAAGTCTTGAAAGAAAGTGAGTGGGAATGGAATACACTTTAATACAGCTAGCTTCGTAGAAGTGAAATAAATCACAGTAACCCATTTTAATAGTCTGTTAATTAAAAATTAGCCTTAAGTTATTTGCTGAGCCTTTCCTTTTTAGAGCACATTTGAAGAATAGTATGCACTTCTGGTAACCCCAATATAGGATGAGTTTGGAGCAAAAGAGGCTGAGGGCTGACATTGTACACCATAAACATATGTAGGAGCTGAATTAAGCCATTCAACTCTGCCATTCCACCACTGATGTTTTATTTTTCCTTTTAACTCCTTTTTCCTACCTTCTCCCCATAACCCTTGATACCCTTACCTAATCAAGAACCTATCGACCTCTGCTTTAAATATATCTAATGAATCCAATATCCAGTGATCCAATGAATTGGCCTGCAATGCTAAAGATACCAAAACTCATAACAGGTCTGGGCAGGGTCAATAGTTGGAATCTATTTCAGTGACAAAGGTAATAAAAATGAGAGAACGTAGGTTTAGAATAATAGGATGGACCTTTAAAGTAGATTTGAGGGATATTTTTTCTTTGCTCAGGTTCTTGCTTCAGAGGAATTGACAGAAACAGATACAATTATTATGTTCAAGAAATGTTTGGATAGGCACTTAAATGTGTAGTAGGCCTCCATTAGTCTTGATAGACCATGGATTTGCACCTTGGAAAGTTTCCAGGGCGCAAGCCTGGGCAAGTTTTTTTTAATGGAAGACCGGCAGTTGCCCAAGCTGCAAGTCTCCCCTCTCCATGCCACCAATGTTGTCCAAGGGAAGGGCATTAGAAGGCACTTAAACAGGCAAGGCATGTAAGGCTACAGATAATGTGAGAAAATGGGATTTGAGTTTAAAGACCAAAAGGCCAGAATGGACTTGATAAGCTGAAGGGCATGTTTCTGCACTGTGCATTACTGACTCCATATTAATATGTAACACATGGGAATTTATTCAAACCAGACACTGTTACAACGAGCAGCTTAATTACACGCCTTTTGTGGAATGCTGAATAAACAAGTGGTTTATGTTCCATTTGGTTGTACTGACTGCACTTGCATGAGAATATGATGAATAGCAACAGAATTTAAAAATTTGAAACATTTTCCTTCCACATTCTGTGTTCTGTGCTATATATTCACCTTGTTCACCCCATTTAAATATAATGAACTCATTCATATTCCAATCTGAATTTTACAATTATAAGAGGCTTAAATATATACAGTATAAAGCACTTTGCAAGCAGTCAAGTTATTTTGAACATGAGAAATCTTGGAAATCTTGAGTAACACACACACACACACACACACACACACACACACACACACACACACACACACACACACACACACACACACACACACACACACACACACACACACACACACACACACACACACACACACACACACACACCACTTTGCAGGTCAGACAGCATCTATGGAAATGAATAAACTGTTGACATTTTGTACCAAAACCCTTCTTCAGGACTGAAAAGAAATTGGGAAGATGCCAGAATAAAAATGAGGTCTAGCTAGAAGGTGATAGGTGAGGCCAGGTAGGTAGGAAAGGTAAAGGGCTGGAGAGGAAGAAATCTGATAGGAGAAGTGAGTAGACCATGGGAGGAAGAGAAGGAGGAGGGGACTCGGGGGAGGTGACAGGCAGGTGAGAAGTGGTAAGAGGCCAGAGAGGGCAATCGGAGGGGTGAGGGGAGGATTGTTTTTACCGGAAGGAGAAATCGATGTTCATTCCATCAGGTTGTAGGCTACCCAGGTGGAATACAGGTTGTTGAGCCTCCAACATGAGGGTGGCTTCATCGTGGCACAAGAGGATGCCATGCCTCAACATGTCAGAATTGGAATTGGAAAGGGAATCAGAATTAAAATTTTGGCTACCAGGAACTTCCCCCTTCCTTTCCAGTGCTGAAGAAAGATCTTAGCCCAAAATGTCAACTGTTTATTCACTTCCATACATACTGCCTGCCCTGCTGAATTCCTCCAGCATTTTGTATGTGAAATGCTTTTGAAGTAACCTTGGATGCACAGTAGAAAATATAGCAACCACTTATATAGAGAAAAATCTCTTAACAACATTTTGATAGTTGGCCAATCTGTGTTTGCCGATATTGGGCAAGTGATCTCTCCCATACTTCTCTTCGAAGTGTTTATGATGGACTTTTGAATGATGGCCTCCAGACAGTAGGAAGAATTCAGATTAATTTTTCATCCAAAATATAACATCACTGTCAACTGAGGACACCCTTGACACTTCACTCCAATGAAAGCCTAGATACAATTCCCAAGTTGGGTGGCAAGAAAGTAGATGGTGGTTTATCCAGCCAAGTGTGAGGGGTTCTATTTTGGAATATGAAATGCAAGCATACAAAAAGTGACAAGACCCCTAGGAGCATTGATATACAGAGGGACCTTGGGGGAAAGAAATTCTTTAGGGGTGGCATAGTAGCGTAGCAGTTAGCACTTAACAGCACCTGTGATCACTGATCAGGGTTCCATAAGACAATAAGACATAGGAGCAGAATTAGGCCACTCAGCCCATCAAGTCTTCTCCATTATTCCATCATGGCTGATCCTGGACCCCACTCAGCCCCATACACCTTCCTTCTTGTGATATCCTTTGATGTCCTGACCTATCAGGAAACAATCAACTTCTGCCTTAAATATGGGCATGGACATAGCCTCCACCTCAGTCTGTGGCAGAGCATTCCACAGATTTACTACTCTCTGGCTAAGAAAACTTCCTCTTTACCACTGTTCTAAAAGGTGACCCCTCAGTTTTGAGGGTGTGCCCTCTAGTTCTGGATACCCCCACCATAGGAAACATCCTCTCCACGTCCACCTTATCCAGTCCTTTCAGTAGGCTTCAATGAGATTCTGCCTCATTCTTCTAAATTCCAGTGAGTACAGGCCCAAAGCTGCCAAATGCTTCTCATATGTTAACCCCTTCATTCCCAGAATCATCCTCATGAACTTCCTCTGGAAGCTCTCCAATGATAACACATCCTTTCTGAGATATGGGGCCCAAAACTGTACAATATTCCAAGTGTGGTCTGACTAGTGTCTTCTAAAGGCTCAACATTATCTCCTTACTTTTATATTCTATTCCCTTTGAAATAAATGCCAACATTGCACTTGCCTTCTTTACAACAGACTTAACCTGTAAATTAATTTCTTACATGAGGGCTCCTAAGTCCCTCTACACCTCTGATGTTTGAACCTTCTCTCCATTTAGATAATAGTCTGCACTATTGTTCATTTTACCAAAATGCATTCTCATATATTTTCCAACACTATATTCCATCTGCCACTTTTTTGCCCATACTTCTAATTTGTCTAAGTCCTGCTGCAATCACATTGCTTCCTCAGCACTATCTACTTTTTCACTTATCTTTATCATCTGCAAACGTTGTCACAAAGCCAACAATTCCATTATCTAAATCCTTGACAAACAATGTAAAAAGTCCCAATACTGACCCCTGAGGAACACCACTAGTCAACGGTAGCCACCCAGAAAAGTCCCCTTTTATTCCCACTCACTGCCTCCTGCCTGACAGCTGTTCCACTATCCATGCCAGTACCTTTCCTGTGACAACATTGGATTTTATCTTGTTTGAACAGCCTCATGCATGGCACCTTATCAAATGCCTTCTGAAAATCCAAATAAATGACATCTATTGCCTCTCTTTTGGCCACCCTGCTTGTTACTTCCTCGAAGAAGTCTAACAGATTCATCAGGCAAGATTTTCCTTTACAGAAACCATGCTGATGTTGACTTATTTTATCATTGGTCTCCAAGTACATTGAAACTTCATCCTTAATAACAGACTCCAACACTTTCCCAACCACATAGGTTAGGCTAATTGGCCAATAATTTCCTTTCTTTTGCCTTCCTCCCTTCTTAAAGAGTGGAGTGACATTTGTAGTTTTCCAGGTCCTATGGGACCATGCCAGAATCAAGTGATTCTTGAAAGATCATGACGAATGCATTCATTATCTCTTCAGCATTCTCTCTGAGGAGTCTGGGATGTAGTCCATCTAGTCCAGGTGACTTATCCACCTTAAGACCTTTGAGTTTGCTTAGCATTTTTTAATTTGTAATAGCAATAGCACTCCCTCCTGCTCTCTGACACTCACGGACCTCTGGCACACTGCTAGTGTCTTCCACACTGAAGAACAGATGCAAAGTACCCATTAAGTTCATCTGCCATTTCTTTGTCCCCCATTACTACCTCACCAGCATCATTTTCCGGCAGTCCAATATCAAATCTCACCCCCTTAAACTCTTCATATAACTGAAAAATTTTAGAATCTTGCTTTATATTATTTGCTAGTCTGCTCTCATATTTCATCTTTTCCTTTCTTATAGGTTTTAAGTTGTTGGTTGTAGGATTTTAAAAGTTTCTCAATCATCCAACTTCCCACTCACTTTTGCCACCTTATATGCCCTTTCCTTGGCTCTTATGTAGTCCTTAACTTCTCTTGTCAGATATGGTTGCCTGCCCCTGCCATTTAAGAACAACGTCTTCTGTGGGAAGCATCTACCCTGCGCCTTGTGAACTATTCCCAGAATCTTCAGACATCTCTTTTGTGTTGTCATTCCCACCAGCATCCTCCTCCAGTCCACCTGGATAAGATCCTCTCTCATGCCTCTGTAATTCCCTTTATTCTATTGTGATACTGATACATGTGACTTATGCTTTTCCCTCTCAGATTGCAGTATGAATTCAATCATATTATGACTACTGTCTCCTAAGGGTTCCTTCATATTAGGCTCGCTAATAGGAACTGGGTTATTACACAACACCCAGTCTAAGATAGCCTTTCCCGAAGTAGGCTGAAGCACAAGCTGCCCTAAAAAGCTATCTCATAGCATTCAACAAATTCTCTCTCTTGCGATCTGGCACCAAACTGATTTTCCCAATCCCCATGCATATTGAAGTTCCCCAATAGAATTGTGGTTTTACCCTTATTACATATCATTTCCAGCTCCCTTTGCAAATTCAACCCCATATCCTGGCTACTACTTGGAGGCCTATATATGATGCCCATAATATTTTTTCACCCTTGTAATTTCTTAAATCCATACACAAATATTCAACATTCTCTCACCTTATGTCACCTCTTTCTAAATATGTAATTTCATCACTTACCAACAGAGTCTAATTGAATTTTTTGAGGATGTGACTAAACATATTGATGAAGGTAGAGCAGTAGATGCAGTGTAAATCCATTTCAGCAAGGCATTTGATAAGGTACTGATGCACTATCAATGACTCCAAAAGACTGGAAGTAGAGTAAATACTGAAAGGCTTTTATTAGCAGTAAAATGGAGCATGTCCATGCTGGATGTCTGCTCTGGACTGTGGGAGGAGCAGTGACACAATCGCCTTTATCCAGAGGTCTGTGGGAGGAGCCACAGGAGCAGTCAGCAGAGGGGCGTGTCCAGACAGGTACCCCATGCAAGGTTTATTGAGAAAGTAAGGAGGCATGGGATGCAAGGGGACCTTGCTTTGTGGATCTTGAATTGGCTTGCCCACTGAAGGCAAAGAGTAGTTGTAGAAGGGTCATATTCTGCATGGAGGTCAGTGACTAGTGGTGTGACTTGGGGATCTGTTCTGGGACCCCTTCTCTTTGTGATTATTGTAAATGACCTGGATGAGGAAGTGAAGATATGGGTTAATAAATTTGCTGATGACACAATGGTTGAGGGTGTTGTAGATAGTGTGGAAGGTTGTTAAAGGTTATAGCAGAACATCGATAGGATGCAAAACTAGGATGAGAAGTGGCAGACGGTGCTCAACCCAGGTAAGTGTGAAGTGGTTCATTTTGGTAGTTCAAATATGATGGCAGAATATAGTATTAACGGTAAGATTCTTGGCAGTGTGGAGGATCAGAGGGATCTTGAGGTCCGAGTCCATAGGACACTCAAAGCTGCTGCGCAGGTTGACTGTGTGGTTAAGAAGGCGTACGGTGTATTGGCCTTCTTCTACCATGGGACTGAGTTCAAGAACCGAGAGGTAATGTTACAGCTATATAGGACCCTGGTCAGACCACATTGGAAGTACAGTTCTGGTCACCTCACTACAGGAAGGATGTGGAAACTATAGGAAGGGTGCAGAGGAGATTTACGAGGATGTTGTCTGGATAGGGGAGCAGGCCTTATGAGAATAGGTTGAGTGAACTTGGCTTTTTCTCCTTGGAGCGACAGAGAGTGAGAGGTAACCTGATAGAGGTATGTAAGATGATGGGAGGCATTGATCACGTGGATAGTCAGAGGCTTTTTCCCAGGGCTGAAATAGCTAACACGAGAGGACATAGTTTTAAGTTGCATGAAAGTAGGTACAGGGGAGATGTCAGGGTAAAGTTTTTTACGCAGAGAGTGGTGAGTGCATGGAATGGGATGCTGGCAACGGTGGTGGAGGCGAATACAATAGGGTCTGTTAAGAGACTCTTGGATAGGCACATGGAGCTTAGAAAAGTAGAGGGCTATAGGTAACCCCAGGTAATTTCAAAAGTAAGGACATGTTCAGCACAACATTGTGGGCCAAAAGGCCAGTATTGTGCTGTAGGTTTTCTATGTTCCTATGTTTAACTTCCTTTGTCAGCCACGGTTGTCTAGCCCTACTTTTGAGAACTTCTTCATCTGTGGAACATACCTATCCTGCGCCTTGTGAACTATTCCCAGAAACTTCAGCCACCTCTGCTCTGCCGTCAAATGTGCTAGTATCCCCCTCCAAGCCACCTGGACAAGCTTCTCTCTCATGCCTCTGTTATTCTCTTTATTCCATTGCGATACTGAGGCATGTGTCTTATGCACTCTCCCTCTCAAGCTGCAGTATGAATTCAATCAGATTATGATCACCACCTCCTGAGGGTTCCTTTACATTAAGCTCCCTATTAAGTTCTGGGTTATTACACAACACCCAGTCTAAGGTAGCCTTTTCCTGAGGAGTCTCAAGCACAAGCTGCTCTAAAAAGCCATCTCATGGGCATTCAACAAATTCCCTCTCTTGCCAACTGACACCAACCTAATTTTCCCAACGTCCTTGTATATTGAATTCCCACATTACAATTGAGTCATTACACTTATTACATGCCTTTTTCAGCTCCCTTTGCAATTTCAACCCCACATCTTGGCTACTATTTGGAGGCCTATATATGATTCCCATAACTGATTTTTTATCCTTGCAATTTCTTAACCCCACCCACAAAGATTCATCATTCTCTGACCCTATGTTACCTCTTTCTAAAGATGTAATTCCATCTCTTACCAACAGAGCTACCCCATCGTCTAGGCGTTCCTGCCTGTCCTTTTGATACAAAGTATATCCTTTGATGTTAAGATACCAACTATGGCCTTCTTTCAGCCACGACTCAGTGATGCCCACAACACCATACCGATCAATCTCTGACTGTGCCACAAGTTTGTCTACCTTATTCCGAATTTAATGCACATTTAAATATAGCACCTTCAGTCCTGTATTTTTCGCCCTTTTGAATTTTACCACTGTGGTACAGTTTAACTCTTCGTTCTGTCTGCATTTGTACCCAATCACTGGCTTGTCCTTTCTTACATTCATGTTACAGCCATCATATTCTTGTAAACCTGTTGGCTCATCCTCAGCTCTATCATCCTGCTTCCCATCCCCCTGGCATATTAGTTTAAACCACTCCCAACAGCTCTAGTAAATCTGCCTGCAAGAGTATTCGTCCCCCTCAGATTTAAGTGCATCCGTCCCTTTGTACAGGTCCCACCTGCCCCAAAGGAGGTTCCAATTATACAGAGATCTGAATCCTTGCCCATGCTCCAATTCCTCAGCTACACATTTATCTGCCTCCTCATTCAATTCATATCCTCACTGTCGCGTGACAGAGGAAGCAATCCCGAGATTGCTACCCTTGAGTTCCTGCTTTTCAGCTTCCTTCCTAACTCACTGTATTTTTTTTCAGGCCCTCCTCCCTTTTTCTATCTATATCATTGGTACCAATATGGTTCCAAGCTTGTCAAGCTGAGGAATGGTAGTGGGGACAAGCCCCCAATACCTAAAAATGCTCCTCACGGCATGCGCCTCAAATACCCTCTGAAAACCAAGTCCAACTCCTGGCCTTCTCTAAGCCCGGCGGAGCTGTTTCTACTGACAGGAGAAGGGGCAAAGGCAGGTCCTGGCACCTTAAAAGAAGTGCCTCGGGTAGATGGAGCTTGTCAGCCTGGGAAGGCAGTCCATCTAAGAGAGAGAAAACTCTGATTTCAAACCTCCGCTGCCTTGCGGCCATACCCACTCATGGGAAAGGCTTCGGGAGTAAACCCTGAGGACAAATCTGGAGCTGGAGTCCCTAAGGCAGTCCGACATTGCCTTCAACCTCGTTCTGGCAACTCCTGCGACGACACTGGTGCCAAGCCGTATCAGCCCTTGCCCTTCCCTTGGACAACATCGGTGTCGTGGAGAGGGGAGACTTGCATGGGCAACAGCTGGTCTTCCATACAACCTTGCCCAGGCTTGCACCCTGGAAACCATTCCAGGCACAGATCCCGGTCTTGCGAGACTAATGGATGCCACCACCTAATATGTACCACGACTTCTGTCTGTTCACCCTCTCTTTTCAGGATATTGTGGATGCGTCCAGAAACATCTTGGACCCTGGCACCTGGGAGGCAACCTACCGTCCATGTTTCCTTTTTGCGTCCACAGAATCACCTATCTGGTTCGATTCCATCCACTGCCTAAGTAGTTTTTAATCTCTCCCTGTCAGGTGTTCCAGTTTCCTCCCACATTCCAAAGGTATATAGATTGATACTGGAAATGTGACCACACTTGTGCCCTGTCCCCAGCACAATCATCTCTGATTTGATTTGACTGTATGTTTTGAGGTTTCGATGTACATGTGATAAATATAGTTAAACTTAAATCTCCCTCAGAGTGGCAACACAGTGGATACGGAGGCAAAAATGCAACATGGCACGCTTGCCTTTATCCATCGCGGCCTTGAGTACTCAACTTGGCCAGCCATGCTGCTGCTGTACAAAATATTAGTTCAGCTACATGCGCGGTTCTGGATACCACAGCGTAGGAAAGACGTGAACGCTATGGAGAGAGTGCAGAGGAATGTTGCCTGAATTGGCTATTAGGAGGGGTTGGAACATTAGGGGCTAAGGTAGACCTGATAAACGTACATGAAATATGAGTGTTGTAGCAGGAACAGTCACCAGAGAGACACTAAAGTGTTTAATTCAACAAAAATGAGCAGCAGGCATTAAATTGAGACAGGATTGGAGGAAGAGGCCTCCCAATCCATTATTACATCACATTTTTATATGCTAAAGATCTAAGGTAACAGCAGGACAATTCTATCGTTACAATGTATCTACAATGCCTCCTTTGAGTTACGTATAGTTTCACACTCCTCCTTCTTTACACCCACACTTGAGACACCAAAAATAACTGTAACTCTCCATTGACTCTGGGCCACATACATGCATCAGCAGGTGTCTGAGGTCTAATTCTTCTGAGCTGTGTTTTAAATCCAACCTGCAATCCACATTCAAAACTGGTTGCTGGTGAAATTAATATCTGATATTTTCCCTAACTCCAGAATACCTCCCAACAATGACAAGCAGAGATAGGGTGGATAGAGAGCAGAGCATTTAAGATGGGAGAGATCTCCAAGGCATGGTCCAGGTAGGCCGAAGGGCCTGGTTCTGTGCTGTATGAGTCTGACACTTCGCTTTGAAAATGTAATGGACCTTGTATAGGAGTCCATGCAGCAACCCATGAGTCATACAGCACAGAAAACATGGCCTTTTCCCTATCTGAGCTTGTCTTCTTTGCCCATATTTGGTCCCTATCCCCTCTCCATTGCTATGTCCCTGTGATGCTGCTGCAAATACTTCTTTCATAGTACCTATGCATACATGCAGAAGATAGAAAAGCCTAAAAGCACACAGCACCAAGCTCAAGGACTGCAACTCTCCTGCTGTTATCAGAATCTCTAAAGGTCCTCATTTACGACAAGATGGACCCTCAGCCTCACAATCTACTCGTTATGATCTTGCACCTTATTGTCTGCCTGCACTGCAATTTCTCTGTAGCTGTTCCATCTCATTCTGCATTGCTATTGATTGACCTGTTCTACCTCAATGCACAGTGTAATGATCTGATCTGTATGAACAGTATTCAAGACACATTATATTTCAGTACATGTGACAATAGTAAACCAACGTCAACACTAATACATATGGGAGTAGAGTCGGCTCATTAACTTTGGAACAATATCTGAAACTCAGAATGGATGGTGAGACACAACATTTGGAAGTGCACTTGCTGACTTTGACCACTCACATTGAACTCACTGTGTTCAAGTTCTGAGAGTTGACTTTGACCTCAAGGCTTTCCATCACCAGTGCCTTTGGACCACCTGTCTGGTAGACTTCAAAGCTCCCTCATGGACAGGACGTCTCTCCTATTTGCCACCTCTTCCATCAAAGTATCTGGTGGAAGAAAACTAAAGCCTTTGATCTTCCATGATGAATCGCTCCTTGCTTTGTCCCTGGTTCATCCTTGTTTGCTAATACCTGCTACAGCTTCCGTCTATCTCTCCTTTGTTTGATTCAGAGGGTCTAAACAGTGCAAACCATTAGCTGGATCTAGGCACGCTCATTGTTCCTTGTTGATGTATCTGGCAAGGACCAACCATGTTGTTGTCTGGACATCAGAACCCTGAAGTGCAAGTTCTGTCATCTCCTTCTGTCAATTGGCAGGACTGTTAGAACAGGAAACTGGCAGAACAATGAGAAAAAACACTAAGTGTTAATAGCAACAAAACAGGCAATTTGGCCCTTTGAGGTAATGTTGGATTTTGTAAAAAAGGAGTAGAAAATTATTAATAGGGAATGGACATGACCTAATTATCCCTGAACAGGCAGTTCAAGGGACATCCAAATTGATAGGCCTGGAGTCA
The DNA here is from genome assembly GCF_048418815.1 of Hemitrygon akajei. Lineage (NCBI taxonomy): Eukaryota > Metazoa > Chordata > Chondrichthyes > Myliobatiformes > Dasyatidae > Hemitrygon > Hemitrygon akajei. Next base: position 27,349,171 of record NC_133144.1, read on the forward strand.
CCTGAAAGCCAGTTTGACCTCCTTCTCTGAAAATGCAACAAAGGTTCATCAGTGCAGCACACACAAAATGCTGGAGGAACTCAGAAGGCCAGGCAGCATCTGTGGAAAAAAGTACAGTCGATGTTTCAGTCCTGCCAAAGAGTTTCAGCCCAAAACGTCAGCTGTATTTTTTTCCATAGATGCTGCCTGGTCTGCTGAGTTCCTCTAGCATGTGTGTTGCTCAGAGGCAGCATCTCAGATTTTCTCTTGTTTAAAGGCTCATCAGTGACTTCATTAAGAGTCTGAAGAGACTTGGTATGTCACCAAAGACTCGAGCAAGTTTCTATGGATGTACCGTGAAGAGCATTCTAACTGGTTGTGTCAACGTCTGGTATGGATGCTTCAATGCACAGGACTTGAAAAAGCTATAGAGATTTGTGAATTCAATCAGCTCCATCACGGGCACTAACCACCTCACCACAGAGGACACCTTCATTAGGTGATCCCTCAGGAAGCTGGCATGTATCATTGAGCGTCTTCTGCATCCAGAACATGCCCTCGTCTCAACACTACCATCAGGGAGGAGGCACAGGAGCCTGAAGACACACATTCATCATTTTAGGAACAGCTTCCACTCTTATGCCATCAGATTTCTGAATGGACCATGAACCCACATACACTGCCTCATCTTTGCTCTGATTTTGCACTATTTATTTAATTTTATATTTCTTATTGTAGCTTATAGTAACTTTTAATGTATGGCACTGTACTTCTGCCACAAACAATAAATTTCATGACTTATGTCAGCGATAGTAAACTTGATTCTACTTCTAATTCTCATTGGAAAGGGTGCAGAGGATGTTCACCTGGACGTTTTGCTGAGATGGACCTTCTCAGTTATAAGGAGAAATTGGGGAAGTTGGGTCTACTTTGCCCCAAATGGAGGAGGTTCACAGGTATATCAAGTTAAGGGGTAAAGTTAGGATAAGTGTTTTCCCATATCAGAAGTATATAAAACTAAAAGGCATGGATTTTGGGCAAGGGATTACAGATTTAAAGGGTTTCTGAGAGGGACCTTTCTCACACGTGAAAGTGGTGAAAACACTGCCTGAGAGAGTGGTGGAAACAAGGGTAACTGACAGCACTTAAGTGTATAGACAAGTGTTTGAACCACTATGAGTCAAGTCATAGATGCTCATAATGGATATGCGGTGACCAAATGAGCCAAATGGCATGTTTTCATTTTGTATGACTCTTTGATTATTGTGAGCCAGATGTCATTTTTAACAATCCAGCAGTTCTGTGACTAATATTACTTATATTATTATTTTTTCATTTATTTGATTTTAAATTTCTTACCTCATTGAGTTGGGATAAGCACTCCTATCCCTGGATCAATGGCCCAGAGTTCTGGAAAGTAGTCCAATAACTTAGTCATTATGCTGCCATTCTAATTGGAATAATCTGATGTCCATTTCTCATCTTTTCACCATCGCCATGCAATCTTTTTTCATTCAAATGATTATCCATTTCCCTTTTGAAAGCCAGAATTGAATTTTGCTTCCAAGACCCTTTTGGGCCGTACATTTCAGATCACAGTGCCTTGCCGCTAGGGAATGCTTTTAATTTATTACCCTTGGATCTTTCTCCTGTTTTCCTCATCTCCAACTCCTTTGGTTCTCAGTTTAAACGGTTTCTCTTCATTCATGTTTTCCAAGTTCTTTGAATAAGAATATGAAGTTTCAGGAGAAATAAACTGACAAAATTTGATATTCCCTTAAAATTGTGCCATTGGAGAAAAAGGGTATATTTAAAATGGGCAAGTTTAATTGGAATATTGTGTTCAGTTCTGGTCACCTCATTTGAGGAATGATGTGGAAGCATTAGTGAGTGTGCAGATATTTACCAGGATGCTACCTGGACTATACTACAGAGTATATTTTAGGAGAGTAGGTTGAGTGAGCTAGGATTTTTCTCTTTGGAGCAAGGGATGATTAGAAGAGACTTGATACAGGTTGTATAAGATGATAAGAGGCATAGACTGAGTGGATAGCCAGAGACCATTTCCTAGTGTGCGTATAGCTGATGCGGAGGGGCATAATTTTAAGGTGATTGGAGGGATGTTATGGGAATGCCAGTCATAAGATTTTTTATACACAAAGTGGTAGGCGCATGGGATATCCTGTCGGGTGTGGCAGAGGCACATGCATTAGAGACATTTAAGAAGCTCTTAGATAGGCAAATAGACGATAGAAAAATGAAGAACAAGAGATCAATGGGTTTTTTTTGCAAAAAATGGGAGCAATGTTTAATCGTGTATTGCAAGAACATAAGCAAGTTGTGCATTTAATTACTAGGTCTAATGGTCCCTTGCCTTAACAAATCATTTAAAAGCTAAATCCCTTCCTGGTATTTAAGTTCGTATCATTTCTTACTAATGGTCTTAGCCACTGTTCCATCACGTAACAGTTCCCCAAGAGGTCTTCTGTAAAAACATTATAAGATTCTTCTCATATAAATTCAATCTTCACGCTTTGCCGCCTTCTCTAAAACACAGAAACTAATGTCACGGCCATAATGGGAGAAGAATTAGTTAATTTCTCCAAAACGCATATAGCTGTTTCTTAATAGCTTTTTCCTTGACCTGGAAAGAGGATAGATTTCATTGAAGTAGTCAATGATTTGGACTGAATTTCTGATCACGATTTATTTGGACAGGGAAATCATCCAGATTCCTTGTCCTCTCCTGCAGTTACCAGCAGTTTCCTCTGTTTTGTTGCTAGGGATTTTCAATTTGGAGCAAAAGAGGATAAGAGGCAACTTGATAGAGGTGTTTAAGAGTATAAAAGGCATATAAAGAGTGGACAACCGTCACCCTTTTCCCAGGGAGGCAATGGCCAATACTAGAAGACGTCCATTTAATATGAGTGGAGGAAAGTTTACAGAAGATGTCAAGATTCCAAGATTCAAAGTACATTTATTATCAAAGTATGTGTGCAGTATACAACCCTGATATTCTTCTTCCAACAAACAGCCACAAAACAAATAAAACCATGGAACCCATTCAACGAAAAACATCACCACCCACCACATGTGCAAAAAGAAACACAAATCATATGAATGGCAACAAAAATGAGCATAAAACACAGAACATAAAACAAAATCAAAAGAGTCAGTTTAGCTCAGTGTTCATTATCTGAGCTAAAGATAGCAACAAAAAAAGGAGCGACCATAAACTAAAACCACATGATAACTGGAACTACAGAGTCAAACCCACAAACCGCTTTGATTAAACCTTGCCCGAGACTGAGAACTCCGGCAACATCCTCCGACAGCATTGAAGGAGAGAGAGAGAGAGAGAGACTATTCAAACACGGGGACCTTCCTTCAGTAGCAGTGAGCAGAAGGGAGAGAGACTGATACACGCAAACACCTTCCTCCAGCAGCAGTAAGCAAGAGGCTAATAGACAGTGCTGAACACCCATTCGCCTTGATGATGTCAGTCTTCCACAGTGCCTTAAGTAGCGAGATCAGGAGAAAATCAGCCAATCATGGGCTCACGCCCTATCTCCAGGCTTCTTGGCCTCGAGGCCAAACGCTTCACTCAAAGTCTCACAGAACCCTCTTGGAGACAGTAAAACACCAGATGCCTCACTCGGCCTGAAAACACACCATCAAAATGTAGATCACAGGTTCCATCTGCAGCAGAATCACATTTGAAAGAAAATGAAGACATAAAAGAAGCAAAAGAAGTAGCTGTCTGGAGAATGTTGCCCTTGATTACGTCATTTGCTGGCATTGGAGGTAGTTTTGGTTTTACATGGAGGTTGGTAATTACCTGGAACACACTGCCAGGGGTGGTGGTAGAGGCAGATACATTGGAGATGTTTAAGAGACTCTTAGATAGGCAAATAGATTAAAGAAAATTGGAGGGTGACAAGCAATGTAGGAGGGAAAGATTAGATTGATCATAAAGTACTGAACTAGATAGATAGATACTTTATTCATCCCCATGGGGAAATTCAACATTTTTTCCAATGTCCCATACACTTATTGTAGCAAAACTAATTACAAACAATACTTAACTCAGTATAAATATGATATGCATCTAAAATCACCCTCTCAAAAAGCATTAATAAATAGCTTTTAAAAAGTTCTTAAATAGTTTACTAAAATACATTGAATGGTAACTTAAGCTCAGTCCTAACCCCGGCACTTTAACATATCTTACCCCTGGCGGTTGAATTGTAAAGCCGAATGGCACTGGGGAGTAATGATCTCTTCATCCTGTCTGAGGAGCATTGCATCGATAGTAACCTGCCGCTGAAGCAGAACTATGGGACTTTCTTGCAGACTTCAGTTCAGAACGCAATTTGCTTACGCTTTTTTCCCTCTCTACTCATTGGGTGTTTGACAGTCTTTTTTTATTTGGTTCTTTCATTTTTTAAGGGCATTATTGTTTTTATTTCCTCTGCTTTTTCTCTGCACATTCGGTGTTTGATGGTCTTCTTTTTTCTTATATATGGGTTTTTTGGGTTTCTTGGTTTTGTGGCTGCCTGTAAGGAGATGAACCTCCGGGCTGTATACATATTTTGAAAATAAATGTACTTTGAACTTTGACAGCTCGTATCTCATTGCTATCACAATCTTGAATGGATCTTACAATAAGATGGACTCTTGGCCTCACAATCTAACTCGATATGATCTTGCACTTTATTCTGTGTTGTTATTCTGCCTCAGTGAACTGTTGTGATGATTGATATGTATGAACAGTATGCAAGACACTGTATATTGGTACATACAACAACAAAAACCAAACCAATGAACAGGATTGAAGTATGTCCTGAAATCCTTGGGCAATTCCATTGGCTCCAGATCGGGCTGTATGTCTCTCTATCAAAGATGGCCTCCCATCTTTCTAACAGAATGTTCAAAGTTCAAAGTAGATTTACAAAGCTAGATTCATCTCCTTACAGGCAGCCACAAAACAAGAAACCCAAAAGAACCAATTAAAAAACAACAAACACCCAACATGCAAAGAGAGAGAACAAACGATGCAAACAGTAAAAGTAAAAAAAAATAGCATTTAGAATGAAAGTGAGTGCTCAGACAAAGCATGGAGCAGCTGAAGCAGGCCCACAGCGTCCACATCAGTTCAGTGCACAGCAGAGTAAATGTTGCGGAGCCACAGACACGGAACCCGGAGCAGCCCGAGCAGGCCTGCAGCCTTAGCCACAGTGCGGCAAAGAGTGGAGTAAATGTCACTGAGCAACAAGCAGAACCAGTCTGATACCAACACCCTGCCTTTTTAATCCATCCCAGCGTTTAAATTGTTCAAAATCGGGTTGTTACTCGCTCTAAGACCCATGCCCTGTGGCTTTGATACGCTCTGGTGCTGGATCCTGCCGCCATGTTTTGGCCTGTACCCAACTTTCCCAAATCAGCCCAGTGCTTAGATCAGTCAAACCTCGCTTCCGGTTTCCTCTGCTCCAACTTTTCTCCACTTTCCACGTCCCGAGTCTGTCTCGAACATACCTCCACTTTGCTCTGACTCTGTCTTGCACCCACACGCTTCAACCCTTGGTTCAGCCATGCCTTCGCACGTCTCTTCATTGTTCACGCTGATCATTTACCATCATTTTTTAAACAGAAGAAATTTCACCTGCCTTCAGGAGTTTAAACCAGGATGTGATTTAGTATGATTGTTAGTTGCATTGAAGATCACTTTGCTGTTGTTTTACCCTGTTCCTTCAATGGTAAATAACTGGGTGTAAATTGCTTTGAAATTGCACGGGGTTCAAATTCAAGTTTATTGTGTACAATAGAGTACAAATACCATAAAAGCTAGCTTTATGCAGCAGTCCCCCACTGCATTACAAATGTGACAAAGTTATCATCAATCAACATAAGTTATACATAATTTACATGATGAACTAATCAGCATTAGTGCAAACTGAGTGAGAAATAATATAGTTACTACTATCAGTGACATGGTACAGGAATCTGAAGACCCACGCTCAACTTTTTAGGAAGAGCATCTTCCCTCCATCAGATCTTTGAACAATCCATGAGCCCATGAATGCTACTTCATCAATCACATTTAGTACTATTTATTTATAATATAAATTATGGTATTTTTATGTCTTCACTGTATTTAGCCACACAACAAATTTCACAAATTACATCAATGATAATAACACGTACAAAATACTGGAGGAACTCAGCAGGCTAGGCAACATCTCTGGACTTTTCGGGCTGAAACCCTTCGGCAGGGTTCTGCAGATTTTCTCTTGTTTGTCAATGATAATAAGCTTGGTTTTGATTCTGAAATACAGGAGATTCTGCAGATGCTGGAAATCCAGAGTAGCACACACAGAGGAACTCAGCAGGTCAGGCAACATCTATGGAAAAGAGTAAAAAGTCGACATTTGGGCTGAAACACTTTATCAGGACTCAAGTCATGATGAAAGGTCTTGTCCCGAAACGTCAACTCTTTACTCCTTTCCGTAGCTGCTGCCTGACCTGCTGAGTTCCTCCAGCATTTTTTGTGTTACTTGGATTCTGAAATATAGTGTTATATAGCACACTACAGAAATCCAAACTTCACATTGGAACAAAAGATTGACAGTATAGCTCTTCACCATGCTATTCTTCAGAGAAAGCTGCAAGGACAGCAATTAAAGGGTTAAGGGAGCAAATTAAAGGTTTCTGATTATTTATATTTCTGCCAAGGCGCTTCAGCTTGGATGAAAACAGGATATTTCTCTGTGCAGCAATAATATCCAAAGAGCTATATCATTTTAATCTTTTATCTGTGATTTCGACCTCTTTGAACCCTCACTCCCTGAAACAATTCATTAGGCTGTTTTGTTAGTTCTGTTGAAAGACTACCAGATGGTTCGTATTTGAATAGGAGCCAAGAGTGGGAGTTAGCAAGAAACGATTTAATAATTTTCAGAGTGTTAACTACTGTAATTTTCATTCAAATTCATCCACATTGAGACATATAATTTACTGTTTGTTCCCAAATACCCTCACTAAAAAAAACTCTCCAGTTTAATTACACTGAGTGAGTGTTTAGTTCTGGGTTCAGAGCTGCTCAGTTTGGAATTCCCAATTCAATATTTTTATTATTAAATTTGTTTTTGTTCTACAAGAAAAGATTGGATTTTTTTTCAGCAGAATCATCCACACCATTTGGTGATTAAGTGTAATTATGTTCCTCAGAAGCCCAAAAATATTGAAATCGAAAACCAGGCTCACAGATCTGTTCATTTTCCTCATCGTGATTACCAGCCTTTTAACCACCAGTTATGGAATCAGCTGTGTATTGTCCTCTGCTTGCTCAACACTTTGCATAGGCTTATCTTTGTCGGAAGCATGTATTCACCATTTACAAAAGGGCTGGCTTTGTTGAATTTATCTAAGGTTTCTTTTTGTTAAATCTGCATTTAAAATGGTTGCTTCATTTGTCTTCATTCATATTTACAATTGATCACAGAGTAAGAGGTCACTTTGACAGGCTAGATAGTCCCAACCTCTCCAAGTTTAGCTAATAAAGTCAATCAATAGATTTGCAAAGCAAAACCAAACTTCTAGCGAACTCAGTGGGCCAGGCAGCATCTGTGGAGACAGAAGGATGGTTGACATGTAAGGTAAGGATTCTATTGTCTCGACTGCTCGGCTAGATGTCGTGCAAGTACCTACCTCTACCACCTCCTCAGTTTATCATGTTCTAAACTCTAACCACTCTCCATGTAGGGAACGATAATCCCCCTTCAGAGCCCTTCTCAACCTCCTACCCCCTCAACTTGTACCTCTGTTGAATCAAGAGACTGTAGATGCCGGAATCCGAACAACTATAATTGGTGCAAATTACGTAATTGGTGGAAATGTACATAATTCACAACCACTGACATTGAGTTGGGGTTTCACATTAAGAGGCTGGTCTGTCGTGATGATGTAATTATGTAAAGGATTTTTAGCACACTTTGGGTTCAGTTTTGTGGTGTTCAATAAATGAGTTGCTACAACTTTTCTGAAACATAAAACGTCTCTGCCTTTTTTATCGGTGAAATCCTGCATTAGTGACCCTGATGCTCCAAGGCAATTTCAGAGGTATTGACTATGTTGGCTAAAGCAGTTGCTTTGAAACTGCCACAGTTTGGTTCAAACAGGCTGAGGCTCAATTCGCGCTTCAAGAAATCTCCACTGACAACACCAAATTTTACTATGTGGTAGCATCACTCAGCAATTCCACAGCTGTGAGAGTAGTGAGTCTGCTTAAACATGATAAATACCAATCTCTGAAAACTCACCTTTTACAGACTTTTGGACTATTGGGGTCTGAGTGCCCCAAACAGTTGGTTACCTTGCACACCCTTGGAGCTAATGGACCACATGCTGTCTCTACTCGGAAAACACCATCCTTGTTTAATTTTTAAAGAACTCTTCATGCAGCAAAGGTTTGATCAAGTTTGCATAGCCCTCATTAATTCAGCCGTTATGGACTATAAGGAACTTGCTAAAATGGCTGTTAGTCCACACTCAGCTGGGCAGCGAAACATCATGCCTCCTCTTTTCTCTACCTTAAAAAGCCTGGTCAGCAAGGCCCCCAACACAAGGACGGCCACAACTGCGAAAAAAACATCGTTGCGTCTGTGCTTTCACCAAGCTCGCTTCGATACAAGTGCTAGGAAGTGCTGACCACCTTGCAGCTTTGACAGTGCCAATGCATCGGGACATCAGAAGTCTGTGAACACCGTGGGTTCCAGCTGCCAGGGTCATCTACTATTCATTATGGACACCCTTTCATGGCAACACTTCCTGTGTGACTCCGGTGTTCGAGTGAGTGCGCTGCCAGCATCGCCTATTTATGAGAAGGCAAAGAGCAACAAAAGCCTCGCTGGAGACCACCAGTGGCAGCTGGATCCAAACGTACTGGACATGGCAGGTGATGCTCTGCTTCAGTGGGCGACGTTACACATGGGACTGCATCCACGGCTAAAGTGGTTAGACCTCTGCTCGGTGCAGATATCCTGTGTGCCCAAGGGCTGTTAGTCAGTCTTAAGAACTGTCAGCTTGTGGATGTCAAGGAATTTGGGTCATTTCCCAGGAACATTCACGCCATGACCCTTTTAATCCGAAAGGAGACCAATCCTGACAATACAAGCCAGACCAAGTGATCCAGTAGGTGGTAAAAGGATAAACCCTTGGCCCACTGGAAATCATGAAATTCATTAGCCACAACATCAAAGGCTTCAGCCACAGTAAAGCAGAAATCCTGGCAAACTTAAAACTGGACATCTTGTGCATACAAGGAACTCATAGGCTGAACAACCAACCCTACGTGCCAGGAATGCACTTGGCTATTGAAGTCCCTAGCCAAACTTATGGAAGTGCAATGTTTGTTAAAAATAAATCTATAGTAATGAGCACAGCAAACATCCAAGCTGGCTCAATGGAACTTCTGAAAGTTGAAACAAAACACATAGATATCATCTCGGTTTACAAACCCCTTGATGAACCATTCATGTGGCCACCTAGCCTAGATCTCCAGGACAAAATGTACCTCATTATTGGTGACTTTAATAGCCATAGCACCAACTGGGAAAACGAAGATGACGATGCAAACAGAGAAGAAGTTGTATCATGGGCTCTAAACAACAGTCTTGAGCTACTATACGAGTCAAATGACACCCCATACCTTCACAAGTGCCAGATGGAGAAAAGGATACAACTCAGATCTTGACTTTGTTACCTCAGCAAGCTCCAACCTCTTCACACGAACAGTCCTCCAACATATACCCAAATCCGAACACCGTCCAGTCCAGGTAGAATCCCTTCCAGTTCTGAGACCTGTACCATCAAAGTACCTACCAAGATTTAACCTGAGAAAAGCAAATTGGACATCTTTCACGGAATCCCTTGATCAACTTATCAATACCATACAACCAGAACCTGATCTTATGATGAATTTGTCTGACTAATCTGGAAAATAGCGCAGCAGAACATACCTAGAGGCTGCAGAACCAAATATATTCAGGGATTGACTAGTGATATCAAGCAAAGTTATGATGAGTATGTCAACTTATATGACCAAGACCCATTTGGTCAAGACACAATTGAAATGGGACAGTCAGTTCTGTCCCTACTGAGCCAAGAGAGACAACAGCGTTGGCAGAAACTGATAGAAAACACAGACATGACCAAGAACAGTAAGAAGGCATGGGCAACTGTTCGGAAACTCATCTCAGACAATAGACCATCACAGAGAATTGCTGCCGTAACACCCAATCAGGTTGCCCACCAACTAATACTAAATGGTCGACCAAATAACAGGGAACAGAGGCAAAAGAAAAAGCAATATCAGGAGATGGAGTCAGCTCTCTCAAATGGGAATAACAACTTCCCACCTCTCACCCTAGAAGAATTAAAGGATGAAGTATCACAGCTAAAATCCAACAAAGCTGCTGGCATAGATGGGATTCTTAACGAATTCCTTAAACTTCTTGGACCTAAAGCACTCCACTGGCTTCTGTCCCTTTTTAACTGTTGCCTAAGATCATTAAAAATACCTAAAAAGTGGAGAAGAGCCAAAGTTATTGCTCTCCTAAAACCCAATAAAGACCCCAACATTCCTAAAAATTACAGACCAATTTCCTTGCTCTGCACTCTCTATAAACTACAAGAGACTCATATTGAAAAGAATATACTCCTTATCGAAGATCTTCTAAAACCAGACCAAGCTAGGTTCAGGCCAGGCCGCTCTTGCTGCGGTCAAGCCCTGAACTTAATTTATTGAGGATGGCTTTGAAATGCAGCAAATTACAGGGGCAGTATTCATTGACTTAACAGCAGCATACGACACTGTGAATCATAGAGGCCTTCTACTGAAATTATCTAAAATGTTAAAGAACGAAACCACAGTCAAAGTAATAAGAAGCCTCCTAGAAAATCACAGATTTTATGTAGAAATGAATGGAATTAAGAGTAGGTGGCATCCACAGAAGAACGGACTACCACAGGGATCAGTCCTGGCTCCTCTAATATTTAATATTTACACAAACTACCAACTAACCTTTCCTAACACAGGCAGGTTTATCTATGCAGACGACCTATGCATAGCAACACAAGCTAACTCCTTCCAAGAAGTTGACGTATGACTTACAGCAGTCCTCAAAGCAAAGAAGCAGTATTATGGAAAATGATCTCTGAACCCAAATCCATCAAAAACTCAAGTGTGTGCATTCCGCCTGAAGAATCAAGAAGCAGCTCGAAAACTCAAGATCTTCTGGTGTGGGAAGGAGCTCAAACACCATCAAACTCCAACTTACCTGGGCGTGACACTGGATAGGACTCTTTCATTTGTCACCCACATCCAAAATCTCCAAGGGAAAGATGGCTCTCGCAATTCTCTCTTGAAAAAAATTAGCAGGCATGAAATGGCAAGCTAGTACACAGGCACTTAGATCAACTGCCCTAGCATTTTGCTATGCACCTGCAGAATACTGTGCACCTGTGTGGGGCAAATCAGCCCATGCGAAGAAAATAGACCCGTTGCTTAATGAAGCCTGCCAAATAATCACGGGCACATTGTGGCCCACACCCACTAACATCTTTTACAGACTTGCAGGCATTGCTCCCGCAGAGATCCGAAGACACACTACAACAAAAATTGAAAAAGCTAAACAGAACTCAGATCCACGGCACCCACTACATCATCATATGCCAGTTTCCAACGGCCTAAAATCGAGGAAAAGCTTTGCTACTACGACACGGAACATCCCCCCAAACATACAGGATTGACTTCTGGCAACAAACAGAACAAACAGAAGCCAGAATCCCACCAAACAATACAGTGCAAGACCCCTCAGAAATGTTGCCAGACTGGCGGAAGTGGTGCACTCTCAACAGAGCGAGAGCGGGGGTTTGTAGAACGGGAGACAATATGGTGAAGTGGGGTCTAAAGACCAGCGAATCCTGTGAGTCTGGCGAAAGGATGCGGAATATTGAACACGTTCTGCGCAACTGCCCACTCTCACCTGATTTAGCTGGCACTGACCTGCTCAATATCAACCAAACAACACTAGAGTGGCTGGCCGTCTGGTGTGACAAGCTATGAATGAATGACCCTGCTCCCCCAGTAAGTTCCCCACAACGACTTAATTGGATAGGTATATGGACAGGAAAGAAATGGAGGGTTATGGGCTGAGTGCGGGTAGGTGGGATTAGGTGAAAGAAAGCGTTCAGCACGGACTAGAAGGGCCGAGATGGCCTGTTTCCGTGCTGTAATTGTTATATGGTTATATATGTTATATGTTATACACCACTGCATGTGAGTTTACTGAACCGCTGTGTGAATTCCCAGACCTCACTGAGCCCACATTCTCCATTACGGTTATAAAACATGGGGTCCACATTTCCACAACTGGCCCACCAGTCTACGCCTGTGCATGTAGACTGGATCTAGAAAAGCTGGCAATCACGAAGACTGAATTTGTCAGTATGGAAAGACCGCATTGTACGCCAATCACCTGTTTGCTCAGAGGACATTTCCAAAACAACTCTGATAACCCCATTTGGCTTCTGACTTTCTGATCATGCCACTTGGGCTGAAAAATGCAGCAGAGACTTTCCAGTGGCTGATGGACTCTATTAAAAGACTTAGATTTTCTTGTTGTTTACCTGGATGGCATACTTGTCACCAATGCATCAAATCTAAACACGTATCCTAACTCCACACACTTTGAGCGCTTAAGCCAACACAGCTTAATTACTAGCCCTGCTAAATGCCATTTTGAGTTGTCAACCATTGGCTTTCTCGGCCATCACATCTCTGCCAAAGGCAAGAAACCCCTCCCATCAAAAGGAGCAGCACAACTAAAAAAACTACAGGAGTTTCTCGGCATGGTGAATTTCTATCACCGCTTTATTATGCAAGCTACTGAAATTATGCTCCCCCTGTATAGTACGCTTAAAGGCATTAACCCTAATCAAATGCTTGACTGATCAGCAGACATGACCAGAGCATTTGATGATCTCAACGAGCTCTTTTAACACAATCCTATTGGCGTACCCACTCCCTAATGCACCCATAGCCATTACTACTGACACTTCAGACTATGCTTTGGGTGCTGTGCATGAACAGTAGGTCAGAGGTGTTTGGCAACCACTTGCCTTCTTCTGCGGCCAGCTTGGTCCCCTGAAAGGAAGTACAGCACGTTTGACTGTGAGCTTCTCAGCCTATCTGGCTGTCCGCCATTTTCATTTTCTTCTAGAGGGTCGCCATTTCACAGAGTTCGTTGACCACAAACCCCTCTTGCACACGATGGCCAAAATATCAGAACTTTGGTCTACACAACAGCAGCACCACCTGGCCTACATATCCGAGTTCACAATGGATATACAACATTTCAAGGGAGCAAATAGTGCTGTGGCTGATTGCCTCTCATGGCCAGCTGTTGAGGCTGTACACATAGGGGTTGACTCTGCCGGTATGGCAGCCAACCAAGCTTGTCATCCAGAGGTCCAGGCTTACCGAACAGCAGTCACAGGCCTGTGGTTGACTGGCATTAAGTTTGGAGAAGCCGGGGTTTCTCTCCTGTACGATGTCTCAACTAGTCGTCCTTGCCCCATCGTGCCTGCAAGCTGAAGGCAGACTGTTTTTGGCTTCATACGTGTTATCTTGCATCTGAGCCGGAAGGCCTCACAGACATTGGTGACTCTACAGTTTGTGTGGCATGACCTTCAAAAGGACGTGCGTGATTGGACTGCAGTGTGTGTGGAGTGCCAACAGGCAAAAATTAATTGGCATGTTCAGGTGCTATTGACAGCTTTGGAGATCCCTGAGACATGCTTGGACCTTGTTGGTCTTCTTCCCCCACTACGGTTTCACCCACTACCTTACTATGATGGACCATACCACCAGGTGGCCAGAGGTTGTTCCTCTAGCATCGACGACGGCTGCAGACATGACTCCGGCTTTCATCAGCACCTGGGTTGCTTGGGGTTTGGCACTCCATCTGATATTTCCTCTGACCACAGTCCCCAATTCATATTAGACCTCTGGGCTGCAATGGCCAGAACCTCAGTGTTAGGCTTCATCACACCATGGCATATCTTCTGCAGTCCAATAGGCAGAGCGAGCAGTTACACCACTCCTTAAAGGCGACTCTGAGGGCTTCCCTGACCAATGAGTGTGGCATGCTCGCCTCCTGTGGGTTCCTCAGGGGCTCAGAACAGCTCCAAAAGAGGACCTGCAGTTGTCCATAGCTGAGTTGGTATACGGACAGACGTTACGAGTGCCAGGTGATATCATTCCTGACACCACAACTGCCTAGTTGGCCTCTGAACAGTATTCCACCCTCCTCAGTAAATTCAATTGCTTTGCACCTATTCCTGCTTCCCATTATGGTGTCCAGCACTTTTGGGTTCCTGTTGACCTACATTCTGCTTCATTTGTATTCATCATGATGCACACCAACATCCCCTTAGGCCCCCTTACGATGGCATATTCTGCATTTTGGAATGGGGAGAAAAGACTTTTATCATAGATAAGAGGGATAAACCTGAATGTATTTCAATAGATTGTCTTCAACAGCCCCACCAAGATTTGAAGGATTCCAGTACCATGCCCCTCCTGTCACGACATGACTATGAACATGTCAACACAGCTCTGGATGAGCCAGAGGCACCTGTGGTTCCTCCACCCAGAGAACATTGGACCTGAGCTGGGCCACTTGTTTGAGCTCCAGGCGGACTCACAATACCGGCTTTAGTGAATTCTGTGGGGTGAGGTGGGGGGGGGGGGGGTGGTGCTGTGTAGGGTAACATAATCTGTGGAATTGAACATAATTCACAACTGCTGACACTGAGTTGAGGTTTCACTTTAAGAGGCTGGTCTGACATGATGGCGTAATTACATAAGGGGTTTTTAACTGCGCATTGGGTTCAGTTTCTTGGTGTTCAATAAATGAATTGATACAGCTTTTCTGAAACATAAAATGTCTCAGCTATTTTATTGGTGAAAACCTACACAGCAAACAAATTGCTGGAGGAACTCAGTGGTTCGTAGAAATTAGAACATTGCAACACAGTACAGCCCTTCGGCCCACAATGCTGTGCCAACCTTTTAACCTACTCCAAGATCAATCTAACCCTTTCCTCTCGCCTTCCATTTTTCTATCATCCACGTTCTATCATCCATCTAAGGGTTTCTTAAATGCAACTCGAGCACCACCCATGAATGGAAATGTCAACTGTCCATTTCTCGTGACCTGCTGAGTACCTCCAACATTTTTACTTACTGCCCTATATACTTCTTTCTTTGATGTTCCCACCGAAGAAAAACTATTACTGCTATCTATCCTTCCTGTGACTCTCACAATTTTTAGATATTTCTATCAGGCCACTTCTCAGCCTCCACCACTCCAAGTAAAGCAAACCCAATTTATTCAATCTCTCCTGATAACTGAACTGTCACAATCTCCTCTGCACCTTCTCCTGAACAGTCACATCCTTCAACTAAGTGGTTAACACATTTGGTTCCAGTAGCAGATAATAAAACAGTTGAAACTAGAGAGGAGGTTGTTACGTGATGCGGATCTTAAAGTGACAGTAATTATTCACAGTATGGTATTTGGATGTGGTTCATTGTCGTACACTTGCTTCTTAGAAACAGAAGAATCAAACTGCAGATACTACAGCAAGCTAAGCAACACAATCTAGGCCCCCATTCCAGCATGAAGTGAAGCATTGTAGGAGATACAATACGTAGACCGGCATAGCTGGAGCCCATGCAAGTGCCCACAGTTATACTTAGAAAGTGAGAATAATGAGAAGAAATGTTGCTTGGGGGAAGAACAAGAGAAAAACAATGTTAGTTTATGGGAGCTGTGAATCTTTGTTCTGGAAAGAAGTGCAGAACCCCAATATCTTTGTGAAGGAAAATGAAGGTGGATAAAGACTGGATGTCCATGGTAAAGGTGAAGTGGTGGAGGCCAGGGAATCTGAAGTTGTCATGATGGTAAGGCCATGAGGTGTCCCAGATGAAGGGTCTGGACGAAGGGGAAACAGGATAGAGTCAAGGTATGAGGAGACACTCAGTAGAGTTGTCTTTACTGTTTCTACAGTGGGGCTTTCAGTGTTAAATCAATGTCAGGTGTAAATAACCCCATGGCACTATTTTGAACCAATAATTAATTTTTTATTTAGTAAAGAAATCATATACCAGGCTAGACAACAGCTTTATCCTGCTATTAAAAGACTATTGAACAAACATCTGTCTAGTACAATACGATGGGCTCTTGATATCACAATCCATCTCACCGTGCCTTGTACTTTATTGTCTGACTGCTCTGCATTTTCACTTTATATTCTGCATCCTGTTATTCCTTTTTTTCTTAGTGTTACCTCAATATTCTTACGTGAAATTATCTGTATGAATGGGGTGCAAAACAAGGTTTTTCACTGTGCCTATGTCAATTTTGATTCAGGTTCATCGATTTATCTCAGATATTTTGAAATGTACAGTGAAATAAGTTAACAAGTGACATGACCTAAGCATGTTCTGGGGGGGGGGGGGGGCAGCCCACAAGTGTCACCACACATTCTGACGCCAACATAGCATGCCTGCGACCATAATAATAAACTGATTACCAATAACCAGTCCCTTTACCAAGTAATGTTTATGAACCTTCTGACCAAATTAATACATTAACTAGTTGAATGTATTTTTGACAACCTGAGGTTAAGGGAGCTGTGTACTTTGATGGAAATTCTTTCTTTGTAATTTTTCTTTAAATATTTGGACCACAGGATGGTATGGTTACATGGTCAATAAAGTGTACAATGGGCACAAGTTGGCAACCTAACTGTAGATCACTATGCATTGTCCCTGGTATGTTGAGGTTAAGAGCAGGACTGGATTGAATCACACTAACGTAAATGTAATATCCTTCTGAAACTCTGTCCCAACCCAACCTTTCAAAACAAAATTGATTGTTGAGTTTATTGTCATACGTGCAATTTCAGTGGAAAACTTTCTTGCTGCTGCAGTCTAGATACATAGTATCATAAGCAGCATTCACAGAAAAAAACAAATTATACTAGGAATATACACACTTAGAACAAAAAAGTCCATGATAAAACAAAGTGATTATCCTCTTGCTATATCGAGGTAGAGATTAGGGTTGTACCAGTTGTTTCAAGAACTGAACAGTTGAAGCTATTCTTGAGCCTGGTGATGTGGGGCTTCATGCTTCTGTGCCCCATACCTGGTGGCAGCTGTGAAAACATGGCATGGCCTGGGAGATGGGGATCTTTGATGATAGATGTTGCTTTCTTAAGCAATGCCTCATGCAGTTATGAATAATGGTGGGGAAGGATGTGCCCATGATGCATTGGGTAGAGTACAGTATACTCTGCAGCTTCTTACTTTCCTGTGCATTCAAAATGCTGCACCAGACCGTGATATAGCCAGACAGGACATGTTCAACAGTGCACCTGCAGGTCCATCAGAGTACCGAACCTCCTTAACCTTATCAGTGAAAAAGAGACACTGGCATGCCTTCCTTGACTCAAGAAGATGCCCCAAGAAGGCAGCACCATCCAGGGTATGCACTCTTCTCAATACTCTCATCGGGGAGGAGATACATAGAAACATAGAAAACCTACAGCACAACACAGGCCCTTCGGCCCACAAAGTTTTGTTGAACATGTCCCTACCTCAGAAATTACTAGGCTTACCCATAGCCCTCTATTTTTCTAAGCTCCATGTACCTATCCAAAAGTCTCTTAAACAACCCTATCGTGTCTGCCTCCACCACCGTTGCTGGCAGTCCATTCCATGCACTCACCACTCTCTGCATAAAAAACTTACTCCTGATATCTCCTCTGTACCTACTCCCAAGCACCTTAAACCTGTACCCTCTTGTGGCAACCATTTCAGCCCTGGGAAAAAACCTCTGACTATCCACACAATCAATGCCTCTCATCATCTTATACACCTCTCATCCTCCGTCGCTCCAAGGAGAAAAGGCCGAGTTCACTCAACCTATTCTCATAAGGCATGTTCCCCAATCCAGGCAACATCCTTGTAAATCTCCTCTGCACCCTTTCTATGGCTTCCACATCCTTCCTATAGTTAGGCGACCAGAACTGAGCACAGTACTCCAAGCGGGGTCTGTCTGACCAGGGTACTCTTTGTTTTAAGGACAGCCTCCTCCTCCACTAGATTTCTGAATGGCCCATAAGCACAAGCTCACTGCTTTGTTCTCTTTTTTCCTCTGTTCTTATGATATACATTCAGTGGTCACCTTCCAATAAAACTACCACAGTGTACGTCTGTTGTCCCCTGTTGCTGTAGCCCATCCACTTCAAGGTTCAAAGTGCCGTGCATTTAGAGATGGTCTTCTCCACACCACCATTGTAATGCATAGTTATTTGAGTTATTGTCATCTTCCACTGGCTTGAATCAGTCTGGACGTTGTCCTCTGAACTCTCTCACGCAGAACAGTTTCGCCCATAGAACTGCTGCTCACTGGATGTTTTGTTTTCATTTTCGCACCATTCTCTGTAAACATTAGAGACTGCTGTGCATGAAAATCCCAGGCGTTTCTCAGATATACAAGCCACCCCATTTGGCACCAATGAGCATTCCACAGTCAAAGTCACTGAAGGAGATGTTTGGTCTGAGCAATAAATGAACCTCTAGATCACACCTGCATGCTTTTATGCATTGAGTTGCTACCACATGATTGGCTGATTAGGTATTTGCATTAACAAACGGGTACACCAGTGTGCCTGTAAAGTGGCCAACGTGTGTACAAACAGTGGTGGGAGTCATTCCCCAATCAGTGATTACTGCTGCTGTAAAATGATTGCAATAACCGCTACATGAAAAAAATAGTCTGACCTTTGATACAGGTTTGATCCAAATCTTCCATACTTCCACAGAAAATAAAACAGGACTTGCATTTATATTCAAAATGCTGGTAGAACACAGCAGGCTAGGCAGCATCTATAGGGAGAAGCACTGTCGATGTTTCGGGCCGAGACATCGACATCACTTCTCTCTATAGATGCTGCCTGGCCTGCTGTGTTCCACCAGCATTTTGTGTGTGTTGTTGTTTGAATTTCCAGCATCTGCAGATTTCCTCGTGTTTGCATTTATATTCCATCCTTTTGATCGTCCCAGTGTTTTGCAGCATTGAGATATGTATAAACTGGAATTGGTGTTCTCAAATAGGAAGAGGATACAGCAGCTCCATAAAGACCAAAACTCGGACTAGTGCATAACATTCATAAAAATAGTGAAACAATTGCACGTACTCAGTCAAAGATGAAACGAAGCACATTATTAGTCTTCCGGGAGATGAATGCTATCCTTTTGCTTATACCTATTATCTCATTCCAAGGAACAAGAGTGGCTTTAATCAAATTAGCAAGGTTCCACTACATTATCAGCATTCAGGACTTAATGCATCATTTGATTTTAATAAGTAAACATTCTTCACAGCATGGAAGCTCTGCTTATTATATTAGACATGCAAAACTACCCACAAGGGGCTGACATTATAAGTAGTAGAGAAAATTCTCTTGGCTGCCTCCTCTTAGATAAGGAATTCTCTTACCTACTTTAATTAAAATTGCTCAGACAATTTGCATTTCATTTATTTTAAGTCAACATGGATGTGCATTGAGTCAAATAAATTCTAATAACAGAAAAATAGAAATAATCTATTCAGGCCTGCAATTTATGTTTAATTTATGCCTTTCTTGGGAACGC
Source organism: Hemitrygon akajei (assembly GCF_048418815.1). Taxonomy (NCBI): domain Eukaryota; kingdom Metazoa; phylum Chordata; class Chondrichthyes; order Myliobatiformes; family Dasyatidae; genus Hemitrygon; species Hemitrygon akajei. Next base: position 27,368,939 of record NC_133144.1, read on the forward strand.
TGCTTATCTGATGCTATGTGCCTGTGATGCTGCTGAAAGTAGGTTTTTCATTGCACCTGTGCACACATAAAGTGTGCTTGTGCATATGTCAATAAACTCAACTTTGACTTTTCTTTGATCAAGCCCACTTGATTGGTGTTTTCCTGTCAATATTAACAGGAAAGAGGCCCTGTCTGCCCTCGACAGTGGGTCACAGGATTATGGATACATAGAGCTACACAGCACAGCATCAGGCCCCTCTGCCCAACTCATCCTTGCCAAGGAAAGCTACCTTCCTAAGTTATCCCATTTGCCCGCATTTGGCGTCTATCTCTCCAAAACCCGTGCTTTAAGGATTTTATGGAATTACTTTTCAATGGAAATAGAGATGCAAGAGGTTGGTGATGAGATAGTCTCTGGCCAGTTTAAACTTCTGGAGTAGGCCTTCACTGGGGATGAAGATTCCATTGCCGTTTCCATAGTGACAGATGGGGGAACTATGGCTGGCCACAAATACAGCTCCTTCTGTTACTAATACAGACTTGTATGTGCTCCTGATGCATAGACCAAAGGTTCTCAATATCATCCGAAATGCTTCATCTCCACTTTGAGCAGGCATGGGCTTGGAATTCCAGGAGTCAACAGGGATGTTGTACTCTTTTATCCCCAAGGAGAAGGAGAGGATCCTTCAGTCTTTTCCCCTTGCACATGGTAAATCATTTCCAATGACACTGCTTGGAGTATCGTGTCCTTTTCAGGAGAGCATGTGAATGATATGCCCTGCCCAAACCTGTCAACTGTCCATGTCCTCAGTGTTAAGAATGTTGGTCTGAAAGAGAACATTGTCACTGCGTGGCTTAACCTGAAGGATTTTACTGTGACAATGGATGAAGTATCTCTCTGGTGTCTTGATCTATGGGCTGCTGGGTCTCAGAAGCATACAAGAAGACAAACCTTACACTTAACACCTTCAAGACTAAAGAAGGGAAGAGCTCGTACTGTCCAGTAAACCTTTTGTTTTGCTGGATTTGAGATCTTATTCTTCACATTCCAATTTCCTCAGTTGCCCTGGTCTGTGCTGGTATGTTGGAGACAATGCACATTTTTATGCCTGCCATTGATGGCTTCTGAAATATAGGAATTGGTCCACATTTGTTGTGAACATTCAGTGTTGTTGGTTGGGGTTGTACAGAAAAGCTGGGTTGGTGGGAGACTCAAGGTCTGTCTCCTCATATGCCTCAGTGATCAAAATGACTATGGTCAAGTCTCTGTGTCATTTGTCTGTGCCATCAGCTTACTGCAGCACGACTGTTGAAGATGGAGTGACTTTGGTTCTTGAGTGCAAGTTTACTCAAATTGAGCGGTTTCCCATTAGTTCTGTAGAGCAGCCCACACCAATGGGAAGCTTGCTCGATGGAAGGCCCAGCACTGCAGTGAGAAAGGCTGAGAAAAGCAGCATGGTAGTGTAGCAGTTAGCACAATCATTTTACAGCACCGGTAATCACTGACCAGAGTTCGATTCCTGCTGCTGTCTCTAAGAAATTTGTATTTTTATTTATTTTTTATTTACTTCCGGCCCTTTGAGCTGCTCCACCCAGTAACCCCCCCGATTTAATCCTAGCTTAATCAATGGACAACTTACAACTACCAGCTAGTAAGTCTTTACGCTGTGGGAGGAAACCCACACGGTCACAGGGAGCACATACAAACTCCTTACAGGCAGCAGTGGGAACTGACCCTGGGTCGCCTGTACTGTAAAGCGTTGTGCTAGCCACTACACTACCGTACCACCATTCTCTCTGTGACATGGGTTTCCTCCAGGCTCTCCAGTATCCTCCCACAATCCAAAGATATACGGTTAGGGTTAGTGAGTTGTGGGCATGCTATGTTAGTGCTGGCAGCGTGGCGACACTTGTGGGGTGCCCCAGCACATCACAGATGATGATGTAAATGACACATTTCAGTCTCTTTTTCAAAGCACGTGTGATGCACCATCAATAACTCTCTGAGACATGAAGGCGAGATATCGGCTTTTATTGACTGGAAGAAAGAACAAGCAGTAGTTGACCACCATACTACATCCTGGAGACTGAGGGCCGGGCTCAGGCCTCAATCGCCTTTATACCGGGGTCAGTGGGAGGAGCCACAGGAGCAGTCAGCAGGGGGCGTGTCCAGACAGGTATATGTAGTTCACCACAACGTGTGACAAATAAAGCTGGTCTTTATCTTTCCATATAAAGATGGCATGACATTCCAACCCGTTCTGAAATTGGGTTTGTTCAGTCAAGTTGCATTTAATGTCTTGAGCACAAGTATAGTGAGGTACAATGCAATGAAAAGCTTGCTTGCTGGGTATCACAGTCATGTAGGTTCAGACAATACACATAATATTAATTACTGTATATATAAATTGAACAAGGCAGTGAAGAGAAAAAAAATACTTATTTTGCACAATCAGAGCTAAGTTATACAGTGCAAGAGGCAGTCCCTAGTGTTTCACTGCTGAGTAGAGTTAGGGTTGTGCAGGTTGCTTCAAGAACACCTACGCTCGGTCCGCCAGAGAAAGCAGGATCTCACATTGTGGCCACACATTTTAATTCCACGTCCCATTCCCATTCTGATTTGTCTGTCCATGGCCTCCTCTACTGTCAAGTTGAAGCCACACTCAGGTTGGAGGAACAACACTTTATATACCGGCTGGGTAGCCTCCAACCTGATGGCATGAACATTGACTTATCTAACTTCCGTTAATGCCCCTCCTCCCCTTCTTACCCCATCCCTGATATATTTAGTATTTTTTTTGTTTTTTTCCCCCCTCCCTTTTTTTTCTTTCTCTGCCCATCACTCTGTCTGTTCTCCATCTCCCTCCGGATGCTCCCCTTCCCCTTTCTTTCTCCCTAGGCCTCCCGTCCCATGATCCTTTCCCTTCTCTAGCTCTGTATCCCTTTTGCCAATCACATATCTGGCTCTCAGCTTTACCCCACCCCCTCCGGTCTTCTCCTATCATTTCGCATTTTCCCCTCCTCCTTCTACTTTCAAATCTCTTACTATCTTTCCTTTCAGTTAGTCCTGACAAAGGGTCTCGGCCCGAAACATTGACAGCGCTTCTCCCTATAGATGCTGCCTGGCCTGCTGTGTTCCACCAGCATTTTGTGTGTGTTGTTGTTTGAATTTCCAGCATCTGCAGATTTCCTCATGTTTGCTTCAAGAACATACTTGCTGGAGGAAGGTAGCTGTTCGTGAATCTGGTAATGTGGCTGAATCTGGCTATTGGTTAAGGTCACAATGGTCAGACCATCATAAAGAAGATTTAAATAAAATGTATTGATTTCGAGATAAAGTACAGAGCAGGCCCTTCTGGCCCTTTGAGCTTCACTGTCCAGAAAATGTCCTATTTAATCCTAGCCCAGTCAAAGGATGTTTAATAATGACAAATTAACTTACCAACTGGTTTGGGGTGGATGTACAAACTCCTTACAGACAGCGTTGGAATTGAACCCAACTCCGACACTCTGAGCTGTGGCAGCATCAAACTATCCGCTACACTGCTGTGCCCCTATGTAAGATGGAGGTGAATAACCATGGACACCTGAATTCAGCAGTTTCACTACCCTCTGGCTAAAGGTCATCTCAGTTCTAAAGGGACCTCTATTCTGATGCTGTGCCCTCTGGTCCTAGACCTCCTCACTGTATGGAAGATCCTTTCCAAGTCCACTCCATCTAGGCCCTTTGACATTTAGTAAATTTCAATGGGAACCCCCACATTCTTCTAAATTCCAGCGATCACATGCCCAGAGCCTTCAAATGCTCCTCATACTCTAACACTTATATTCCCAGGATCATCCTCGTGAACGTTTTTTGTACCGTCTCCAGGGCACAAGCCATCACATTCTTTTTTAGATAAGGGGGCCCAAAACTGCTCACTGTACTCCAAATGCATACTCTTGAAATGAATGCTTACACTGCATTACACTATAGGTCAGTTGTGGAGAGCGCCCTCTTCTTTGTGGTGGCGTGTTGGGGAGGAAGCATTAAGAAGAGGGACGCCTCACGTCTTAATAAGCTGGTAAGGAAGGCGGGCTCTGTCGTGGGCAAAGTACTGGAGAGTTTAACATCGGTAGCTGAGCGAAGGGCGCTGAGTAGGCTACGGTCAATTATGGATAACTCTGAACATCCTCTACATAGCACCATCCAGAGACAGAGAAGCAGTTTCAGCGACAGGTTACTATCGATGCAATGCTCCTCAGACAGGATGAAGAGGTCAATACTCCCCAATGCCATTAGGCTTTACAATTCTACCGCCAGGACTTAAGAACTTTTTAAAAGCTATTATTAATGCTTTTTGAGATAGTGATTTAGATGCTTATCATATTTTTTACTGAGTTAAGTATTGTATGTAATTAGTTTTGCTACAACAAGTGTATGGGACATTGGAAAAGAAGTTGAATTTCCCCATGGGGATGAATAAAGTATCTATCTATCTATCTATCTATCTATCTATCTATCTATCTATCTATCTATTTGCCTTTCTTACACTGCCTCAACCTGACAGTTAATCTTTAGGGTTCCTGCATGAGGACTCCCACTCCAATTTCTGAATTTGCTCCCCATTTAGAAAGTAGTCTACCAAAGTGCATGATCACACACGGTATTCCATCTGCCACTTCTTTGCTCATTCTCGTAACTGTCCAAGTGTTTCTACAGACTCCATACTTCCTCAAACCTGCCTGATCAAGTAAAGGTTTGTTGTCATTCAACCAAACACATGTAAACAAAACCTTGTTCCTCTGGTGTAAAATACAGTATGTATAGTCACACTCAGCACATATAGTTACAATCTAGCCCATATGGTCACAAAATAAAATTAGCACAATTTCCTAAGTGGCTTGGACTGAAAATTGACAGGTTGACATAAAGTGCAAGGTGCATATACAGTATGTACAGCAGTATCATGTCACTGCCACTATTATAATAAAACCAGCAGTCCTATAAATATGTGAAACAGCAGCAATAAAAGATGATAGTGACCACTAGAGGATGAAAGCATGTCAGTGAGTTGGGGAGTGGGGTGGGGCAGCAGGGTATTCAGACTGGTTGTACATGTGTGCTTGGTGGCAACAGAGTGTTAAGAAGTTTAACAGCCTGAGGGAAGAAGCTGCTACCCAGCCTGACAGTTCTGGTTCTAGTGCTGCATTACCTTCTCCCGGATGGCTGTAGGTCAAAGAGGTATATAAGAAGGATGAGAGGAACCTTTGATAATGCTGGAGGCAAATGAATATTAAGTTATTCACCACCAGGTTATGGAACTTCAGCAGATGTCTATCTACTACTCCCAAGGCAGTGCTGTTAGTTGGTCTTTTCATCTTCTTGTCAGTGATTGTTGGTGACAAGACCACTCCATACACATCGCTGTAGGATGGAGGGAGGGCATTTACATTGTGTTCTCGTCACAGTCAGGGAACTCCCTGAAATGTCATAAAGCACTGTATGACAGAACTGTTGCTCAGCTGACAAGCAAAAATGTGCGACTGGCTGGCAAGCGTCAATCTTCCATGTGTCAGCAGGGGGCCAGGTGAGAGGACAAATTCTGCTTGGTTTAATTTGTGGCTGCTTTGGTGTTTTTCTTGTGAACATTGTGTATCTGATGCTGTGTGACTGTGACCGTTCTGCACACAAGTTTTGTATTGTAGCTATGCATACATGCTCTTGTACATATTGCAGACACAAATTTGACTTTGGTTACTACAGGCTAATGACATCTGTACCCAACTACAATGGGGTGAGACATAATTTTTGATATTACAGTATTTAAGGTATTCGATCAGTTCAAGTCTCACTTCACAACTGGGAAATTTAAATTTCCATTTAATAAAAAAAAAGAATAATATTAACAACCGGTCAATGAAACCACAGTTCAACAGGGAACAAAATCAACCAGGCTTAGCTTGACCAGCCTACGTGACTCCAAACCCACCAAAGTGATTAACTGTTGATTCAGTTCAGGAGCAATTGCTGAAGGATAGTGAACACCAGGTACAGCAGAAATACTCACACCTTGTTAACATATATACTTTATTTGGTACAAGCGTGGAAGCCAGCCTAGTCTCTTGTTGCTATAGCCCATCCGCTTCAAAGTTTGATGTCTTCTACATTCAGAGAAGCTCTTCTGCACAACATGGTTGTAACACATTATTTGAGTTACTGTTGCCTTCCTGCCAGCTTGAACCAGTCTGGCCATTCTCCTCTGACCTCTCTAACATAGAACTTCACAAAGAACATTATCACCCACAGATCTGTCACTCGCTAGGTGTTTTGGTTAACACACCAATCTCTGTAAACTCTAAAGACTGTTGTGCATGAAAATTCTAGGTCAGTAGTTTCAGTGATACTCAAACCACCCCATCTGGCAACAACAATCTTTCCACAGTCAAAGTCACTTATGTCATATTTCTTCTCCCTTTCTGATGTTTGGTTTGAACAACAATTGAACCTCTTGATCACATCTGCATGCTTTTATGCATCATGATCAGCTGATTAGATATTAGCTTAAACAAGCAGGTGAACAGGTGTGCCTAATAAAGTGGCCACTGAATGTAAAGCAACTTCATTGAGGATACATTAACGAGATGTTAGGTGTTTTAGCTGTTGTAAAGGATAAGCAGATTGTGATCATGTTTGAAAAACATATTGACATACGAATTACATACAAAAGCTGTGAAGCATGATTTACTTCTCACCGGACGCTTGACAATTGTGCCCTCATAAATGAACTGCACTTCTCTGAAGTGGTTATCACATTTATACATTTTAATGCACTTACCACAAGCCCTACAATTAAGAGTTATCTATTATAGGTACAATTGCACTCCTATTATGAAGCCTTAATTAATGAGCACTGAATTGGATCATTCATTTTGCAGTCTTGTTCCACCACTCTCCCATAATCAGAAATCACAAAGGAAACAATAGCAGTATTATTACTAACATTGGCTATATGCAGCATTATCATTTACAGCATAGCCTATTTATTGAGCCCATTTCATTTCTCACCAGCAGTTAATGCCAGACACATTTTTCACTCGGATGTCTTGAATCTGGGGACGAGGAGAGAAGTTTAAAGAACAAGCCATCCATGTACATTACTGGCAACTTGTCTTATAGACCACCACCGGCAAATTGGCTACGAGACTCTGGATAAAGAATCAAGAATCAGAATCAAGTTTAATATCACTGGAATATGTCATGAATTTTTTTTTGTTTTGTGGCAGCGGTACATTGCAGAACATAATAAAAATAATGTAATACCCTGGTTCACATTTTTACTGTTATGCTCTAGATATTTCATTTAGCAGCTCAGTAAGAGCAGTCTGTTCAGCTTTCAGCCTGTTTGGAGATAAAGGATGATGAGGAATGTGTGCTATCACATTAGGATGTTGGAACTGGGGGGAGCTTTTTTCGGTAAGGGCCTCTAAGGTTATTCTTGGGACATTTATTCAGTGTGAGAGGGAGAGAGAAGACGCTGGAAAGAACCGGTTGCAGGATACGACCCGGTGGGGAGACCCGTTTTTTCGAGATGGATTGCAAGCGACGTTCAGAAGGTGGTGTGTGTTTCTACACAGACCGAGGGCTCACCGCATGAGTGAAAGAGAAGTTCAAGATGAGCTCCAACTTGTGCACATTTGATTGTTTAATTAGAATGGGCCCTTTTTGTTTTTTTCTCTTTCTTTACTAAACCTTTAGTTAAGTAAGATCCATAAGTGTAATTCATTTAATAATATGCAGTGTGCTGTCTGTTATTCTGTCTGTTTGGCACTGAGTTGTAACAGGGTAGCAAATTACACAGCATGTACACAAACCAGGGTTTGAGCTGGGAGAGGCATCTCAATCTCACGGGTTTGGCGGGACCAGAATGTGTATTCCTTAGATTTACCCAGCCAAGGAAACCAGATGGTTTCAACTATAAATTAAAATAAATATGTAACTATAAATACAAAACTATAAATTACAAAAAAATTAAAACAAATAAAATTAAATAAGCAGAAGAGATTGTGGAGGCATTAGTAATGATCTTTCAAGATGCACTAGATTCTGGAATGGCTCCGCAAGACTGGAAACTTGCAAATGTCACTGCACTCTTCAAGAAGGGAGAGAGGCAGAAGAAAGGAAACTATAGGCCAGATAGTTTGACCTCAGTGATTGGGAAGATGTTGGAGTTTATTATTGAGGTTTCAGGGTACTTGGAGGCACGTGATAAAATAGGCCAGAGTCAGTATGGTTTCCTCAAGTGAATTTCTTGCCTGACAAATCTGTTGAAATTCTTTGAAGAAGTAACAAGCAAGTTAAACTGACTTTTCCTAAACCTTATTCTTATCACCTTTAATTATTTGGATAGAGGTGTGGAGTTATTGACACTACTGTGTATATTTGATATAATGCAATGGCCCATGTTGGTTAGGGGTTTTTTTTTGCTTTTTTTGGGGGGGGGGACTTATTTTTTCCATTTTCTGTAACCACTATGAGTTTGGGATGTTATTATATATGGATTATCAACTATTTGTATTTATACCTTAACCTATTAGTTATGTACTCTCAAGCTCTTTGTACTCAATGTTTCATTTATGTTTGTTTAAAATCAATAAAAAGATTTTTTTTAAAGTAACAAGCAGGATAGACAAAGGAGAATTTGTTAATGTTGTGTACTTGGATTTTCAGAAGGCCTTTGACAAGGTGCCACACATGAGACTGCTTAACAAGCCACAAGTCCTTGGTATCACAAGAAAAGATTCAAGCATGGATAAAGCAGTAGTGGCAGGATTGGCAGGAGGCAAAGTGTGGGAATAAAGGTAGCCTTTTCTTACGGTCTGTCAGTGACTAGTGTTATTCCACAAGGGTCTGTGTAGGGACCAATTATTTTTATGTTACATGTCACTGACTTGGATGATGGAATTGAGTGCTTTGTTGCAAAGTCTGCAGACAATATGAAGATGGGTGGAGGGGCAGGAAGTTTTGAGGAAATAGGCTACAGAAGGGTTTAAACGGATTAGGAAAATGGACAAATAAATGACAGATGGAATACAGTGTTGGGAAGTGTATTGTCATGTACTTTGGTAGAAGAAATGAAAGGGTTGACTATTTTCTAAATGGAGAGAAAATACAAAAAATGGAGGTGCAAAGGGACTTGTGCAGGATTCCCTAAAGGTTAATTTGCGAATTCAGTTTGTGGTGAGGAAGACAAATGCAATGCTCTGCCCTGTATTCACTAGAATTCATTGAAATCTATCAAATGCTGAAAGGTCTTGATAGAGTGGATATGGAGAGGATGTTTCCTATGGCGGGAGAGTCTAAGACCAGAGGACACATCCTTTTAGAATGGAGATGACGAGGAATTTCTTTAGCCAGAAGGGGTGAATCTGTGGAATTCTTTGCCACAGGCAGCTGTGAAAGCCAAGTCTTTATGTATATTTAAATCAGAGGTTGACAGGTTCTTGATTAGTCAGGGCATGATGAGATCAGGGAGAAGGCAGGAGATCGGGGCTGAGAGAAAAATTGAATCAGCAATGATGAAATAATGGAGCAGAATTGATGGGCCAATTGGCCTACATACATAATATGCTCCTATATCTTATGGTCTTAGTAGTGCAAAGAAGAGGAAAAAATACTGAGGTAGTGCTCATGGTTTCATTGTCCATTCAGGAATCCAATGGTAAAAGAGAAGACACTGCACCTGAAACATTGAGTGTGTGTCTTCAGGCAATGAGAAGAAAGCATGTCCTGAAAGGTGGGTCTTCTTAATGATGGTTGCCACCTTTTTGAGGCATCACCTTTTGAAGGTGTTCTAGATGCTGAGGAGGCTAGTGCCCATGATGGAGCTGGCACAGAGTTTGCAACTTTCTACAGCTTTTTTTTCCCAATCCTGCGCAATGCCCTGCCATACCACACGGTGATGCAACCAGTTAGAATGTTCTCCTTAGTACATCTTTAGAAATCTGAGTGTCTAAAATGAAATAGTGCCAAAATGTTTCTGTTCTACTGGAACCATTTATTAAGCCGCAGACCAACAGAATGCATGTTTTAACTTGATGAAGTTTGGTTTCAGTTCAGTGAGCAGCTTATTGGTTTATTTTTGTCATGCGTACCAAAACACCAAGAGAGAAGGTTCTGTTTGCATGGTAGGAGATTATACTATGGATAGATATACTGAGGTTGAGAAAAGAAAAACAAAACATAAATTATGGAGTTGTGGCTACATAGAAAGTGCAGTGTAGACCAACAGCATCCATGGAGGGGAATAAACAGTCAACAGTTCAGGCCAAGATGAAGGGTCTCTAGTTCCAGATTTATTGAATTAGTTAAATCCACAGTTGGTGGGATTTGAAATCTGTCCTATAGCTCACCTTCCAAAATTCCAGAGGCCGTTCCTGCTGCTCAGTCAATGTGCTGGGATGTTGCCACTGAGAACTGAGAACTTGGCTCACCTAGCAACCAGTTATGAAATACTGGACGGAGGGAGACATTAGAATAACAAACCCAGTGTGACGAATTGCTTGTTTCTCTGCAATTAACATTTTGCATCTATATTCAGTGGGCATTTTATTAGGCACCTTCAGTGCGCAGACCACGAACGTACACTCAGTGACCACAGTGGTCTTCTGCTGCTGAAGCCATCCACTTCAGGGTTCGACATGTTGTGCATTCAGAAATGCTCTTCTGCACATCACTGGTGTAGCATATGATTATTTGAGTTACTGTCACCTTCCTGTCAGCTTGAACCTGTCTGGTCATTCTCGGCCTGAAACGTCGACAGCGCTTCTCCCTATAGATGCTGCCTGGCCTGCTGTGTTCCACCAGCATTTTGTGTGTGTGGTCATTCTCCTCTGACCTCTCTGATTAACAAGACATTTTTGTCCACAGAATTGCCATTCACTGGATTTATTTTCATTTCTTACACCATTCTCTGTAAACTCTAGCGACCACTGTGCATGAAAATCCCAAGAGACCAGCAGTTTCTGAGGTACTCAAACCATCCTGTCTGGCACCAACAATCATTCCACGGTCAAAGTCATCAAGGTCGTATTTCTTCCCCATTTGCTCTGAACAACCTCTTGACCATGTCTGCGTGCTTTTCCACATTGAGTTGCTACCACATGATTAGCTGATTAGATACTTGAGCTGATGAGCAGGTGTGCCTAATAAAGTGGCCAAGAGTGAATGTTGTTATTTTTGGACTTATATGTACAGTATATTTTGAGCACTGTTTCCATGTGGTTGCCACCTCTCAACTTCCTCATTTCATGAATGAATATACAAAAGGAAAAGGGCACAATGGCTGCTACTGGACTAGTAACCCAGAGGTCCAGACTGGCAACCCAGAAACCTGGGTTCAAATCCCACTCTGGCAACTGATTTATCAGGGTTTATTCCTATAACTGACATATGTTGTGAAATCAGTTGTTTAATGGCAGCACAACAGTGAAACACATCAAAAATTACTATGTTACAATAAAAAGTATGAGGAATACGAGGTAGTGTTAATGGGTTTCTGGACCTTTCAAACTCTGATGGGGGTGGGGAGAAGCTGTTCTTCAAAGATGGACTGTTGGTCTTCATGCTCTTAAATTCCTCCTTGATGAGAGTAAGGAGAAGAGAACATGGCCAGTTGGTGAAAGTCCTTAATGATGGATGCCGCCTCTTTCAGGCACCACATTTGGAAGATGTTCTCAATGGTGGGGAGGCTAGTGCCAATGATGATACCAGGCAGCAGAGATCATGAATTGGAGTTTGATTCCCTCCGCTGTCTGTATGTTCTCCCCATGACTGTGTGGGTGTACTCCTGATGCTCCAGTTTCCTCCCACATTCCAATAAAAACATATGGTTATGATTAATGAGTTGTGGACATGCTACGTTGGCACCAGAAGCACGGAGACAATTGTGGGCTGCCCCCTGGACAGTTCGCGGACTATCCTGCTCTTGATGCAAATGATGCAGTTGCTGCAAGTTTCAATCTTTCAATGTACATGTGACAAATAAAGCTAATCTTTAATAAATAGGAAAACTGACTCTGTGTGATTGTAGCAACACACACAAAATGCAGGTGGAACGCAGCAGGCCAGGCAGCATCTATAGGAAGAAGTACAGTCGACGTTTCGGGCCGAGACCCTTCGTCAGGACCCTGAGTTCTGACGAAGGGTCTTGGCCCAAAACGTCAACTGTACTTCTCCCTATAGATGCTGCCTGGCCTGCTGTGTTCCACCAGCGTTTTGTGTGTGTTGTTTGACTTTCCAGCATCTGCAGATTTCCTTGTGTCTGTGTGATTGCAGACCAGTGAGATGTTGGGTGTGAATTCTGAGCTCAGAATGTGAATCTGAAAGAGAATAGCTCTCCACTTGAATAAAGTTTTGAACTAAACTCTGGAAACCTGGTGGATGACCAGAGGGACTCAAGTGTTTCTTCAAGATAAGATCTCCTCCTTTCTGATCCTGTGCTCGTGTGTAATGTCCATTGATATTAACAAGGTATTCTGGGGTAGGCTTTTTTTAAACTCAATACGTGTTCAAACTATTTCCTCTGGCTATAGAGATAACTTATCTGCCTGCTGCAATGTTATCTGTTAACCCTGAGGGAGTGAGATGTTGCTTTGAGATTCCGGCAAAATGAACACCTTCTGCTTCTGAGGAATTTCCCAACATGACCTCTATAACTTTATTTTATTCTGTCTGTTTCCTCGTCATGGCCAGACAGGTGGTGAAGTTGTATGTCTGTTGGGGAGGAGGGGTGAGGGAATGTGAAAGAAGGAGAGAAAGGAAAGGAAGGAGAGTTTCGGGTCCTGTGATATCTGGCCACAGGGTAAAGTGTTGGGCTATAAGGTGTGCGGATGGGAAAGAATCACACAGAGACTGGAGGTGATAGAATCTGTAGTTAAAAAAGAGCAATTTACTGGAGGTAGTCAGCAGGACTGGTTCTAAAGCAGGGTTTTGACCCGAAACATTAACAATTCCTTTCCATCCCAGAGGCCGTCCCTTTAGTTCAGAGATGAGGAGGAATTTGTTTAGCTAGGGGGTGGTGAATCTGGAATTCATTGCCACAGATTCAAAATACATTTATTACCTAAGTATTTTATAGAACACAGCTCTGAGATTCGTCATTCCACAGGCAGCCATGAGACAAAGGAGCTGTTCTTAACCTCTCCAAATCGGCACGGTGCCCAGAGCGATCCAGCCTCACCCGACTCTCGACACCCTGCCTTTTCAGTCTATGTGGGCCGGCAGTAGATAGTCCAAACAACAGATTGTACCTCACATTACGACCCAGGCCTCACCGCAATGGGCCACTCTGGGTCCATCAATTCGTTTTGGACCTCGATTTCACTGCTGAAGAAGCCGTACTCGATCTCTCCAATTCGGCTCAGTGCTAGAGCAATCCATCCTCATACCTGGATTAGTTGGACAGGCATCGGAACTTCTCTGGCCTATCTTCTCCCCTCTAAGTCATTCCCTCCAACCAGCATGGCTCCAACTCCAAGTGCGTTGATTTTGCAGCGCACCAGCAGGGGACGTCTCACAAATTCGCTTTGCCTTTGCTCATCTCTTCATTGTTTGCAGTGACAGTTTACCACAATTTACTTGAAAAAAAGCACTATTAATAATGATTTTAAAGGAATTCCTTTGCTTTCAAATTACTATTGCACGTCTTCGGTAGTGCCATCTTAAACCAGAAGTCCAGATGAAGACCCGAATTGTTGACCATCCATTTCCTTCCACAGACACTGCTGAGCCTTCTGAATTTCTCCAGTGCCTTTTGTGGGCTGCTCCAGATTTCCAGCATCTGCATTCTCTCATCAATCTTTTATCAGATTCCTGGGAGACAGAAGCTCCTGGAAGCTAAGTTCTCTGGATAGCCCAGGCATGCCCGAGGGTGATTATGCTTGCAGAATTAACTGGAGCAGAAAGCATTATATGCAATTCTGGACACCTACCTACAGGAAAGTTATCAATAAGCTTGAAAGAATGCAGAGAAAATTTTCACAGATGTTGCCGAGACTAGAGGATCAAAGTTAAAAAGAAGGGACTTTATTCCCTGGAGCACAGGAAAATGTGAGGAGATCCTATAGAGGTATCCAAAATTCTGAAGGATATAGATAGGGTGAATGTATGCAGGATTTATTCCTTTGCTTGAGTGAAGCTAGAACTGGAGGTCACAAGTTTGGGGTGAAAGGTAAGATCTTTAAGTAGAACCCAAGGAGGAGCTTCTCCATTCAAAACGTGGTGCAAATGTGGAACCAGCTGCCAGTGGAAGCAGTAGATGCAGGTTCAAATGTAACATTTAAGTGAAATTTGGATATTTACGTGAATGAGAGGGTATTGGTGGGCTATGTCCCAGTTTGGGTATCAGATTCAGAATCAGGTTTAATAACACTGGCATATGGCATGAAATTTGCTGATCTGTGGCAACAGTACAATAAAATACGTAATAATATTTTTAATACTCTAAATTGCAATAAGGTATAAAATTAAATGAAATAAGTAGTGTAAAACGAGAGAAAAAAGTAGTGGTGTTGTGTTCATGGTTTCACCGTCAATTCAGAAATCTGATGGTGAAGGGTAAGAAGCTGTTCCTAAAATGTTGAGTGTGTGTCTTCAGGCTCCTGTACTTCCTCCTTGATGGTAGCAATAAGAAGAGGGGATATCCTGGGTGATGGGGGTCATTAATGATGGATGTCATCTTTTTGAGATCCAGGTTGCTGGGGGGAGGGTGTCCAGTGTCCATGATGGAGCTGGCTGGATTTGTAACTTTCTGCAGTTTTTTCCAATCCTGTGCAGTGGCCCCTCCATACCAGATGGTGATGTGAGCAGTTAGAATGCTCTCCACAGAACATCTGTAGAAATTTGTGATTCTTTGTTAACATACCAAGTCTCCTCAAACTCCCAATGAAATACAGCCGCCGTTGTGCTTTCTTTGTAATCACATCAATATGTTGGGCCTGTTGTTCTGTGAACAAAGTCACCAGAGAGAAGTACTGGTAGGTATGAAGCAGCCTCTTTATTTGACAAAATTTGTTTGTCTATTTCTTTATTTACTTTATTTCTTGTATCCAAGCGAGTAAAAATCTTTATGTTGCTTCTCCGTCGCAATGTACGAGCAATAAAGAGGGGAAATATGTGAGGATATTGCCCAAATACTAAGATTGTATACATGATAAGTTTTTATCTGCAATTTGAGAAGGATAAGGGCAGATTGGAGGTGTCAGTGTTGCAGTTGAACAAAGGAGACTATGGAGCCATGAAGGAGGAGCTGGCCAAAATTAACTGGATGGATATCCTAGCAGAAAAGACAGTGGAACAGCAATGGCAGGTATTCTTGGGAATAATGCACAAGGTGCAAAATCAGTTCATCCCCTGGAGGAGGAAGGATTCAAAGGGGGGAAATGGGCCACAGTGGTTGACAAAGGAAGTCAGAGATTGCATCGCATTAAAAAAAAAGTATGACAGAGCTAAGGTGAGTGGGAGGACAGATGATTGGGAAATTTTTAAGGAACAACAGAACTTAACTAAAAAGGCAATATGGGGAGAAAAAATGAGGTACGAACGCAAGCTAGCCAGGAATATAAAGGAGGATAGCAAAAGCTTTTTTAGGTATGTGAAGAGAAAGAAGATAGTTAAGAACAATGTTGGGCCCTTGAAGAATGAACTGGGTGAAATTGTTATGGGAAACAGAGAAATGGCAGAAGAATTTAATAAGTACTTTAGATCTGTCTTCACTAGGGAAGACACAAGCAATCTCCCAGATGTATGGATGGGCCAAGGACATAGGGTAACAGAGGAAATGAAACAGATTGACATTAGGAAGGAAACGATGATGAGTAGACTGATGGGACTGAAGGCTGACAAATTCCCAGGTCCAGATGGTCTGCATCCTAGGGTACTAAAGGAGGTGGCTCTGGAAATTGTGGATGCATTGGTAATCATTTTCCAATGTTCCTTAGATTCAGGATCAGTTCCTGAGGATTGGAGAATGGCTAATGTTATCCCACTTTTTAAGAAAGGAGGGAGGGAGAAAACAGAGAACTATCGTCCTGTCAGCCTAACATCAGTAGTGGGGAAGATGCTAGAGTCCATTATTAAAGATGAAATAGTGGCATATCTAGATAGCAGTGATAGGATTGGGCCGAGCCAGCATGGATTTACCAACGGCAAATCATGCTTGACTAATCTATTGGAGTTTTTCGAGGATGTAACCAGGAAGTTAGACAAGGGAGATTCAGTGGATGTAGTGTACCTCGATTTTCAGAAGGCATATGATAAGGTCCCACATAGGAGATTGGTGGGTAAAATCAGAGCTCATGGCATTGGGGGGAAGATATTGACATGGATAGAAAACTGGTTGGCAGATAGAAAGCAAAGGGTAACGTTGAATGGGTGTTTCTCGGAATGACAGGTGGTGACTAGTGGGGTGCCACAGGGCTCGGTATTGAGACCACAGCTGTTTACAATTTACATCAACGATTTAGATGAAGGCATTGAGAATAACATCAGCAAGTTTGCTGATGATACTAAGCTGGGTGGCAGTGTGACATGTGATGAGGATGTTAGGAGAATTCAGGGTGACTTGGATAGGCCGAGTGAGTGGGCAGATACTTGGCAGATGACGTTTAATGTGAATAAGTGTGAGGTTATCCACTTTGGGAGTAAGAACAGGAAGGCAGATTATTATCTGAACGGTGTAGAGTTAGGTAAGGGAGAAATACAATGAGATCTAGGAGTCCTTGTTCATCAGTCACTGAAAATGAATGAGCAAGTGCAGCAGGCAGTGAAGAAGGCTAATGGAATGTTGGCCTTTATTACAAAGGGAGTTGAGTACAAGAGCAAGGAAATCCTCTTGCATTTGTACAGGGCCCTGGTGAGACCACACCTGGAGTATTGTGTACAGTTTTGGTCTCTAGGGTTAAGGAAGGACATCCTGGCTGTAGAGGAAGTGCAGCGTAGATTCACAAGGTTAATTCCTGGGATGTCCAGACTGTCTTACACAGAGAGGTTAGAGAGACTGGGCTTGTACACGCTGGAATTAAGGAGATTGAGAGGGGATCTGATTGCAACATATAAGATTATTAAGGGATTGGACAAGATAGAGGCAGGAAATATGTTCCAGATGCTGGGTGAGTCCAGTACCAGAGGGCATGGTTTGAGAATAAGGGGTAGGTCATTTAGGACAGAGTTAAGGAAAAACTTCTTCTCCCAGAGAGTTGTGTGGGTGTGGAATGCACTGCCTCGGAAGGCAGTGGAGGCCAATTCTCTGGATGCTTTCAAGAAGGAGCTAGATAGGTATCTTATGGATAGGGGAATCAAGGGATATGGGGACAAGGCAGGAACCAGGTATTGATAGTAGATGGTCAGCCATGATCTCAGAATGGTGGTGCAGGCTCGAAGGGCCGATTGGTCTACTTCTGCACCTATTGTCTATTGTCTATATTATGTACAGTGAGATATGCAATCGGGGAATGTGTATTGATAAATCTGATGGCCTGGTGAAAGAAGCTGTCCCGGAGCCTGCTGGTCCTTGCCTTAATTCTGCAACACTGTTGGTGGCAGCTGAAACAGTTGGTGGTTGGGGTGGCTGGAGTCCCTGATGATCCCCCAGGCTCTTTTCACGTACTTGCTGCTGTAAATGTCCTGAATAGAGGAAAGTTCACACCCACTGATGCGCTAGGCTATCCGCACCACTCTCTGCAGTGCCTAGAGATTGAGGGTAGTACAATGAGATGTGGCAGACAACAAATGGAGACCCTTTTGAAGAAAGAAGGTTTGCCTAGCCCAGATATTTTATATGCTAAAGATCAAAGGCTAATTCAGGCTAAGGTCAAAGGACAATTCCGTATTTACAATGCTTCCTTTGAACTACATGCAGCAGTTACAAATGCCTGGATTTTCCCACCGTCACACCTCTCTGTTCACAACTACAGTATATTACAGGCACCCAAATACAGACAAGCGTGAATTTAAATCAGCATATTCTGTTTTTCTAATTAAATTGGTTCACAGTCCCTTGTTCAGAGCTGCATTTTAGATTTAATCCACAGTTAATATTCAAATCTGAAAGCTAGTGGCTGAAGTCAGTTAAAGTTATTTGCTACATGTACTAACCCCAAAAATTGCACTAATAGTCCAGCCTCTTGGCACTCCTGGATAAAAATAAATTTGTACCAGGAAAGACCAACCTTAAGGAGGATCTACTCATATAGGCCAGTAAAAATGCCTTACCTCCTTATCGCCCCTAATGGCCACCTACAGAATGTTAAGCAGAGAGATTGTTCCAAAAACTTGAACAACCGTCTTGAGAGATGCAGCTTCAATCGTATGCCTGCCGGCTCTTCCCTTGCTGGCCGATTGCAGCTTAATCACATTCCTTATCTCACCCCTTCATTCTCTGATAGATAAAACACTCTCTTTCCAGTGTCACCAGCAAGGTAAATGTATCAGATTCATCTATGTACAGGAAGCGGTTGGGGTGGTCTCTATTTGAATAACTGCAAGGACCTCTCCCCGGTGGCACCCCCCCTTCCAAAACTGTCCAGTCGATCACTGGCCAAACTGCTGAAAGGGCCCAGCTCATTTGTGTTCACTCCCCATTCAGGCTGGGGGTGACAGCTTTCCGATGCTGTGTGCAATCTTACTCAGCCTGCCATGCCATCAAAGTTGTGGAACCTGATGCCTCTGCTGTAAATTAAATCTCTCCCCATCTACTTTCTCCAGTATCTTTTCGGTTCTGAGCTGTACACTAATCATCTGCCTTCAGCAACCTGCCTTCATTACAGAGCTCTGTTACCATTACACTTTAGCATGCTATTTTCAGCCCGCTCTCAGTGTCTTCTTCGCACTTGCTGTGAGTCTGCTTCCGTCAGCTGTGGTCAGGTCTGGTGTGGCCAGCTGGTGTTCATCTCTTAGGTTCTCTGTAGTTACGTGGTTACTGATGTTACTTAGGTTCACTTGATCCCCGGCTCTGTCTGTGGGAGCAACAAGAAGGTGAGTTGTACGGTTTAACCTGAGTCCGGTGTTTCCACTGGCTGTCTCGCTGCCTCTGCTCACAGACGCAAAACTGTCAATTTTCAAAAAGGGCTATCTGTGGTCCCATCCATCTGGGAGCAAACCCTGTCTTTTCAGGCAGCACCCTCACTGTGACTTGGTCACCTGGCTGTGGGAGGAGGGAGGACAATCTTCTTTCCCTCCGGCTCTCTCTGACCAGCAATGTGCTCCTGTTGCTTTTCTCGGTCCTTCACATCTCCATGTAATCTTACTAAATTAGCAGTTGCAGTTTCTTCCTGTACACTTGTAATTCCTTTTGCTTCTTGTTCTTCCGCTGCCCTCCTCACACTGACGACTCATTCCCTTTCTGCTCCTTACTATCCCCTTTCAGGTGAGCCTTTACTGTAATCACCTCAGGTAATGGCACTACTTCTAACAGTCCTGATTGTGTTTGGCCCCTCCCCTTGGGACCCCCTAACATGATTCCCGTTCGTCACCCTGCCTCTCCTCCTTGCTTGGAGCCGCTGTCTCTCTGTGGGCCATGTTAGCTGCTTTGTGGGTCACACATGTTCACTGTCCCCATCTTGTCCATATTATTTCTCCCTTTCCTGAATATAAAACAGCCACTGCTTCCTTTAGGATATCTATTCCAAGGATAGTACCCTCATTATTTGGACAGACCCAGAAATACACTGGATGGTTCACTCTGCCGATTTCGAGTACCCAGAACTGACTTCTCTCTGCCCCCATTGTTTCACTTCCTGTCCTGGTAATGTAAATTGCCACTCCAGTTGTGGGCCAGGGTAGTTCAGTTATCGATATTGATAATCCAGGATCCACTAACCTTTTAGATTGCTGGACCCCTAGTAAACCACTTTTGTACACTCGTGGATGACCACCAGTTGCAACGGGCTGCTGTCAGCCGTTTGTCTGACCTCACCGGCTCTATAATCTGGTCAGCAGCCAAATCAGAAAGAGAGGGTGCTGCTGTGGACTGCCTGGTTCTGTAAGTGATCTTCACACTTTCCTTGTTTTTCAGGGCACTACCTCCATCCATGACCTGAGAAGCCACAGCTGTAACAAATCATCTCCTTTACCCTCCTGTGTCTATTCCAGCAGTTACTTGCTATGTGCCCTGGCTGCCAGTACACAAAGCAAGATCTTCATAACTTCACAGAGCTAAATTCGCAATGGCCACTTTATGACTTCTCTTGTTCTTCCTTTGGTCTATCTCAATGGCCCGTGAAACTATCACAGAGTAAGTTGATCCCCAAATCTAAAACCTCCAGGTTGGCAGAGCTCAGGCTCCCTTCAGTATTTTCAGAAAGAGTGGGTCATCCCTCCCTGGATTATCCAACCCTGAATACACCTCATACATTTATATTTACCTTCTGCATAATCCATGGCTGTCTCATCAGCTCTTTAAACTGCCATTATCGTTCCTCAGTAACTCTCACCTTCCCCAATCACTGCCTCACTTCCCCTTTAAAAAGATGATATCTCCCTTCAATGCTGGTGTTCCCGGTAGTCGCCCATGTACCATCCTGCACCCCTGGACCATACCGTCCCACATATTCCTCTTGTACTTTGCTTTTACCAGCACATGTATATCTTCAGGATGTATATGGTGAATTTCAACCATTTCCTCAAACTTGTGCCAGAATTATGAATTCTGACATGCAACATTAAATGAGGGCAACTCTGACAAAATGCTGTGTTTCTTCTCAGGGGTAAAAGGCTTATGAATGGTCTTAATCTGGGTCAAGGACTGGCTTGGGTCTTCAGGGTTCTGGACCTGACATTGCCTGACACAAATAGGTGTCATCCTGACAAATACTATCTGGGTAACACCTCTCCCTGAAATATCTCCACACAATGCAAAATATAAATGCCAGATATGAGTTAAACTGCAGAGTATGTACTCAGCAATCTGCCACTTATATGTGTCTAAACTCATAATACCTGCTATATTCCTTTGCATCTAACTGTTACATGAAGGCACACACACTCGCAGATGCATATGCTAAAATATAGTTTCCGGATCGAGTATTCGCATCTCGAACCTTCAATAACCACCTTTTGCAACTGATGGCACCGTTTCACCAAATTAGCACACAAAGTTTGCTCTCTCACATAAACATGCATACACACGCACACACACACACTACTTTTATATCAACTAGATCAGCTCTCTGTCGTGTTCGTAATACCTCACAATCCTGTAACCACTGACCTGAACAGGTTCAGATGTGAGTGCTAATTTTAAAAATACTCACCCGCTTAGATTGCTGAGATCGCTGGTCACACGATGGCTCACAAAGAGGTATCCCACTCCTGACACCAAATGTTGTTGTATAAGCAAACTCACCAGAGTGAAGTACGGGCAGATTTGAAGCAGCCTCTTTGTTCAACAAAATGAGATACAGCAGGCATCAGATAGAGACCATTTCGGAGGAAGTTCTGCCTGGCCCAACACTACATGAATATGCTAAAGATCAAAAGGCAATTCAGGCAAAGATCAAAAGGCAAAGCCATATTTAAATGCTTCCTTTGAACTACATGTAACAGTTTCAAATGCCTGGATCTTCCCACCATCACACCTCTCAGTTCACACCAATGTTACTGACACCTAAAGACACACAAGTAACAAATTAAAATAAGCATTGTCTATTCTTCCAGTTAACTTGGTTCACGGCTCTTGGGAATCCATTGTTCAGAGCTGCATTTTGGATTTAATCCACAATTCGTATTCAAACCTGAAGGTTAGAGGCCGGAGTCAGTTAAAGTTACTTGCTGCATGTGCAAACTCCAAAAATTACTCTAACAGAGCCCAAAGTAGATCTTCAGAGATGATCACACTCAGGACCTTGAAAATGCTCAACCTTTCCAATGCTGATTCCCCCAGTGAGGACTGGTGTGTGTTAAGCTCGACTTTCCCTTCCTGAAGTCCAGAATCAATCCTTGGTTTTACTGATAAAACTAGGCAGAAAATCTGGCCTCCATGGATTAGATGGGCCAAATAGTCTTTGTCTGTGCTGTCGTGCTTCATTACTTAATGACTCCACTCAGGATCTGAAGTAATACAATAAATGATAGGTTCATAGGTGACCTAAGTGACTAACTGTTTCTTCCCTTAGGCTACATTTTGTGACTAGGAGTCCCTCACCTCTGATGGGTCATTTCTCCTACCTCAATGCATTCCATATGGTAGCTCAATCATTCCTCATTAGAAGAATCCTCTAGGATTATACCCAGCTCTTGAAATAAATATTTCCCATTTAGACTGAGCAATCAATTAAAAACTCCTGTGATTAAAACACACATTTAAGGCTACATTTTAATCAGTTCAATGTCATTTTAAGAACCTGCAGATGTGACTAAGAAATTGGATGATGCTTGTTTAAAGTGCTCAGACACATTCATCAGTCCGCAGCACGGCCCTAAACATAAACAAATTGATTAATGATTATTAGCAAAGACAATATTCGATTACGGAGGATAGTAAAAATCCATTTAACTCTCCTGATTGCACAGTCACACAAGTTAATGTATGTTAGACTTCTGTAAAAGCAGCAACTCAGTCATGGGGAGGTGTCACCAACTCATTAAGCAGCTCTTAAAGAAAACATAGTGGTTAGCACAATGGGAGAGGAGAGAATGTCCGGGGTGGGTGAGGTCTTTGATTAGGCTGGCTGCTTTACCTAGGCAGTGAGAAGTGTAGAGTCCTGAGAGGGGAGTTTGGTTCCTGTGATCTGCTGAGCTGTGCCTACAAATCTCTGCAGTTTCTTGCGGTCGGTCATGTGCAAAGCAGTTGTCATACCAAACCGTTATGTATCTGGACAGAAAGCTTTCTATGGAGCATTAATAAAAAATGGTAAGAGTTGATGGGAACATGATACATTTCTTTAGCCTCCTGAGGAAGTAGAGGTGTTGGTGAGCTTTCTTGGTCAAGACATTGTCGTGGTTGGACCAAGTCAGGCAATTGTTGATGTTCACACCTAGGGACATGAAGTTCTCAACCCTCTCAATCTCAACGCTGTTGATCCAGACAGGAGCATGTGCACCATCCCCTTCCTGAATACAATGACATTAAGGGAAAGGTTTTGTCAATGTAAAGGGCTCTTGTTTAGCATGACAAGGTGGGCTCTGAGAAGGAGATCTGCTGGAAGAATCTCTCAGGTAGAATCTTCCCTGAACTCAAAGTGCTGCAAGAGTTTACGCTCTTCAAGAACAAAGATAGCAACAGGTGATTGAGCTAACTAGCTAGCTAGATAGATAAGCTTTATTTGTCACATGTATATTGAAACATACAGTGAAATGCATCATTTGCACCACATCCAACTCAGTCTGATTATGTGTTGGGGGCAGCAGGTCAGTGTCACTATGCTTTCAGTGAATTCTGTAGTGTTTCTTTGCTTTGCCTGCAAGAAGATGAATCTTAAAGTTTTATATGATACACATCTTTTGATAATAAATTTGAACTTTGAAATTTGAATATTTAGGCAGTAGACAAATGATTCCATCAAAATACATATTGACAATTGGAGCATACTGTAATTGCAAGCACTTTAGTGGAAACAATGTATTTCTCATCACTGGTCTGAAAGCTTTGGGGGACAGAAACCTTAAAGCATTCAAAATAGTGAACTGAGGGTTGACACTGATACACAAGTGCCCCATTCACTGGCTGATTGATCACGTACGCCTACAGCCACGTTTGATGTACCAAGTGACAAATAACCAGTGAAGAATCTTCCTTGATCACTGTCACAATGGTGCCAATTATTTTAGCTGGGGAGGTCTGACATAGGACAATGAACACAGCTCCATTGTGTGCATGTTTGGCCAATACACAAAATGTCTAGCAGTCAAGTCAGGTTTCAAGTCCTATCTTTTAAGCTGCCTCCTGCTGTGAGCCAGAAGGTTGTGCTCCGCAGACAATACAATTTGTACATACAGTTGCTCTTTTAATCTCAAAATTGATTACTGTTTATTCTTTAAATTTTGAAAAGTTCATGAAAGCA
Source organism: Hemitrygon akajei (assembly GCF_048418815.1). Taxonomy (NCBI): domain Eukaryota; kingdom Metazoa; phylum Chordata; class Chondrichthyes; order Myliobatiformes; family Dasyatidae; genus Hemitrygon; species Hemitrygon akajei. Next base: position 27,392,956 of record NC_133144.1, read on the forward strand.
GGATCCTCCCCTCCCCCCACCTTCTTACTCTGACTTCTCATCTTTCTCCAGTCCTGATGAAGGGTCTCCGCCTGAAACGTCGACTGCTTACTCTTTTCTATAGATGCTGCCTGGCCTGCTGAGTTCCTCTTGCATTTTTTGTGTGTTGCTCTGGATTTCCAGCATCTGCAGAGTTCCTCTTGTTTCTTTTTATCTGCATTATGACTACTTTATCAATCCTTACAATCATCTGGCAGAGGGCCTTGTGGCCTGAACTCACCAACAAGCACCAAGACCTCGCTTAGCTGGTGGTGAGAAGTTCCCTCCCAGTCTGATCCTTCCTGTTTTGTCAATACCCTCAGGGACGGTTGTGGTGAGGAAGAGATGATCACCCACCTCTTTGCAGACTCTGGATTTGCTAAGAGGGTGTGGAGAGGATGCAAGGGGCCTTTTCTCGGTTCATCCTCTGCAGCTACGTAACAGGGGACTCTCTGATCTAATGGCTGCTCCCAGGGACACACATCGAGGCAGACATCAAGTGCTGCTGGAAGGACATCAGCTCAGTAAAAGATCTGAAACTTGATGGTCTTCCAGTGCATTCTAGGCTGCTGTAGTGCATACTGAGGGATGTACTAAAGCTCAGTGCAGCCAATAAAAGGGCCCTGTGGTGAAGTACCACAGTCTAGGGTCCTTCCGCGACTGGACATGGAGGGGTTCGTTTGGGTGGGAAAGCCTTTCAAGTATTGAAAAGTATTAGTACTACCCTAATGCAGGGGATCCCAACCTTTATTATGCCATGGACCAATGCCATTAAACAAAAGTAACACTATTGCCCATAATTGTAAAAAAATTTGCTCTTTATCTTCTTATATTTTTTATTATTAATAATGTTCACTTTTTGAAAGAAAACTTTCATTACAGCTGCTTCTCCCCCACCCTCCATCATACTTAAGGGTCTATTTGGAGTGTTAAACCTGGGATTGCATCACTGGCAGCTTCTAGTACACAGGAAGAAGTTGTGCAGAGGTTAAATTTGCAGACTATTAATGTAAAGATCAGAGTTAAAGTCCCATCTTGCAGAATGTAAATTCCAATTACAGTAAAACTGACAATCTGATGTCCCAGTGTTCAAAAGTTCCAGTATTTCAACATTCAGCTCACCAGGCAATCTGACCCCATGCTGTTTTGTTATCTATTTTAAAACTCTTTTTTGAATATTTATTTCAAAAATTAAACAAGTGTATTCATAATCCAATATATGTACAAAAAGTAAAGTTATAGTCCTTTACATTCTTGGTGTCCTTTGGCCGATAGTTTCAATAGTTCTTACACTTCTTTTTCTCAGCACCATTGGGACACATGTGCCCCCCTGGAGTGACCCATTGACTCAGCTCTTCAATGTCCAATAGTAAAAGGAGCCTAGACTGTGTTCCTTCCCCACAGAGACTTAGCAGTGGCTACACTGAGTGTCAGTGCATCTCTCAGCATGTACTCCTGCAGCCTGGAATGTGCATTCCCCTGAGGATATCTCACTGAGCTGGAAGAGCAACAAGTTTAGTGCAGACCAAAGAGTGTCTTTCACCGAGTTGAAGATCTTCCAGCAGCTCTTGATGTCTTTTTCTGTGTATATTGCTGGGAATGAGCCTGCAGATCAGAGAGTTCTCTCATTTTTTTTCCAATCTCCTTTCAAACTCATTGGGGACCCTGTTCGTGTGTTCATTTTAAACATCGGGGCCTCTTTCTCATGCTCCCTTTGAACTCTACAAGCTCTATTTCCTGTATTCTCTTTAAACTTGCCTGGTTTAAAAAATGATTATATGACTGTTTGATATAATTCTATCATAATATGATAGAATTAGCTCTGCAATTTGAGAAGGAGAAGCTAAAGTCAGATGTATCAGTATTACCGAGAAGAAAAGGGAATTACAGAGGCACAAGAGAGGAACTAATCAAGAAGAGAAGGCAGGAGATTGAGGGTCAGAGGGAGAATGGATCAGCCATGATGAAATGGCAGAGTAGACTTGTTGGGCCAAATGGCCTAATTCTGCTCTTATGGTCTTAGATTAGATTAGATTGTGAGGACACTCAGTCCTCGTTTATTGTCATTTAGTAATGCATGCATTAAGAAATGATACAACGTTCCTCCAGTATGATATCACAAAAACACAAGACAGACCAACACTAACTTACAAAAACCACATAATTATAACATATAGTTACAACAGTGCAAAACAATGCCGTAATTTGATAAAAGGCAGACCATGGACACGGTAAAAGAAAGTCTCAAAGTCCTCAATAGCCCATCGTCTCACGCAGATGGTAGAAGGAAGAAAAACTCTTCCTGCCATGAACCTCCAGCGCCGCAAAGCTTCCTGATGCAGCCTCTGGAAGCATCCGACCACAGCCAGCTCTGAGTCCGTCCGAAAAACTTTGAGCCTCCGACCAGCCCTCCGACACCGAGCACCGAGCACCATCTCTGCCGAGCGCTTCAACCTCGGCCCTGGCCACCAAGCAACAGGCAAAGCCAAGGATCCGGGGCCTTCCTCCCAGAGATTTTTCCGATTGCACAGTAGCAGCGGCAGCGAAACAGGCATTTCAAAAGTTTCACCGGATGTTCCTCCGTGCTTCTCACATCCATCCCCATCAAATCAGGATAGTGCACGGCCCCTACTTACAGATAACAGATATTCATTCCTGGAGTGGCCGCGCACGCTGCCGTTGCGCTGCCATTTTCACTGAGATAATGATCTTATCTTATGATCTTATGGTCTTAAAAAGGTGAATTCTTGGTGTACTAAAATCTGCCACCACCAAAGACCTGAAGGTACTGGATTATTAGTGCGTCCTACTGTAATAAACTAATTCTAAAATACTTTATTAGCAACAGCCAAAAACAGTGATTATTATTTAAATCATCAGTGAGGTAAACCTGCTGTCATTTGATATGCCTTTTGTGACTGATGAAACTGAAGTACACAAAAGCAAAACTGGGAGATGCATTATTTCGCACAACAGCTCTTGGGGAGAGAATCTAGTTCTTCTCTCCTGGGGCAACGCTTCATCCTTTTTGAACATAAAGACAACAATAGATGACTTAATGTCACCTACTTTAACATTTTGAATGTAGACAGGTAACTTTGCAGAAGCAGATGTTTACAATGTTAGCCCAGCCAACTAGCAGAACCTTTTTGATTACCGTAAATACTAACGGCTAGTCTGAAAGCTTCAGAGCACAAACTGCAGACACTTAAAATTTACCTCTATTATACGATTACCTCCATTATAATTTATTCTATTATGGATTTATTGAGTATGCCTAAAAGAAAATGAAATCTCAGGGTTGTATATTCTGACGTACATGTATGTACTTTGATAATAAATTTACTTTGAACTTTGTTGTTATGATACTGAGGGAAAGCTCCATGAATATACTCAAGAGATTCTGCAGATGCTGGAAATCCAGAGCAACACACAAAATGCTGGAGGAATTCAGCGGGTCAGGTAGCATCTAAGGAATAAAAATCAACAATTTGAGTTGGATCCTTCACCAGTCCTGATGAAGGGTCACGGCTCCCAACGTCGACTGTTTATTCCCCTTCATAGATGCTACCTGACCTTCTGAGTTCCTCCAGCACTTTGTGTGTCGCTCCACGAATAAGCGACTAGCCAGAATATTAAGTGTCAAAAGAGACCTCTTCTGAACTGAACTGAATTAAGTGACAGGGAACCAGTTTTAATGATATGTTAACACAGGAGATAGCCACTTAATGCCTTCCCTGATCTCATCCTGAATTTGTCAATAACCACTGGTTAACATGAACATTCCTTAATAGACTTCCTCCATGTGTTCATGGGTATAGAATCAGAATGTGCCCTGTCCATCTATTAGCTTTGAGGACTCCAAATCATCATTTTAGGATAAATTGTAAACAGGTTGGTCCATGGCCTCCTCTACTTCTACAATGAGGCCACACTCAGGAGAAGCAATATCTCTTATTACTTCTAGGTAGCCTCCAACCTGATGTCATGAACTTTGATTTCTCTAACTTCTGGCAACTTCTCCCCACTCACCCTTCTCTCTTATTCTATTCCCCATTTTGGTAATGCTCTCACTCCTCTCTTCTCATCGACTGCCTGTCACCACCCTCTAGTGCCCCTTCTCCTTCCCCTTCTTCCATGGTCCACTGTTCACTCCTATCAGATTCCTTCTTCAGCCCTTCATCTCTTCACCTCTCAGTTTCTTACTTCATTCCCCCCTTCCCCAACCTGCTCACTATCCTCCTCACTTGATTTCACTCATCATCTGCCAGCTTGAACTCCTTCCCCTTCCACCACCTTCTTATTCTGGTTTCTGCCCCTTTCCCTTCCAGTCCTGTAGCCGGGTTGAAGTGTTGACTGTTTATTCTTCTCCATAGATGCTGCCTCACTTGCTGAGTTCCTCCAGCATTTTATGTGTGTTGCTCAAGATTTTCCAGAAACTCTTGAGTTTGCGATATGTCACTTCCTGAATATAGGGTTTCATCTTCATTGATATCTGATTTATCCATAATTTGCTGGTATGCTACGAGGACAGCATAGTGGCCAGTCCGACACTTTACAGCTGGGGGGGAGGGGCAGAGTTCAGAGTTCAATTCCAAAGTCCTCTGTAAGATGTTTGTACTTACTTCCTATGGGTGCTCCAGTTTCCTTTCACAGTCCAAAGATGGTTAGTACACTGGTTATTGTAAATTGTCCTGTGATTAGTTTAGGGTTAAATAGGTGGGTTGCTGCGAAGTGTGGCTCATTGGGCCTGTCCCGCTCTGTAACTCAAAACAAACAAATAAATAAATAAAATTATTTCATTACTTCAGAATAATCCCTAACCGTGCCTTTAAGTGAATCCAGACCCAACTCTTAAAAACCTCAATATGTCATTAAATTCAGGGCAAATAGGGATGTTCAGTAAATGCTAGCTTGCCTGGTGCTTAATAAAACAGATGGATGAATTTTAAGAATAATGTAAATGAAATTGCAAAACAACATTGACATGCTTAATCTGAGCTGATTGCTACTTCAAAACAAGGAAGATGCTTTAAAAAGTGACTTGATTTCAATATTTTGAAAAATTAAAAGATTGATTTTTATAACCGTATCAGGTGGGTCCAGGGATATGGAAAAAATTCCCATCTCCCAGATCCCAAAGGCAGAATCAAATAGGCAGCACTGGCAAAAGTTTGCCTTTGGCAAGAACTCCACAGTTCAAATGCTCCGTGTTATTTATTTATTTTGTTTGCACAATTTGTCTTCTTTTGCACATTGATTTTTTTTGGTCAGGATTTGTTTATGCATAGATTGTTTATAAATTCCATTGTATGTCTTTATTTTCAGAATCAAGTTTGATATCACCAGCATTTGTCGTGAATTTTGTTGTCTTTGCGGCAGCAGTACAATGCAACACATAATAATAAAAAAACCTGTGAATTATGGTAAGTATATATACAGTGTGTATATATGTATGTGTGTGTATATATATATATATACACACACACACACACACACACATACAGATATATATATATATAGATATATAAACAGTTAAATTATATAAATAGTGCAAAAATAAAAATAAAAAGTAGTGAGGTAGTGGTAGTGTTCATGGGTTCAATATCCATTCAGAAATTGGATGGCAGAGGGGAAGAAGCTGTTTCTGAATCATTGAATGTGTGCCTTCAGGCTCCTGTAGCTCCTTCCTGATGGTAGCAATGGGAACAAGGCATGACCTGGGTGATGGGGGTCCTTAATGTTGGAGGCCATCTTCTTCAGGCATTGCTCCTTGAAGGTGTCTTAGATACTGTAAATGCCTGCAAGAAAATGAATCTCAAGGCGGTATATGGTGACATATTTTGTTTCATAACAAACTGGCTTTGACTTTGACTATTCATCAAGCCGATCTTAATTTTACAGGAAAATTTATATTAGTTGAATTCAAAATGTTTCTTCATGATATGGGGTTAGTACAGAAGGCTGGCATGAACATGATGCAGTGAAAGGTCTGTGACTGCGCTGTATGACTTTATTTATGTACTTCATGGGTGTATTAAAAGCAGAAATTGATATGTGAATTACACATGAGGTGTATAGATTTAAACTGTCAAATGTCCAAGAGCAGTGGGCACTAACAAAGCCTCTAGTATTCTCCGAGGAGGTATTTAAAGGCAATTGTAAGCACAAGATTTTCCATGTTGTGTACCTTGGCTTTCAGACATGTCTAAATTGAAAACCCAAGGGATTACCAATGAAGTTGTAAATTGGATTATTAATTGCCTAGATAAATGGGAAGCAGAGAGTCACTGTCAGTGATAATTGGTCTAATTGGACAGCTGTGACCAGGCAAGCTCCTCAAGGGACCAGTCAACTGATTCTTGCTTTTTAAATTAACTGAACAAGTCTAGAAAATGCCTTCATTTGTTGCATTGAGTTGAAAAGCTGATTGTTACAGGCAATGGATCTTGCAGCAAAAATTGCAAAGGTACTGACAAAACTCTATTACAGAGCTTACAAATATTTTGATTAACGGTACCACCATTGTCTAGAAGTGGGATTTCACCTATATTTTTGCCATATGAAAAGCCTTAGCATTTCTCCCCAATCTCCACCGGAAAAGAAAGGTGCAAGTGTTAACAACTCACACAAAATGTGTGGGGAGCTCAACAACTCTGACTACATCTACGGAAGGGAATAAACAGTTGACATTTCAAGCTGAGACCCTGGATCAGGGGTTCCCAACCTGGGGTCCATGGACTCCTCTGTTAATGCTAGAGGTCTATGGCATAAAAGAAAGGTTGTGCACCCCTGCTGTCAATGAAGGATCTAGCCCGAAACATTGACTATTTGCTTCCCCCCCCCCCCACCTCTTGTGTGTGTTGTTCAAGACTTCCAGCATCTGCAGACTCTCTGTTGTTTGTGAGTATAATGGTATAATTGTTAGGGTTATTTTCACATTTGTGGGTGCTTTGCAAAGTGTCCTGTGGAGTACTGAACGGAGTAGTATTGTTGTAAAACAACTTATTTTCATCTGCAGCTTGAGAGAAGAGAAAACCCTTAAAGAAACACACACAAAATGTTGGAGAGACTCAGCAGGTCAGGCAGCATCCATGGAGAGGAATAAGCAATTGACATTTTGGGCCAAGACCCTTCTTCAGGAATAGAAAGGAAGGGGAAAGAAGCCAACATAAGAAGGTGGGGGGAGGGGAGAGCAGAAGGAATACAATCTGGCAGCTGATAGGTGAGACCAGTTGAGGGGGAAAGTGGATAAGTGGAGGAGGAGTGGGGATGAAGTAACAAACTGGAAGATGATGGGTGGAAAATGAAAAGGGCTGATGAAGAAGGTATCTGACAGGAGGGGTGTGTAGACCTTCATAGAAAGGGATGGAAGAGTGGCATGGGGGGGGGGGGGTGATAGGGAAGAAGAGAAAAGGTGAGAGGGAAACCAGAATGGGGAATGGAAAAATGGATTAGGGAGAAGAGTGAAGAAATTACTGGAAGTTTAAGGATCAATGTTCATGCCATCAGGTTAGAGGCTACCCAGATTGAATATGAGGTGTTACTCCTCCAACCTGAGTGTGACTTCATTGTGGTAGTACAGGAGGCCACGGATCAACGTGTTGGAATGGGAATAGGAAGTCAAATTGAAGTGGGTAGCCGGCAGTAGCAGCAGAGACTCTCATGGGGTCACCGACCATTTTGGAACTGCTGTCTCATTTCTGCAGAATGAAGTTTGGAGCCATATTGTGCTAAAGCTAGCTCACATCTTGTGTTTGGCCACTGGCGATGCCTATGGTTTCAGTTTGAGGCTGTAGAGCACCTGATATCGCGGAGGCCTGGCTACTACAATCAATAAGTAGGCTGAGGCAATGCCAGCTGAACACTGCATTCAGAAAGATCTGGCCATCTTATGTCAGCTCATGAGGTCTAAAGCCTATTGTATTGTTCTCAAAGGACATTCAGAAACAGTTGCAATGCATTTTTTAAATTTTCGTTTTTTTTAAATCATTATTACCATGTACTAAAGACCTATGTTGAACAACTGGCTGGTGTGTTCACTGAGATCTTTAACCTCTTGCTTTGGCGGTGTGTTGTACCCATCTGCTTCAAGCAGACTTCCATTATATCAGTGCCCAAGAAGAGCATGGTGACCTATCTCAATGACTATCACCCATTTCCACTTACGTCTACAGTGATGAAGTGTTTTGAGAGGCTGGTGATGAAACATATCCGCTCGTGCCTGAGTGGTGACTTGGATCTGCTCCAATTTGCCTACCGGAGCAACAGGTCCACAGCAGATGCCATCTCATTGGCTCTTAACTTAATCCTGGAACATCTGGACAGCAAATATGCTTTCAGGATGCCTTCAGCATTGGGATGCTTTTCATCAATTACAGCTCAACCATTTAATGCCATCATCCTTTCAAAACTCATCAATAAGCTCCTAGACCTTGGCCTCAGTTCCTCCTCCTGCAATCGAATCCTGAATTTCCTCACTTGCAGACCCCAGTCAGTTAAGATTGGCGACAACTTCTCCTCCATGATCTCCATCAGCACAGGTGCACCACACAGCTGTGTGCTTAGCCCTCTGCTCTGCTCCACACCTATGACTGTGTCACTAAGCACAGCCCCCATACCATATTCAAGTTTGCTGATAACGCCAGTGTTGTGGGCCAAATCAAAGGTGGTGATGAATCAGCATACAGGAGGAAGATTGAAAATCTGGTTAAATGGTGTAATTAACAATAACATTTTACTCAATGTCAGCAAGACCAAGGAACTGATGGTAGTCTTCAGGAGGGGGAAACCAGAGGTTCATGAGCCAGTAATCATTGGAAGATCGTAGGTGGAGAGGGTCAGCAACTTTAAATTCCTGTGTGTTACTATTTCAGAGGACTAATCCTGACCCTGCATGTAAGTGCAATTGCAGAGAAAGATGGCATTGCCTTTTCTTCCTTAGGAGTCTGCAGAGATTTAGCATGGCATCTAGAACTTTGACAGGCTTCCATAGATGTGAAGTGGATAGTGTATTGACTGGGTACATCACAGCCTGGTATGGAAACTTTGAATGGAAAATCCTAGAAAATGTAGTGGACTCGGTCCAGTACATCACAGGTAAAACCCTCCCAATCATTGAGCACACCTACTTGAAACATTGTCATAGGAAAGCAGCATTCATCATCAGAGATCCTCACCGCCTAGGCCATCTCTTTTGTCGCTGCTGCAATCAGGTAGAAGGCCCAAAAGCCTCAGGACTAGCACCGCCAGGTTCAAGAACAGTTACTTCCACTCAACCTTCAGGATCTTGAACGAAGGGGATAACCACACTCACTTGCTCATCCATTGAGATGTTCCCACAACCAATGATCCAACTTTAAAGACTCTTTAACTTGATATTTCAGTTTCGTGTTATTTATTGCTATTTATTTATATTTGCCTTTGTACAGTTTGTTGTCTTCTGCACTCTGATCTTTCAGTGATCCTGTTACAGTTACTATTCTGCAGATTTGCTGGATATGTCCACAGGAGAATCATCTCAAGGTTGTATGTGGCGACATATATATACTTTAGTAGTAAAAATTACTTGGAGCTTTTAATAAAATTATAATTTCTTAGTTAGTTAAAATAAAGGAAGAAATCATACCTTTATTCCGGCAGCATTTGTGGAGGGAGGTGTGCCTTTAATGATTCGGGTCTGGTCCTTTGAGTCCCTCCAATATTTCATTTCTGTTCCAGATTCCAGCAACTGTAGTCTTTTATGATTCTCCATTTTGATTTTCTTACAATGTAGGTTGGAGTCATTCAAATGTACTAGGCTGCACTGGATCTGATATCCCTTTGTATTAAACATAGTTAAGGCAATCATTTTAAAGCTTTGTGGAATGTGCTAATCTACAGTAATTATTATATGCAAATTGTTGCCTAGAAATTAATCTCTCTCTGTCTCTCTCTGTTGTAGGGCCTTACCCTGAAGGCACATATCTTCCAGGCCGCATTCTGGAGATATCAAAATACGGCCGGTTGGTAAACTCTGGGAACCACTGCCTTAAAGATCCTCAGTTTGTGTGCAGCTGTAGATCACAGACTCTGAAAGTATCCCATCCACCTTGAAAAAACAGTGACATTTAAAGGGAAGAAATTAAGGTTTTTTGCAGATGACCTCTTAGAAGCTGCTCACTGGCAACTTCTTAGCTCAGTGGTGAGAAAAACAAAAAAGATCCAGTGAGTGGTAGTTCTGTGAAGAGGGGTCAGAGGAGAATAACCAGACTGGTCTGACAGGAAGGCAACAGTAACTCAGATAACCATGCTCTACAACAAGTGGTGTGCAGAACAGCTTCTCTGAACTCTCAACATACTGAGCCTTGAAGTGGATGGGCTACAGCAACAGAAGACAATGAACATACACTTCCTGTGGCTAAGAAAGTGGCCACTGAGTGTATATCGCCTTATACAGAATTGAGATTAATTTTCTCACAGGCATTTACAATAAAATACAGAAGTACAAAATTTATGAAAGCTATTCATAAATGATGGGAACCTGAGTAAAATAGTTTAGAGGGAGAACTGGTAGTGCAATAGGATTGATCTATGAGGCAACATTGACTGAATTTCTTTACATTAAAGGAAGTATAAACATCTAAAATTTACCTGTCCTCATTTTAAAATCAGTGTCCACAGATAATGCAGTTACTACTATAATGCATGTCCTTGTATATTTTTATATCCCAGCTCTGGAAGCTACTAAATATTTTAATAATTTTATTCAGCATAGTCATAGGGTAGTACAGCACAGAAACAGGCCCTTTGGCCCATCTTGTCTGTGCCAAATTATTTTTCTCCTCAGTCCCATTGACATGCGCGTGGACCATAGCCCTCCATAACCCTCCCATCCATGTACTTATTCAGACTTCTCTTAAATGTTGAAATCAAGTCTGCATCCACCACTTCCACTGGCAGCTCACTCAAAACTCTCACCACCCTCTGAGTAAAGAGGTTCCCTCTCATGTTTCCCTTAAACGTTTCACCCTTAACCCATGATCTCTTGTTATAGTGTCACTGAGTCTTTGCTGTGTGGCTCAGAAGGGAAGTGGGGAGAAGAGAACTGCAATAGTGATAGGGAGTTCCATAGTCAGAGGAGCAGACAAGAGATTCTGTGGATGTGAAAGAGACATCCAGATGGTATGTTGTCTCCAAGGTGCCAGGGTGAGGAATATCTCAGATGGGGTCGACAGCATTCTAAATGGGAGGTATTTATTGGTATCAATGGCATAGGTGGGAAAAGGGATGAGGTCCTGAAGAGAGAATATAGGGAGTTAGAAAGCTGAAAAGCAGGACCTCAGGGGTAGTAATCTCTGGATTGCTGCCTCTCCCACATGCCAGTGAGGATAAAAGTATCATGATTTGGCAGATGAATGCGTGGCTGAGGAATTGGTGAGAGGGATAGGTCAGATTTCTAGATCATTAGGACCTCTTTTGGGGAAGGTATGACCTGCACAACAAGGATGAGTTACATCTGAACTCAAGGAGGACCAATATCCTTGCTGGCAGGTTTGCTAGAGCTGTTGGGGAAGATTAAACTAATTTGGCAGGGGAATGGGAACTGAAGTGATAGGGCTGGGGATGGGGTAGTTGCTATGCAAGTGGATGCAATGTGTAGTGAGACTGTGAGGAAGTACAGGGAGATGATTGGGCAAAATTGCAGTCAATAGAATGAGCTGAAGTGTAACAGAGGGACAAAATTGAAAAGGGTGACGAATACAGGACAGAAAGCATTATATCTGAATGCAAGCAGTATACAGAAAAAGGTAGATAATCTTGTAGTGCAACTGAAGACTAGCAGTTCTGACATAGCAGGCATCACTGAGTCATGGCTGAGAAAAGATCATATTTAGGAACTTGACATCCAAGGAAGTGAATTGTATCCAAACGACAGGCAGGCAAGCTGTGGGGGGGTTGAGGTGCTCCGTTGGTTAAAAAAACGAAATCAAATCCTTTTTAAGAGATGACATAAGATCAGATGATGTAGAATCCTTCTGGGAAGAGTTTAAAAAATTGCAGGGGTAAAAATGACCCTGATGGAAGTTATACACAAGCCTCTGAACAGTAGCCAGGATGTGGGGTACAAATTACAACAGGAGATAGAAAAGACATGGAAAAAGGGCAATATTACGATAAGCAAGGATGATATAGCTAAAGAGATTGTGGACTAGATTCTGGAATGGGTCTGAAGAACTGAAAAATTGCATATGTCACTTCACTCTTTAAGAAAAGAAATTATAGGTTAGTTACTCTATCTTCAGTGGTTGGGAAGTATTTGGCATCCATTATTAAGGATGAGGTTTTATGTATTTGGAGGCACATGATTAAAATAGGCTGAAGTCAGCATGAGGGGAAAACTTGCCTGTCAAATCTATTGGAATTCTTTGAGGAAATAACAGGTAGGACAGACAAAGGAGAATCAGTGGATGTTGTTTACTTGGATTTTCAGAAGGCCTTTGAGAAGGTGCTGCACATGAGGCTGCTTAGCCAGATTAGAGCCCATGGAATTACGGGAAAGATGCTGGCATGGATAGATTGGCTGACTGGCAGCAGGCAAAGAGCGGGTACAAAGGTGGCTTTCTGATTGGTTGCTGGTTATTAATGGTATTCATTGGGAGTTGGTGTTGGGACCATTTCTTCTCATGGATTGGTGACAGAATTGATGGCTAAGTGGCCATGTTTGTAGATGATTCAAAGATGGGTAGAAGGACAGATATTGTTGACAAAGCAAGGAGTCTGCAGAAAGACAAACTGATTAGGGGTATGAACAAATAGAATGGGATAGGCACATGGGTGGGAGGGGCATAGAAGGCTACCATCAAGGTGCATGTCAATGGGACTAAGCAGATTAATATTTTGGCATGCACTAGATGGGCTGAAAGGCCTGTTTCAGTGCTGTGGTACTCTATGGCTATAATGTAAAAAGTGGCAGATAGAATATAGTGTTGGGAAGTGTATGGTCATGCACTTGGTAGAAGGAATAAAGGACTGGACTATTTTCTAACTGGGAAGAAAATTCAAAAAACAGAGGTACAAAGGGACTTAGAAGTTCTCATGCAGGGTTCTCGAAAGGTTAACTTGCAGGTCAAGTTGCTGGTAAGGAAGATAAATACAATGAAAGCATTCACTTTGAGAGGAATAGAATGCAAAAGCAGGGATGCAATACTGAAGCTTTATAAGGCATTGGTCAGACTTCACTTGGAGTACTGTGAGCAGTTTTGGGCCCCTTATCTAAGAAAAGATTGGCAAGCATTGGAGAAGGTCCAGAGGAGGTTCACAAGAATAATACTGGGAATGAAAGGATTAATATATGAGGAGCAGCGATAGCTCTGGTCCTGTACACACTGGAGTTTCGAAGAATGAGAGTTATCTCATTGAAACCTATCGAATATTAAAAGTCCTAGATAGAATGGATATGGAGAGGATGTTTCCTACAATGGGCATGTCTAGGACCAGAGGACACAGCCTCAGAATAGAAGGATTTCCCTTTAGAACAGAGGTAAGCTTGAATTTTTTAAGCTAGGGGATAGTAAATCTGTGGAATCCATTGGCACATATGGCTATAGAGGTCAAGTCATTGGGTATATTTACAGCATAAGTTGATAGATTCTAATGCATCAAAGGTTATGTGGAGAAGGTGGGAGAATGGGATTGAGAGGGATAATAAATCATCCATGATGGAATGTTGGAATGGACTCGATGGGCCAAAATGTCTAGTTCTACTCCTAATTGTTGTGATCTCGTATCACATGAGGAAAATGGAAATGGTTAAACAATGATATTGAGAGGGGTTAGACAATTTGGGTTTGTTTTCCTTGGATTTTGGAAGAATTTGTGGTGGCCTTTCCCAAACATATGAGATCCTAAGAGTGGGGAGAAGAGAACTAGCAGATCATAGATGTTGGAAAACAGAACAACAAATTCTGCTAGAAGATCTCAAAGGGTTAAGCAGCATCTGTGAAGGTAAAGGTATGGTTGACCTTTCAAGTTAAGACCCCGCATCAGGGTCTTGAGCCGAAGCACCAACAACTCTTTGCTTTCATTCTCACAAGCAATCTTGTGAGTGTAGATACTGGCATGTGGGAGAGTCACATACAAGGGAATGTAGCTACAAAATAAAGAACTGGTCATTCAAAAATGAGAAGCATAGAAATGTTTTACTAAGGGTAACAAATCTCTGAATATTCTGCTTCCAGGGGTGCTGGACGCCAGATCTTTGTTATATTTACGGTGAGGACAGATAAAGAATTGAAAGATCGAGGCACTGATGGTTATAAGGAATTGGCAAATGAGAGGAGTTGAAACCAGCAAAGATCAGCCATAAACATATTGAATTACATGGTAGGCTTGACGGTGTGGTGACCTACTACTGCTCCTATTAGAGATTAGTTTTATTGTTCGTATGTACGTTTTGCTTCAAATCAAATCAGCAAGTATTTTGCTGGGTTGCAAGTGTTTTTGCAAGTGTTTCTATGCTAATAATGCCAAATTAGCATACCCATAACTCCCAAACCCAAACCAGACATCTTTGGAAGGTGGGGGGAACCAGCGTGTCAAAAGGAAACCTACATGGTCACAGGGAGAACATACAATCTCTTAATGATAACAGTAGGAATTGAACCCTGATTTTACATCTGGCACTGTGCTACCTGCTATGCTACAGTTTCTTGTGGTATATATAATGTCATTGGGTATGTTGAAAGTGAAGGGTAATGGTTCTTGATTAGTAAGAGTCAAAGGTTACAGTGACAAGGCAGGAAAATGGAGTTGAAAGGAAAAATAAATTAACTATGATCCATTAGTGGAGCAGATTATATGGGGTGAATGGTCTAATTCTGCTCCTATATCTTAAGAAGCGACTTAGTTTGTAACCTGGAAAAAATATAAAAACACCCTTCATAAGTTGTACACTGAATTTTTCCTTGTAGTTACAGTATGAATTCAGCACCAGTTTGAATTGGAAATTACATCAGCTTATAATTCTGTGGCAAAGTTTGCTGCAGCTTCACAAGAAAATTAGAAAAAATGTTTGCTTTTCAAATGGGTGTCACCATATTATAAGGGATGAATCACTGAATTGAGTAAAAGTGTATTTAATTTGATAATTGAGTGCATTTGTAGAAGATGCTAATAGAATTTTAAGAGCTGTGATGAGACCACACAATTGTACTCCAGTTACCAGATGATGGAAGACCACAATCACATCTAATTATCCTCAAAGGCCATGTGGTCAATGCGAAAGAATTAACTAGGGAGACAATGATCATTAGTGAAGGTGAGTCAATTCACAAAGAACATCCAAAGCCTCAGAAAAGCAAATATCTGTATATCCAGTTCAAATATGACATTTATTCTTTTTCTATTCATAAAATGCCCAAGCAATGCAGGAGGAACTGAATGAGTTAAGCATAATCTGTGAAAGCAAAATGGTAGTTGAATCTTTTGGATCAAAAGCCTGGCATCAGGATCTCGACTCGAAACGCCAAGTACCCTTTCCCTCCACAGATGCTGTCTGACCCATTGAGTTTCT
The DNA here is from genome assembly GCF_048418815.1 of Hemitrygon akajei. Taxonomy (NCBI): domain Eukaryota; kingdom Metazoa; phylum Chordata; class Chondrichthyes; order Myliobatiformes; family Dasyatidae; genus Hemitrygon; species Hemitrygon akajei. The sequence goes on from NC_133144.1 coordinate 27,408,527, forward strand.
CCAGCCTTTTGCAACAGGGTTCCGCGAGGAGAGGCTTGAATGAGTGAAGGCAAAGAGCTGTAGGTAGATCCTTCTTCCCCCATCCCCCAATGTGTTTATTGTTTCTTTTATATTTGCACTGTTAGGGTTATACTCCCGCAGTTTGCACAGTAGGGATGCCAGGGAGGATAGTTGTGGCTCCTCTTGCGACACCGCCAGTGTCCCAGATGACTACACCTGCAAGAAATACATCCAGCTGCAGTTCTTAACACTCTGTGTTAAGGGATTGGAGCTGGAACTGGATGAACTGCAGATCATTTGGGAGGCTGAGGGGGTGATAGATAGGACAAATAGAGAGGAAGTTACACCCATGGTGCAGGACACAGGAGATCAGGTGACAGTAAGGAAGGGGAAAGGTGTTAAACAGCTACCCCATCAACAGCAGATATACCACTTTGGATACTGTCGGGGGTGATGACATAACAGAGAAGAGTCACAGAAGTCAGGTCCCTGGCACTGTGACTCAGAAGGGACGGAGGGAGAGAGGTGAGCTGTGGTGACAGGGCATTCATTAGAAAGGAGAACAGAAAGGAAGGTTCTGTGGATGAGAGCAAGATTGCAGTTTGGTATGTCGCCTCCTGGGTACCAGTGTCCAGGACATCTCGGGTCCGGCTGCCAGTATTCTTGAGTGGAAGGATGAGCAGTTGGAGGTCATAGTCCACGTAGGTACCAGTGATATAGGTAGAAAGAGTGACAAGGTTCTGCAAAGTTATTTCAGAGGTTTAGGAGCTAAGTTAAAGGGCAGGACCTCCAAGGTTGGAATCACAGGATTTCTAGTGAGGCCAGAAATAGGAATATTATAGAGTTTAACATGTGGCTAAGGAGTTGACATAGGAGAGGGAGCATCAGATTTTTGGATCATTGAGCTTTCTTCCAAGGAATGTGGGACTTGTACAGAAGAGAGGGTTTGCACTAATATTCTAGCAGGAAGGTTTGTTAACGTTGCATTGGGGAGGTTTAAACTAGAGTTGCAGGAGGACAGGAACTAGAGTGCCAGAACAGATAGTGGAGAGGTTCTGGAGGCAGATGTTAAGACCTCAGACAAAGTCAAAAAATCAAATGGTTGGACATGGTGTGACTATTGACCTGAGCTGTGTATATTTCAATGCAAGAAGTGTTGTAGGAAAGGTAGATGAGCTCAAGGCATGGATCAACACCTGAAATTATGATATTGCAGCTATTAGTGAGACTTGGGTGCAGAAGGGGCAAGACTGGGTAGCTGAGTTCCGTTGTTTTAGATCTGACAGAGCAGAAGGGATTCAAGGGAAAGGGAAAATGTCACAGCAGTTCTCAGTCAGGACAGACATGATAACTTGTCTAGTGAAGCTTTATGGGCAGAACTGAGGAATAAGAATTGTTAACGGGGCTATATTACAGACCACCCAACAGTCCACGGGATTTAGGTGAACAAATTTGTTGAGAGATCGCAGACTTTTGCAAGAAAAATAAGGTTGTTATAGTAGGTGATTTTGACTTTCCACATATTGACTGGGACTCTGAAACTGAAAAAAGGACTTGAACAGAGTTTGTCAAATATATTCAGGGAAGTTTTCTTAATCAGTATGTAGAAGTCCCAATGGAAGAGTGTGCGATACATGATCTGCTATTATGGAATGAGATATGGCAGGTGAAAGAAATTTGTGTAGGGGAACACTTTACATCTCGTGATCACAATTGCCATTAGTTTCAAAGCAAATATGCAAAAATTTAGGCCTGTTCCATGGGTTGAGATTCTAAACTGGAGAAATGCTAGTTTTGATGGTATCAGGATCTGGTGAGTGTGGACTGTTTTCTAGCAAAGTTGTACTTGGTAAATGGGAGGCCTTCAAAAGTGAAATTTTGAGGGTACAAAGCTTGTATGTGCTTGTCGGAATAAAAGATAAAGATAACAGGCTTCGGGGCCCTTGGTTTTTAAGAGATATTGAAGCCCCCGGTTAAGAAAAAATGGAGTTGCAAAGTAGGTATAGGCAGGCAGGAATAGATGAGGTACTTGTGGAGTATAAGAAATGCAAGAAACACTTGAAGAAATCAGAAGTGAGAATAGAAGGCGTGAAGTTGCCCTAGCAGACAAGATGGATTCTACACATATGTTAAGAGCAAAAGGACTGCAAGGGACAAAACTGGAAGATCAGAATGGTAATCCATGATTAGAGCCAAAAGAGATGGGTGGTGAGGGAAATCTTAAATTGATCTTTAGCATCTGTATTTATTCAGGAGATGGATGCAAAACCTAGAGAAATGATGCAATGGAGGGTCATGGACCCTATACAGAATACAGAGGAGGAAGTATTGCTGTCTTGAGGTAAATTAGAGTGGATAAATTTCCAAGGCCTAACAAAGTGTTCCCTTGGACTCTATAGGAGGCAAGTGCAGAAATTGCAAGGGCCCTAGCAGAGATACCCAAGTAATTCTTGGCGATACGTGAGGTACCAGAGGATTGGAGGTTGGCTAATGTTGTTCCATTATTTAAGAAAGGTGCTAACAATAAAGTAGGAAATTACAGGTCGGTGAGCCTGACATCAGTAGAGGGAAAGTTAGTGGAATGTATTCTAAGGGACAAGATAGGAGTATTTGCATAGAGATGGACTGATTAGGGATACTCAGCGTGGCTTTATACATAGTAGATCATGTCTAAGCATTCTTTTAGAGCAAGTTACCAGGGAAGTTGATGAAGGCAAGGCAGTGGATGTTGTCTACATGAGTTTTACCAAGGCATCTGATAATGTCCTATATGGAAGTTTGGATAAGAAGGTTCAGTTGCTTGGTATTCAAGATGAGGTATTACATTGGATTAGACATTGACTTTGTGTGAAAAGCCAGAGAGTGGTAGTAGGTGGTTACCTCTCTGAATAGAACCTGTGACGAGCGGAGTGCCGGTACTGGATCTGTTGTTGTTTGTCATCTATATCAATGATCAGGTTGATGACGTGGTTAACTGGATCAGCAAATTTGCAGATGACATGAAGGTTGGTGGTGTAATGGACAACGAGGAAGACTTGCAGTGGAATCTAGACCAGCTGGAAAAACATGCTGAAAAATGGCAGATGGAATTTAATGCAGGCAAGCGCGAGGTGTTGCATTTCGGCAGGACCAACCAGTGTAGATCTTACATAATGAATAGTAGGGCACTGAGGAATGCAGTAGAACAATGGGATCTGGAAATACAGGTCCATAATTAATTGAAAGTGGCTTCACAGGTAGATAGGTTTCTAAAGAAAGCTTTTGGCACATTGGTCTTGATAAATCACAGTATTGAGGACAGGAAATGGGATGTTCTGTTGAAGTTATATAAGATATTGGTGCGGCTTAATTTGGCATATTGTGTGCAGTTTTGATCACTGACCTACGGGAAAGAAATAAAAAAGGTTGAAGGAGTATGGAGAAAATTCACAAGGATGGTGCTGGGACTGTAGAAACTGAGTTATAGGGTAAAGTTGAAGAGTTTAGAATTTAATTCCCTGGAACATAGAAAACTCAGAGGAGATTTGATAGAAGTATACAAAATTATGAGGAGTATTTATAGGGTAAATGCAAGCAGGCTTTTTTCACGGAGGTTGGGTGGGACTACAGCTAGAAGTCATGTGTTAAGGGTGAAAGGTGAAAAGTTAAAGGGGAAACATGAGGGGGAACTTCTTCACTCAGGGGTTATGAGAGTGTGGAACAAGCTGCCAGTGCAGGTAGTGCCTGCAAGCTCAATTTCAACGTTTATGTGAAGTTTGGATCTGTACATGGATGGGAGGGTATAGGGAGCTATGTTTCAGGTGGAGACTGATGGGAGGAGGCAGTCTAATTGGTTTGGCATGGACTAGATGGGCTGAAGGACCTGTCTCTGTAGTGTATTTTTCTATGACTCCATGACCATATCCCAGCGCATATAGTCTTGTATGTTCCAGGTGATTACATTCTTTAGACATAAAGCAAGGAGACAACATCCATTTACGCTAATCCTGTTTTATTTTCCCCATATTCCCTTCGACAACCTCAAAATCTAACACACATCTACACTATAGGGACAATGTAACATTTCTAGTTAACCTTCCAACAGGCATCTCTTTGGGATTTAAGAGAAAACATCAACAGCCACACCCAGGAAAACCTACACACAATCACAAGAAAGTGGTGCAAACAGGCAGTATTGGGGGCCAGGAATGAAACCAGATTCTAGTATTGTAAGGCAGCAGTTCTTGCTATAGAAAACACACAAGTGATTCTGCAGATGCTGGACAACTTGAGCAACACTCTCAAAATGCTGGAGAAACATTGAGTTGCTATTCCCTTCCATAGATGCTGCCTGACTTGCAAAGTTACTCCAGCACTTTGTGTACATCATTCTACTTGCTACTCACTTTGCTGCCCAGTATGATGAAAACGAAGTGAACTTTAAAAAAAATAAGACAGGCAAGTTTATTTCATTGGACTAAAACCAGTAGGTGTAAACTGGATGCTGAAATATCAGACTGATAATTAACCTACATTCTCCCACAGTCCACAAGTCCATAAGACCAGAAGATATAGGAGCAGAATTTGGCCATTTGACCCATTTGGGTCTGCTCCATCATTCAACCATAGCTGATGTTTATAGACAATAGACAATAGACAATAGGTGCAGAAGTAGACCATTCGGCCCTTCGACCTACACCGCCATTTTGAGATCATGGCTGATCATCTACTATCAATACCCGGTTCCTGCCTTGTCCCCATATCCCTTGATTCCCCTATCCATAAGATACCTATCTAGCTCCTTCTTGAAAGCATCCAGAGAATTGGCCTCCACTGCCTTCCGAGGCAGTGCATTCCAGACTCCCATAACTCTCTGGGAGAAGAAATTTTTCCTTAACTCTGTCCTAAATGACCTACCCCTTATTCTCAAACCATGCCCTCTGGTACTGGACTCTCCCAGCATCTGGAACATATTTCCTGCCTCTATCTTGTCCAATCCCTTAATAATCTTATATGTTGCAATCAGATCCCCTCTCAATCTCCTCAATTCCAGCGTGTACAAGCCCAGTCTCTCTAACCTCTCTGCGTAAGACAGTCCTGACATCCCAGGAATTAACCTTGTGAATCTACGCTGCACTTCCTCTACAGCCAGGATGTCCTTCCTTAACCCTGGAGACCAAAACTGTACATGATACTCCAGGTGTGGTCTCACCAGGGCCCTGTACAAATGCAAGAGGATTTCCTTGCTCTTGTACTCAATTCCCTTTGCAATAAAGGCCAACATTCCATTAGCCTTCTTCACTGCCTGCTGCACTTGCTCATTCACCTTCATTCACATTCACCATACACCCCTATAAACATTAATTCCTTTACCAAACAAGAACCTGCCACTCTCTGCCCTATACACACCTAATGACTTGACCTCTACTGTCCCCATTCTGATAAATTCCTACGAACTCCATTGAAGACAGGCCCAGAGATGTCACACACCTCTTATATGTTATGCTTTTCATTCCTGGGGTCTTTTTTGTGAACCTCCTCTGAACTTTGCTCAAGACTAGCACATCCTCCCTTAGATACAAGACCCAAAATTGTGCACAATATTCCAAATACAGTCTTACCAATTACTTATTAATTCTCAGCAGTACAGAATTTTTTATATTCTAGTTCTCTCAAAATGAATGCTAATTATTGTATTAGTCTTCTTTACTACCGACTCAACCCACAAATTAAACTTGGACAAATCACAAACTTGGACTCCCAAATCCTGCCTTTGTGACCATACCTGTTCCTCTAGATATTTTGGAAACATCTGTAGACTTGGCAACAATGCCGTCATAAACACAAGAAATTCTGTAGATGCTGGAAACCCAAGGCATCACATCCCAGTCCTGAAGAAGGGTCTTGGCCTAAAATGTCAGCTGTTCATTCATCTCCATAGATGCTGCCTGACCTCCTGAATTCATCCAACATTTTGTGTGTATAACAATCCCATCAGTTCCTTTATATAGATCATTAATGTAGAGAGTGAGAAGTTGCTTCCCAGTACTGACTGCTCCACTAGTCAGCAGGATGACTGCTGATTATTAGTTCAGACAGCTGTATCTCTTAATCATGCAGCATTTGCAAGGAGAGACAACTTTAACATTTTGGGTTGAGGGCTGAAGGAGGCAGGGAGTGAGGGAGACGAAAATTCCTGTAGAGTGAAACTCACAAATAAGGCTGGACTTGGGGCTGAGGAACTGCTGGGGCGTTGTGGGGGACATTCTGTGGGAATATTGATCGACGACCTGTATAGGTCCGGAACGATATTCGTACATGGTTCCTTGCAAACTCCGATAGGATGGCAGGGAGAGAGACTGATGGTAACAGCAGCAGCACGGAGTTTGAGTGAGAAGAGGTGGGGAGAGGGACTAAGAATAGGAAGGTGATGGGTCGGAAGAGAAAGAAAGGAGATGTGTCTAGCGTAGGTGGATCGGAAAAAAGTTGAGGAGAAGGGCCCGAGGGCAAAATTGCTGAATGTAGTGGTAAGATTTGAGGGGGAAGGGGGAGTAAAGAAAATCAATCTGCTTAATCTAACAAAAATCATCAGAGGGCAAGTAGGGGAAGTAAGCCATGCAAGAATTTTAGGAGATGGAAACGTACTGATAGGATGTAAACCTAAAGAGCAGATGGAGAAGGCAATGAAGGTGACTAATGTTGGGAAAGTCAAAGTGTCCAGGGTTGTAAGAGTCAGAGTACAAAGGGTCAATGGTTGCAAGGGGGTGATCTCTGGGGTTCCCCTCAGTGTTAATATGAAGGAACTAGTGGAGAACTTAAGGGTGAGGAATAGTTCAGTGAAGAGTGTGAAAAGTTTGAAAAGCTCAAACAAATAAATACAGGATTACCTCAAGCGGAGCGGCCTGTGGAAAGCAGCCAGTGAGTGAGTGGGCCAGTGAAGGAGTGGACATTTGAGGCTTTGACTCGAGAGATTCTGGCAGTTTTGGCAGTTGGACTGTGCAATCAAGTCAATCAAGATTTGAATAGCTCAGCAGAAAGCCATTGATTAGACAATCAAGATTTTAATAGCTCAGACTCAGCAGAAAGCAGCTGATTGGGCAATCAAGGTCAGGTGACCAAGCAGTTTGAAAAGCTCAAACAAATAAATAGAGGGTTACCTCAAGCAGAGCAGCCAGTGAAGGAGTGGAGATTTGAGGCTTTGACTTGAGAGGCTTCGACGAGAAGAGGCTGAGGACGAGCTTCACTCCAAGTGAGGTAAGGCCGGGTAAGTTCCTTTCAAAGGAGAAAGTTTCAAAAGTTGAGGCAAGTATTGGGTAGGTCATGGCAGTTGAGATCAGCCCCATGGTTTGTTCATCCTGCAGCATGTGGGAAATCAGGGATACTTCATTGGATTCATTGCGATTGGATTCATACTGGAGCATCCACGATGCTGAGAAAGTTGTGAATAGCACGTTCAGTGAGTTGGCCACACCGCAGGTAAAGGTTACACAGGCAGAAAGGAAAGGGGTGACCACTAGACAGCGTAGCAGTAGGCAGGTAGTGCAGGAGTCCCCTGAGGTCATCTCCCCCCCTAAACAGATATACTGTATTGGATACTGTTGGGGGAGATGTCTCATCAGGGGAAGGCAGCAGCAGCCGAGTTCATTGCACCATGGGTGGCTCTGCGGCACAGGAGGGAAGGAAAAGAAGTGGGAGAGCTATAGTGATAGGGGATTCGATTGTAAGGGGAATAGATAGGGATTTCTGCGGCCACAAATGAGACTCCAGGATGGTATGTTGCCTTCCTGGTGCAAGGGTCAAGGATATCTCTGAACGGCTGCAGGACATTCTGGATTGGGAGGGTGAACAGCCAGTGGTCGTGGTGCACATAGGTACCAACGATATAGGTAAAAAACGGGATGAGGTCCTACAAGGTGAATTTAGGGAGATAGGAGATAAAGTAAAAAGTAAGACCACAAAGGTAATAATCTCTGGATTACTACTAGTGCCACGTGCTAGTCAGAGTAGAAATAGGAGGATACTTCAGATGAATACGTGGCTTGAAAAATGGTGCAAGGGGGAGGGATTCAAATTTCTGGGGCATTGGAACCAGTTCTGGGGGAGGTGGGACCGGTATAAACAGGATGGTCTGCACCTGGGCTGGACTGGAACCAATGTCCTAGGGGGAGCGTTTGCTACTGCTGTTCAGGAGGCTTTAAACTAATGTGGCAGGGGGATGGGAACAAGTGCAGAGAGACAGAGGGGTGGAAAATGAGGGTAGAAGCAAAAAGTAGTAAGGTGAAACGTAAAAGTGGCAGGCAGGCAAATCCAGGGCAAAAAGCAAAAAGAGCCACTTTTCAACATAATTGTATAAGGGCTAAGAGTGTTGTAAAAACAAGCCTGAAGGCTTTGTGTGTCAATGAGAGGAGCATTCGTAACGAGGTGGATGAATTGAATGTGCAGATAATTATTAATGAATATGATATAGTTGGGATCACAGAGACATGGCTCCAGAGTGACCAAGGATGGGAGCTCAACATCCAGGGATATTCAATATTCAGGAGGGATAGACAGGAAAGAAATGGAGGTGGGGTAGCATTGCTGGTTAGAGAGGAGATTAACACAATAGAAAGGAAGGACATTAGCCTGGAGGATGTGGAATCGATATGGATAGAACTGCATAACACTAAGGGGCAGAAAACGCTGGTGGGAGTTGTGTACAGGCCACCTAACAGTAGTAGTGAGGTTGGGGATGGCATTAAACAGGAAATTAGAAATGCGTGCAAAAAAGGAACAGCAGTTATAATGGGTGACTTCAATCTACATATAGATTGGGTGAACCAAATTGGTAAGGGTGCTGAGGAAGAGGATTTCTTGGAATGTATGTGGGATGGTTTTCTGAACCAACATGTTGAGGAACCAACTAGAGAGCAGGCCATTCTAGATTGGGTATTGAGCAATGAGGAAGGGTTAGTTAGCAATTTTGTCGTGCGAGGCCCCTTGGATAAGAGTGACCATAATATGGTGGAATTCTTCATTAAGATGGAGAGTGACATAGTTAATTCAGAAACAAAGGTTCTGAATTTAAAAAAGGGTAACTTTGAAGGTAAAAGACATGAATTAGCTAAGGTAGACTGACAAATGATACTTAAAGGGTTGACGGTGGATATGCAATGGCAAGCATTTAAAGATCGCATGGATGAAATACAACAATTGTTCATCCCAGTTTGGCAAAAGAATAAACCAGGGAAGGTAGTGCACCCATGGCTGATAAGGGAAATTAGGGATCAAGTCCAAAGAAGAAACATATAAATTAGCGAAAAAAAGCGGCATACCTGAGGACTGGGAGAAATTCAGAGACCAGCAGAGGAGGACAAAGGGCTTAATTAGGAAAGAGAAAAAAGATTATGAGAGAAAGCTGGCAGGGAACATAAAAACTGATTGTAAAAGCTTTTATAGATACGTGAAAAGAAAAAGATTGGTCAAGACAAATGTAGGTCCTTTACAGTCAGATACAGGTGAATTGATCATAGGGAACAAAGACATGGCAGACCAATTGAATAACTACTTTGGTTCTGTCTTCGCTAAGGAGGACATAAATAATCTTCCGGAAATAGTAAGGGACCGAGGGTCTAGTGAGATGGAGGAACTGAGGGAAATACATGTTAGTAGGGAAGTGGTGTTAGGTAAATTGAAGGGATTAAAGGCAGATAAATCCCCAGGGCCAGATGGTCTGCATCCCAGAGTGCTTAAGGAAGTAGCCCAAGAAATAGTGGATGCATTAGTGATAATTTTTCAAAACTCCTTAGATTCTGGATTAGTTCCTGAGGATTGGAGGGTGGCTAATGTAACCCCACTTTTTAAAAACGGAGGGAGAGAGAAACCGGGGAATTATAGACCGGTGAGTCTGACATCGGTGGTGGGGAAAATGCTAGAGTCGGTTATCAAAGATGTGATAACAGCACATTTGGAAAGAGGTGAAATCATCCGACAAAGTCAGCATGGATTTGTGAAAGGAAAATCATGTCTGACGAATCTTATAGAATTTTTTGAAGATGTAACTAGTAGAGTGGATAGGGGAGAGCCAGTGGATGTGGTATATTTAGATTTTCAAAAGGCTTTTGACAAGGTCCCACACAGGAGATTAGTGTGCAAACTTAAAGCACATGGTATTGGGGTTATGGTATTGATGTGGATAGAGAATTGGTTGGCAGACAGGAAGTAAAGAGTGGGAGTAAACAGGACCTTTTCAGAATGGCAGGCAGTGACTAGTGGGGTACCGCAAGGCTCAGTGCTGGGACCCCAGATGTTTACAATATATATTAATGATTTAGATGAGGAAATTAAATGCAGCATCTCCAAGTTTGCAGATGACACAAAGCTGGGCAGCAGTGTTAGCTGTGAAGAGGATGCAGGGTGACTTGGATAGGTTAGGTGAGTGGGCAAATTCATGGCAGATGCAATTTAATGTGGATAAATGTGAGGTTATCCACTTTGGTTGCAAGAACAGGAAAACAGATTATTATCTGAATGGTGGCCGATTCGGAAAAGGGGAGATGCAACGAGATCTGAGTGTCATTGTACACCAGTCATTGAAGGTGGGTATGCAGGTACAGCAGGTGGTGAAAAAGGCAAATGGTATGTTGGCATTCATAGTGTTACGAACCCCGTAACTGGGTCACTTACTAGCAAAGATAGAGAGGTCCGTTGAAGTCTGATGATACTATTTTTAACAGTATTTATTAGTAAAAATACACAAAAATAATATCAATGCAAATATACAGATAATATACGTCGTCAATACTAAATCTAAAAGTGCGGGTATAATAATAATCAATAAGAAATAAGCTCTATCGTTGTCTAGGAGATAATGTATTGTCCGATGGAAATATAAAAGTCACTCAGTTCATGCAGGCTGCAGCCTTTGGGGACCGCTGGGTTGCAATGGTTGGAGAGAGAGAGAGATTTTTAGGAGAAAAACTTGCCAGCTTTCCTTTTATGATTTCGATCCGTCGGGAGTCCCGTTGGTGTGGCCGTTCACTTGTGGCCTCTCCTTTAGCTAAGCCGTTCTTCTGTGGCGAGCCCGCCAATCCCAGGCAAGGGAGGACGCACACAAGCCCCCCACCGGCTGTCGCTATTAAACTCTGTCACGGGATTTCTAGCGTTTCTCCTGGTGCGTCTAAAGGGGTTGTTCCCCAGACCCTCTTTTATCCTTACTCACAGGGTCTTAGATGTCAATCAGGTTGGGATGATGCAATCCCTCAACCAGCCCACTCTGGTCATCCCCTGAGGGGCTTCAATGAATAGTACAGTACTCAATACACAATCCCGTCTCCAAGAGACAATAGCCGTTATCAGTGGCTCCGTTCCACTGAGGCCAGGACACATTCCAAACCTTGTGGATTCTGTGTGTCTCTCTCTCATTTCCTGGGTCCCAGACCCGAATTAATAGTGATCTTGCGATTCTCAAAAAGGAGGGGGCAGCTTTGTACCCTTCGGCCCCTCAGAGTTGCTGCACATTCATAACAATAGCAAAAGGATTTGAGTACAGGTGCAGGGAGGTTCTACTGCAGTTGTACAAGGCCTTGGTGAGACCGCACCTAGAATATTGTGTGCAGTTTTGGTCCCCTAATCTGAAGAAAGACATTCTTGCCATAGAGGGAGTACAGAGAAGGTTCACCAGATTGATTCCTGGGATGGCAGGACTTTCATATGAAGAAAGACTGGATCGACTAGGCTTATACTCACTGGAATTTAGAAGATTGAGGGGGGATTTTATTGAAACGTATAAAATTCTAAAGGGATTGGACAGGCTAGATGCAGGAAGATTGTTTCTGATGTTGGGGAAGTCCAGAACGAGGGGTCACAGTTTAAGGATAAAGGGGAAGCCTTTTAGGACCGAGATGAGGAAAAACTTCTTCACACAGAGAGTGGTGAATCTGTGGAATTCTCTGCCACAGGAAACAGCTGAGGGCGGTTCATTGGCTATGCTTAAGAGGAAGTTAGATATAGCCCTTGTGGCTAAAGGGATCGGGGGTATGGAAAGAAAGCAGGTACAGGGTTCTGAGTTGGATGATCAGCCATGATCATACTGAATGGCGGTGCAGGCTCGAAGGGCCGAATGGCCTACTCCTGCACCTATTTTCTATGTTTCTATGAATGACAAGGGGAGCAGAGAAAAGGGAGACTGAAACTGTTCTGGTAGAATTTGAGGATAAGGTGCCTCCAAAGGAGTTATATTTTAGATTTCTGAGATACAATTTAAGAGAATATATACCAAAACCTATGAGGTGTTTCAATTGTCAGGAGTTTGGGCATGTGGCCAAGTGCTGTAATTGTGGAGGTAACTATAGTGTAGTGTACCGGGGATGTGAAGTGGTGAAAAAAGACGTGGAGGTGCAGAAGATAAGGGTGAAGGGAAAAGTGTCATATGCTGAGGCAGTCAAGTTGGCAGGGCAGAAGAAAATGAATGAGGGAGGATGTTGCAAAGAGCAAGTGGTAGCTAAAGAAAGGCAAGCTACGAAGAATGCATGGATAAAGAAGAAGAAATTGGTGTCCATTATAGCAGGAGTGGTAAATGCAACTTGTGAGACCAAATCTAAAACTGAAAGGATTCAGATTATTGTGAAAGCTGCAGAGCACCATTTGGGTATGACAGGATTAAAATGGGAAGATGATGAACTCAGGGTACAGTCAAGTCAAGAGCCAGTATGTGTGGGTTGATATTACTAATAATGCTACTTCTTCAAAGGAATGCAAGAAGCCTGATTAGTAATGGACAAGATTTCAAGCAGTTTATAGCTAGTAGGAGATAAAAGCCAGATGTTGTGTGTATCCAGGAGACCTGGTTAAAACCTAATTTAGACTTTGTTTTATATGGTTATGAGGCAAGAAGGCGAGACAGGAGAAAGGGGGGAGGAGGAGGATGTGCAACTTATATAAAGTAAGGTATTCCTTATAGAATACTAGGTATAGGAAGTGAACAAGAGTATGTGGTAGTAAAAGTATGGGCTGAAAGGAAAGAGTTGGTGATTGTGAATTATTATAATCCATGCAAAAGGCTAGAGTTAAACAAGCTTGAGGAGATAGAAGGGCAGAATAGTAGTAACGTTGTTTGGTGTGGTGATTTTAATGGACATAATATATTATGAGGGAGCGACAGAACAGACATCAATGGTCAAGTAATAGAGGAGTTGCTAGATGAGAAGTATTTAGTGTGCCTAAGTAATGGCAGTGGTACTAGAATTGATGTTAATACAGGTAAAGAATCTGTGCTTGAACTTGCATTAGTATCAAACTCTATTGCATCAGTATATGAGTGGTTAGTGTACCAAGAAGGAACTGTAGGGAGTGATCATTACCCAATCTGGTGCAAGATAAATATTTCTGCCTCAATTGGTCACAGAGAATACAGGTGGGAAATGGATCCTTGAGAAAGCCAATTGGGAGAAGTTTCTGGAAAAAACTGATAGATATCTAAGTCAGGTAAGTGATGAGATGGATATAGAAACACTTGACAGCATATTAAAACAAGGTATAATATCAGCTGCATTAGAATCCATTCCTACAAGTAAAGGAAGAACAAAGAAGAGAGTAATGCCATGGTGGGATGATAATTGTAAGGAAGCAGTGAGAAATAGAAATAAGGCTTTTAAATTAGTTAAAAGAACACATAACTTCCAACAAATGATTCAGTACAAACAAGCTCAGGCAGTAGTAAGGAGGACAATAAGACATGCTAAAAGGACGCACTGGAAAAAGTATTGTGATTCAATCCGAAACACAACCCAAGTAGGAGAGGTGTGGGGGATGATAAAAAGGATGGGAGGGGACAGGAGAGAGTGGAGGTACCCAGTTCTGGTGGATGGAAATGTGACTGCAGTAACAAATAAGGAAAAGGCAGTGTTGTTGGCAAGTACTTTTGTTATGGTACATAGTTCTGATAATTTATCTGAGAAGGGAAGAAGAGGTAGAGAGAGAACAAAAGCTGAAAATATGGAGGCTTTAGGTAGGAAAACTAACCTTGACGGTGTGCAACATGTCTCTTTCAGCATGGGAAAATTAAGAAAGTCACTGGATAGAACAGGAAAGACTACTCCAGGTAAAGATGAAATATGCTACAGTATGATAAAACACCTGAGTGAAGGAAGTCTGGAGAAACTACTGCTTCTGTATAACAAAGTCTGGGATGAAGGGAGAATGCCAGGGAGCTGGAATGAGGCAATAATTATTCCAATAAGGGAACCTGGAAAAGATGCCAGCAGGCTAGGAAATTATAGGCCAATTGTCTTGATGTCTCATATATGTAAACTTATGGAACATATGATAAATGAGAGGTTAATGTACCTTCTGGAAAGTAGAGGTATGGTGGCTACGTATCAAAGCGGGTTCAGGAAAGGAAGGAATACTATGGATCCAGTGGTGTGTCTAGAGGACGAAATAAGAAAAGTACAAGTAAATAAAGAGACAGTGGTTGCAGTTTTTTTTAATGTTGAGAAAGCTTATGATATGTTATGGAAGGAGGGGCTCCTAATCAAGCTGCATTTAATGAGAATCAGGGTGGGGGCAATGTTCAATTGGGTTAAGGACTTTTTAAATGGAAGAACTATTCAGGTGAAGATAGGATCAGAGCTATCAAGCCAGTATGTTGTAGAAAACGGGATGCCTCAGGGGAGTGTAATGAGTCCAACTTTATTCTCCATTTTGATAAATGATATATTCGTAAATATACCAATGGAAGTGGGGGAGGTCATTGTTTGCAGATGATGGGGCTTTGTGGAAAGGAGGAAGAAATATTGGACATATAGTTATGAAAATGCAAGATGAAATTAATCAAGTTGAAGAGTGGTGGACAAAGTGGGGTGTTAAATTTTCAGTGGAGTAGACAAAAACCATGTTCTTTACAAGGAAAAAGTTCAGGGGACTTAATCTGACTCTGTATGGAAGTAACCTGGAGAGAGTTGAAAGTTTTTGGGTTTTGGGAGTACACTTTGACTTGAGATTAACATGGAGAGAACATGTTAGATTTGTATTTGCTAAATGTAAAAATGTGATAAATGTCATGAGGTGTCTTGCTGGTTTGGAATGGGGTGCTGATTTTGCATCACTGAAGTATATTTATGTAGTATTAATAAGATCAAGATTAGATTATGGAAGTATTGTATATGGTTCAGCAGCAAAATCTGTGTTAGCAGAACTGGATATCGTGCAAGCTCGGGCTCTAAGGGTGTGCTTGGGAGCGGTTAGAACATCCCCAGTGTTGCACTCCAAGTTGAAGCAAATGAAATGCCACTGGGGCTGCAATGTAAACAGCTGGAAGCCAATTACTGGATTAATTTAAGGGGGCATGGTGATAGCAATCCTACAAAAAGGGTGTTGGAAGACATGCTGGGAGAAGGAAAGGACATAAAAAGAAAGTTTTGGCTAGACAGGAGAGCAAACAGCAAAAGATATGGGTGTATATATGATAAAGAGTTTTGTCCAAGTATGGTGTGGCCTGTCAGACCTTTCTGGGTATTAGAAAATCCCTCTGTAGATTTGGAATTGCTTAAGATTAAATGCAGTAATAAAACGGCTGATATACTCAGTGAATATCATAGGTATAGGGAATTTAAATATAAAGACGTACTGATTTTTACAGATGAATCAAATGATCCAGAAACAGGTGCAACTGGGTCTGCAATTGTTGTGCCAAGTTATCAAGTGGAAACTAGCAAGAGAACGCCAGATTGCTTGAGTGTTTATGCAGTTGAAATGTTTGCCATATTGTTAGCACTAGAATGGAGTGAGCAGGTTGACTAGTAATTTTGTGATATGTAGCGATTCTGTATCGGCCCTTGTAAGCATTAAGGCAGGTACAGCTAGGGGACACCAGGATCTGCTTTATAAACTCCTGTTTGCAAATTCAAAACTGGCTAGACAAGGCAAAAATATCGCATTCATGTGGGTTCCAGCACATTCGGGTATTATGGGAAATAAGACAGCAGATAAGCTGGCAAAAGCAGCAGTCAAAAAAGGATCTGTAGAGGTCAATATTAAACTATCAAAATCAAAGGGGAAGAGCATAGTGTGGAGAAGGATAAATCAACAGTAACAGCAGCATTGGGATAGAGCAATAAAAGGAATATAAAAGTAATATAAAATATAAAAATACAATAAATTACAGTAAGAATATATATTGATAATATTAAATTAATTAAGTTATGTCAAAAGAGAACAAAGATAGTGAGGCAGCATTCGTGGTTTCATTGTTTGATTAAAGAGGAAGAAGCTGTTCCTGAATCTTTGAATGTGTGCCTTCAGGCTCCTATACCACCTCCTTGATGGTAGTAATAAGAAGAGAACATGTCCTGGGTGATGGAGGTCCTTAATGATGGATGCCGACTTTCTGAAGCTTTGCCTTTTGAAGGTGTCCTCGATGCTGGGGAGGTGGGTGCCCATTATGGAGCTGGCTGAGCTTGCAGACCTCTGCAGCTTTTCCAGTCCTGTGCAGTAGCCCCTCTATACTAGACGGTTATGCAACCTGTAAGAATGCTCTCCATGGTATATCTTCAGAAATTTGCTAGAGTCTTTGGTGACATACCAAATCTCCTCAATCATAGGATTATGGAAGCCTGAAATTACATACCTCCAAGCTCAAGGACAGCTACTATCCCACGGTTATGGCTACTGAATGGATCTATAATTGATAAAATATACTCCTGATCTCACAATCTACCAGCTGTTGTCTGCCTGCACTGCACTTCCTCTGTAACTGTAGCATTTTGTTCAATTACTTTAATGTCTTTCAGTTGTATTACCTCGATGTACTGATGAGATGAAATTATCTGCATTAATGGCCTGCAAAAGATTTTCACTGTACTACTGACATTTGAAAATATGTAATTGGATTCTGTGGAGAGAGTTAATTTTTCAGATTAAACCCTTTTGTCGGAAATTGGATTGCCAAAACAGAATGGACAGCAGAAAAGTGCCAGTAAATTGGATAGTATAGATACTTTTATTGGCAATAATAAACCAAAAGCCAATACAATGCTAAAACAACAACCATTATCATGAATACCAATAGAATTGTATTTCATAACTCATTGCCTTTAATGGCTTGCTAATGTACAGCATTAAGCCACTACATTTAACTACACAATAGCAATATTTAGTTCTAGACATCCAAGCAGGAGCTAATCAAAAAGACGAAAATGCTTTGTGTGGCATATTAGATTTTGCAAAACAATGAATGAATGTCTGTCAGGTCAAATAATAACTCTTTCTGAAACTCTCAGCATGTGAAGTATGCTAAACACTGAGATAACCATGAATAACCATTAAAATGAAAATGTTGGTCTAGATTTGGACTTACTGCTTATATATGTTGGCTTTAATGTACTTTTGAAAGCCTGAGGAATGTTGTGGTTCCAGACCTGAGATAATGAGGAAATAACTCATTGATTTATGGGTGATTCTTCAATTAGGGGCACTTTAGACTTCTTGATATTCTGAAAAATGAAATTTCTTGAAACTATTTTGTTCATATTATAACCTTTATTTTAGGCTGTGGAATGAAGGCCAGATCTTGGTATTGATCAGAAGTCTTTCATATTTTAAGATGTTTTTGCAGAGTTTTCCCGGGTGAGTATCATTACCATCACACCATCAAAATGCTGAATTTAATTTAAAATGAATTGACAAACAAGAATTTCAAAGTCAATCCTGCAAATAAAAAGAGAAACAAGAGAAGATCTGCAGATGCTGGAAATCCAAGGAACACACACAAAATGCTGAAGGAACTCTGCAGGCCAGGCAGCATCTAAGGAACAGATATACTGCCTGGCCTGCAGAGTTTCTTCAGCATTTTCCGCGTGTTCCCGCAAATAAAAAAAAACATGTCTCTTTAAAAAAAAATGTTTTAACCCCTTTTTTATAAGTACATTCAGTATGTATTTTTGAGGCACATCTTCCTTAAGCATGATAAATATTTTCCTTGGCTAACCAAGAAAACACTTGTTTACTAATTAGACTATTGGAATTGTAACCCTTTTACACAGAATGCAGATTTTGGTATCAAAGCACTTGACTCCAGCAAATGAGTTCAGACCAATATTACTAAACAAAACTTTATTTCACATCAAAATATGCATTGTGATGGTAATGACAAAAATACTTTCAACACTGACAAACAATGGTTTTAGTTTAACATCATCTCTGACAAAACAAACATCTGTCCAACTAGAAGAAGCAACACACAATTTAAAACATGCCCTTACAGTCTGCACTATTTATCTTAATTCATAGGAGATCACAGTTTTTCAGGCAGGCAGCTAAAGAACTTATGTTTAAATCATCCACATGATACATGACATAGGCAGCCTAGCTAAATGAGGTATTGTCTGGCCTTTTTTTAAAAAAAAACAATAATGCTTACAGAACATCTGCCTCGAACTCTGGAATAAACAGTAATTCAAATTTCAAACAGATTATAGAGATCATTATTTTTTAACTGTCCATAAGAGAGAACACTTTTTAAAACACTGACAAAACATTTACTCAACCCTCTACACACTTTTTTATAGTAAGGCTTATGAAGCATGCACAGAAATCTCAACAACTCTGGGAAAGAAAAGGAACACTTGAAATTTAAAGCACCTTCTTGTAGTCTCCATTAGCGCTGGGTGAAGCCTCTGGAAGATGGAGGACATTCTGTTCTTGTTGCTGGCCTGCTGGAGATTCCGGCGGATATTCTCTGCTATAATACTTTGCACGGTACCTTTTCTTGTCGGCAGCCCTTTGTTTCTTTAATTGACTCTGCACTGTTGCCTCTTCAGTCTCCGTTCACGCTTTGATAATTGTGAGATGATCTGAAGTTTTCCTGTCTCCCTTCTTTTTTTTGTCTCTCTCTTTTTCTTTCAAGGTACTGCTGATATTTCACTGGGTTGTCTTTAATTGTGTGTCTATTTCTTTTATTGGTCTGTTGATGATTTTGGGGCCATCTTGACAACTTCACTGTCAGATGTGTGATGGTAATGACATTTCTCACTTTTTAAAGAAAAAGGTTGGCTAAGTCTCGCACTGGATAGCTAGCTGTAAAAGTAATTTAAATATACAGAATTAAAGTGCAGTTTATTATTTCTCAGTTAAGACACTCAAATAATAGCTCATTTGGTAATAACCTGCAATAGACATATTCTCAGATCAGGAAGTATAAATCTTTATATTACTCACATTTCTGGACATCAAAGTATCAGTCGTCTGCCTTAACAGCCACATGCTCCCCTGTCACTTCTCATTTGTTTTTAACGGCAAATATATAAGGAGTTGTTTGAAAAAATCTTGATTGGTCACTGAAGTCTGTTGAGTATTGGTAATGACAGAAGTGTTGAGGGCAGTGGTTCTTCATCTTAAAAAATGTACGAATTGTATAATAAATAACCCACATAAATTTGACGTGTTTAAAAAGTTCTTGCAAGAAAATACAAAATAAAAGTTTTGTGAATTTAATATTTATTATTACTTTATTTTGAAGACAACGTTAGAGTCTGGGTAGGGAACAAGCCCAAAATAGTGAAAATCTGGCACATTAACGTTGTTAACTCACTTAAAAATTAAGAAATATTATTTATGAAGCAAACTGAAAGAAGTTTAGATTTACTATTACCTCACTTTTAAAACTATAGTACTTGGTTTTTGGGAAAAAAAACTATTTCTTTTTGAAAATCTACTCCAGGGGCAGAAAAGTTACCCTAATTAAAGAAACACCATTAGGAGATTGTGTAAACGGATACATGATGTGCTGTTTGATGTAACCATGCTGAGTTAATGTAAGATCCAAGAGTATGACTGTCTCCACTTGTTTCTTCATTTGTGAAGCCCGCGGATATACTGGGCTGCTTTTTGGATTTTCTTTGGGCTTCATTTGGAGCCAGAAATCACGATTGGTGCCTAGGTCCAAAGGGTAGTTTTGTGAGCTAGTCTGAATTTGGAGATCCGCTGACAGCATCAGTTGTGTGGTGAAGGAATTATGAGCCCCCAAATCTTTGTGACTTGCTATGTGGTATGTTGTGTGGTTTATCTGTGCTTTCTATTTTATGTTAATAAGTTAAGCCTAAATTACATTGTTGTGCTTATTACCACATCTCCTGGACACTCGAGTTGTTGGGTCTGACTTAAACCGTCCATTACACTTTGGCACTGTGAGCAGGTCTCGGGAAAATGTGGAGGTAAACAAGAAAGTTGAGTGGTACCGTACCCGAGAATTATCAGGTCCCCAGACAGACGTATAACTCTAAGGGTTTGGATTGCTGACTAATGTTCTGAGTAAATGGAGTCCTTACAAATGTTGAGGAAGGTATTTGTGGAATTGCCTGATAAGCTTTCATGTGTGGTATCATAATGCCTTGAGCATATAGCTTCCCTCTCTCAAAACACACACACACACACACACACACACACACACACACACACACACACACACACACACACACACACACACACACACACACACACACACACACACACACACACACCACACACACACACACACACACACACACACACACACACACACACACACACACACACACACACACACACACACACACACACACACACACACACACACACACACACACACACACACACACACACCACACACACACACACACACACACACACACACACACACACACCCACACACACACACACACACACACACACACACACACACACACACACACACACACACACACACACCCACACACACACACACACACACACACACCACACACACACACACACACACACACACACACACACACACACACACACACACACACACACACACACACACCACACACACACACACACACACACACACACACACACACACACACACACACACACACACACACACACACACACACACACACACACACACACACACACACACACACACACACACACACACACACACACACACACACACACACACACACACACACACACACACACACACACACACACACACACACACACACACACACACACACACACACACACACACACACACACACACACACACACACACACACACACACACACACACACACACACACACACACACACACACACACACACACACACACACACACACACACACACACACACACACACACACACACACACACACACACACACACACACACACACACACACACACACACACACACACACACACACACACACACACACACACACACACACACACACACACACACACACACACACACACACACACACACACACACACACACACACACACACACACACACACACACACACACACACACACACACACACACACACACACACACACACACACACACACACACACACACACACACACACACACACACACACACACACACACACACACACACACACACACACACACACACACACACACACACACACACACACACACACACACACACACACACACACACACACACACACACACACACACACACACACACACACACACACACACACACACACACACACACACACACACACACACACACACACACACACACACACACACACACACACACACACACACACACACACACACACACACACACACACACACACACACACACACACACACACACACACACACACACACACACACACACACACACACACACACACACACACACACACACACACACACACACACACACACACACACACACACACACACACACACACACACACACACACACACACACACACACACACACACACCACCCCCCCCCCCCCCCCCCCCCCCCCCCCCCCCCCAGGACGTAATCCCTCTAAGACAGATTCTCTGCCTCAGGTAGGGTGTATTTTTATGACTGCATTGTGGTAGTTGAGTATTGAAACAGCTGAGCTCGCTGAGGAAAGCAAGTGGTTGTAGTGCGAGTTGGCCTCTGAGTTCTCAGAACACTATCTTAAGTGACGCTGCATGGGTGGGGCAAGGACGCTCTGAGACTAACATGCTGCTGGAGATGATGGGGATAGCTGGTATAATGATGAAGATTCGGATGGGGATGTAACCAAGGTAATCAAGGCTCTGTCCTGTAAAAAATAAACAGGAAGGCAGAGATGATGAACAAAATCAAGCTCCAACAGCATCCATACTACCACCGAGTTTCAGGATTTAGCACAGCAGCTAGAAGAATCCTTGCCCAGGATTTAATGGCCTCCCAACTGTTTTTTTAAATGTACATGAACTGATTCAGGAAATGTCATTATTGATGGACCCACTGGTCCTGGCTGAATTGCAGTGAGGTCAGGGGGAGGGAGGGAGAGAGGGAGGGGGGGGAGGAGAGGGAGAGGGAGAGGGAGAGGGAGGGAGAGAGAGAGAGAATGAATGAATATGAATCCTGATTGGTCTCT